>NC_137198.1:5488370-5498370 GCF_960531495.2 Zeus faber | reverse complement strand
TAGTAGGTTACTGGTATGGTACTAGTTGGGATTTGGTAGTATACTTGTAGGTTTGTAGTACTTGTAGGGCATTGGTAGGGTGCTGGTAGAGTACTGATAGGGTGTTGCGAGGGTGCCAGGAGCATACTGAGAGGGTGCCAAGAGGGTACTGATAGGGTGCTAATAGGGTCTGGTAGGGTGAAAGTAGGGTCTGGTAGGGTGCCAGGAGGGAGCTAGAAGGGTCTGGTAGGGTGTCAGGAGGGTTCTGTTAGGGTTCTTGAAGCCCTCAACAGGACACTACCACAAAGATGACTTTTATATTCGTGACCAACAAGCAAACCACTGGGATGTAGGACGGTACCTGCTTGGACGGGTCATCCCAGATGGGCCTGAAGGCACTTTTAGGATGGAGTGGCGGTGATCCCTTCCGGATGCTGACCAGACGCTTGCCGTAGGAGCTGACCAGGCAAGGCGTGGCGCCCTCCGCACACGGCCCGGCCGGGCTCCTGGGCGGGGGCTGCGGCGTCAGCCTGGGGATCTGCCACCTCAGGCACACCGTCCGCTCCCTGGGCGCCTCCTTCAGCTGCTGCAGTTTGTAGGAGGGTTTGAGGAGCACCGGCACTTGGCTGTCCTCCTCCTCCTCCTCCTCCTCTTCCTCACCGCTGTTGCTGGGCGCCATGCCCATGCGCAGGGTGCCGTCGGGGCTGCAGGAGGTGACGGAGGAGTAGTCGAAGGCGGAGGTGTCGTCCGGGTCGGTCTCGCAGTCGTCGTGGCTGCGGCCGCTCTCCGGCTCGTTGGTGCCCTTGCCCGTGGGCTGGCTGAAGGTGCCCTGCCCCGAGTCGCTGTTCTCCCCGCAGCCATGGGCATCGGAGGGTTGGAGGGAGCACAGGCCCCCGTGGTGGTAGGAGTCGTGGCCGCAGTCGAGGGCCGACTTGTTCTGCGGGAGCCGATCCCTCCGCACCGGGCTGCAGGACCAGCACTCCAGATTCAAGCTGGGGCAGCCGTTGGCAAGGCCGCCGCCCTGCTGCCCGTCTCTGTGGAGAGGGAAGAAGGTGACAGGCTCGTGGTTCAAATACCCTGACTGGGTGAGGAAATCTGGGCATAAATTGATTTAAAAAAAAATATATATATATAAATCTCTTGCTCCAATGAAGGCAATTGAGGTGATTGCTGCTATGAGCGATCAAAAACGAAACAATTCCAGTTCAAACTGGAGTTAAATAGAGGGCTATTAAGGAGCAGGGCGTGGCCAAGAATAGATTGATACCAGCCTCAGTGAATAGTCTAAATAGTAGTCAGGCTCAATAAAAAGCCACCTTTAATATTATTATTATTATTCTGCTGACATTAAGACATATTTCCAATGTTTCTATATTTAAGAGAGAATTTCCAAGAAGATCAAGGTGGACTTTTTAAATAGACTGCCTTACCATGTGCGACACTCACCCGTGACCTGCATCTCCGCTCTGACTCTCTCTGTGGCGTCTCCCACAGCAGCAGGACACGCAGGCCGCATGTGAACCAGAGCAGCTTAATCACAGGGGAATAACGCTCGTTACAAAACCCAAAACACCACGGGGCATACAAGCATAGTATATTATTTTACATTTTATTTTTTACTTTATCAGCAAACCACCCCCACCTGGTGGAAATATACTGTAGTGTCGCACAGTTCCATCACATAATAAATCATGTTTTCATTCCACACATTGAAAATCTCTGATCATTTAGCATTAATTGAAAAAAGAGCCTTTAATAGAATTGTTATTTATCATTATTATTATTATTATTTATAATTATATGAGCTTGAATTTGTTTTTATTAAATGGCTTGGGCTTGTTTTTGTTTTTTTATTATTATTTCATGTTATTATATTCTATTAATGTAATGCATTCTGATTTGCATGTACACATTGCCTGCACAAATATTATTATTATTATGGAATCAGCTCTCCAGCGTAGTTCTATACCCTCTGTGATTACCCCCTGTGGTTAGGATTTCGGGGTTAGGGTTTAGGTTTGATGAAAGGGTTAGTGTTAGAGCGAGGCTGCAGCCTCCGAGCTGGAACCTGTGCACGGCGGCCTCCTCGTCCTCCCAGCGCGCGTCCTCCTCCAGGAGGGCGTGGCAGCGGGACAGCGTGGCCCGCAGCGCCCGCTCCGAGCCCAGCAGGAGGCTGCAGTCCGGGTGCTCCTTGCCCGTCCACTGCAGCAGGCTCTGGGAGGTGGAGGACCACGGAGGGTTCAAAACAAGGTCATCAACGTCACCGCTTTCAAAGCTGGCCTTTTCTGTTTATTGTTTTGTTTTATTTATCGCGCATAAACCTGAGTCCAGTTTACTCCAGTTTCGGAGGATTTCACAGCAGCTCGGCTAGCTGATCCCCTCTGCGGCCTTTGCAGTGAGCTTGACAAAAAGTGGAGTATCACTTTAACAGCCGGAGAGGAGGACTCTGTGACGGGCTGTAGGGGTTTGGTGTCGGTTCAGTTCATGCAGTATCTGCCCCCGGGGCATCAAGTCTAAGTGCATGGAGGCCTGGAGCTGCCTTCAGCTGCTTTAATCCAACGAAGGTGGTATATTCCTTCTGATACAAATATGCATTTATGCGTGCATGCGTGCGCGTGTGTGTGTGTGGGGTTTCTCGTCAGTGACGCACAACAGTAAAGACCGGGACGTATTGCCGTTGGGACACGTTTGCTCCGAACTCTCGCTCTTAACCTCTGACCTCTGACCCGGATGACGCGGTAACTAGGGACGCGATATGCGCTGTACGCTATACACCACACAGCGGTCAATTGTGAGTTAAAAAAACGGTAGAACATTGTCCAATGCTGAACGAAACCGCCGGAACCTTTCTAACAACAACAAAGTTACTTATTTGAAAGTACAAAGTGCTTATTTTACGCAATAATAGTGTTAAGTTTCATACATTCATAATTTAATGATTTTCAATAATGATAGACAATATTTTCTCATTATTGTTATTTTATTGTTACTATTAATAATACTAATGATAACAAATTATTATTGTTTAACCATAATATTACAATTGTATAATAATTTCTTATTTTTTCTCCAATTGTTTCTATAAATATAATATTTAATCAATAATATTTTTGCTATTTCAACTAACTAACCAAATTAATAACTATTTTTTAATCAGAATTCTATTTTATCCTCTTAAATGCTTCTCGGCCAGCTGGACCCCTCAACGTCCTGACGTGTTTTACACATTTGGCAAATGGATCAGTGCAGCTTTGGATCTTCGTCAATAAAGGGGCAAATTGTAAGGAATGAGTCACGCCCAGAAAAGGCCAGATGGCTGTTTGTAGGAGAGGCTCACTGCAGGCGTCCAAACACACAAACCTTCATTGATTTAATTTTAGATTTAAGATGACACCGAGTCCATGATCCGTGAGTCACCTCAGCTTTGAATTGGTGGTTTGGTGAAGGCATCGATGGCCGTGTTGTCGTGACTCACCTGGATGTGACTCAGGTAACTGTGGACGCGCGACACGGGTGCCAGCAGCAGGGAAAGCACCTTCACCTCCGCCTTCTCCACCTGGCCATCCTGTCATTTTAGGAAGTTATCAAAATATATATTATTATACAGTAATTAAGATGAAAGGAATGATGAATCATCTACTATCACTATAATTACAGTATAATAACATTAATAACAATAATAACAATGACAATAATAATAATAATAATAATAATATCTTAGTCATGAAACTCCTACCACTTTTCTTAAAATTATTTTGTTCTGCACTGCCGAGAAATTAACTTTGATTTTTATTATTTTTTATGCATTTTATTCTTTGACATTTTAATATATTTTCCTCTTTTTATCCATCTATTTTAATTGTGTTTTATCTATTTAATTCTGAAAGTATTTGATGCACTATGTGAAGCCCCATGAAGTGCCTTTGTGTATGAAATGCTCCAAATATGCTGTAAATAAAGGGGCCTTGGCTAATAATAACTTTATTTTTTATAACACTTTTAAAATAGTAATAAAAAAAAAATCCAAAAAGTCAAACAAACAAAATGCATTTAAACAAAACAAAAAATGCTTCAGTTTAGGTTTTGGGTCCTGAATTTAGACCTCGCAGGATCACAATTATTCCTCAGCAAATGATTTTCAATCATTGATCCATTAACCCCAATAGTTGTCTATGAATTTACAAATAAAAATGTACTTAACAATTAATATAATATATATTTAAGTAATTAAGAAAAGGATACAGCTAATGTTCACGCTCCTAATGGAGACAGAATGGGTATAATAAATATATAATATATAATATATAATATTTACCTGTTTTCTGTGCGTGTTCTCTGGTGGACTGACTCTGTTGAGCTCCAGTGAGAGGAACGCCATCAGACTGCTTGTGTATCCCACATACATGTCGCTGAAAGAAGCCTGTGGAAGATTGGGAAACACTTTTCAATATACTGCATAGGCTCTCATATCGTTAGGACCATGGTCTGATTTATACGTGGTGTACAAACACAGATAAAAAGTGCAAAATATATAAATAAAAACAGCCTTTCCTTAAACATAATTATTATTATTTGGATTTTTACATTGGACATTTGGAATTGGACATTTTATCAGATATACAGGACAGGAACAGGACATACAACAAAATAGACTTTCAATTAAACAACAAACAAATAATAATCTCTATTCCTCAAAAGTTGTTGTTATTAGTATTATTTTTATTATTATTATTATTATTATTATTATTTTATTCTTATTACTATTTATTTATTATTATCATCATTATTATCATTATTTATTTATTATTATTATATATTTTTAATTATTTATTTATTATTATTGTTATTGTTGTTGTTGTTGTTGTTGTTGTTGTTGTTGTTATTATTATTATCATCTTAAAACATGTTGGTTTTGAATGTTTCCATGTTTTTTGTTATTTATTCTTTACCATCCATTCACTCACATCGTTGTGGCCGATGAGCTGCACCAGGATGTCTCCGATCAGGGACTTCCAGTGTTGGGCGGAGAGACGCTCCTGCAGCGTGTTCCTGAACAGGAGGTGACGCTGCAGCATCTGCTCCACGAACCTCAGGTACGTCTGACTGGGTGGAAAAAGGTCAGAGCGGGTCAGAGGTCAGATCGGGCTACGGCTGTCAAAACCTGAATTTAGAAAAAAACATTAAACATTAAAAAAACAATAATAATCATCATCGTCATCATCATCATAGTAACAGGGTTAGGTTTGGGTTCTAGGGTTAATAATAATAAAAGTAATAGTATTACATTTATTTATTTTTTATTTTTTCACATTTTTGTTTTCATCTTTACTTTTACATCTGGACACCTGCACAACAAACTCGCCGATTTAGACAGAATCTCCTTCTGATCTTTGCTGTCCTCTGGTGACAGCCGTGCTTCGTGAGCAGAGCGCGGTTAAACCTCCCAGCGCAACGTTAGGGTTTCTCTCCTTCCCTCTACCCGCTAAGAGGCAAAACGCTCACTGCGGCTGCTGGGCCGGCGCCGTCCCGCACGTGTCGTGGATGTGGTTCAGGGCGGAGACGTACTCCCACTCCGAGTGGAGCAGCTGCATCAACACCTGCTGACGAGCGTCTGCACACAAACAATGCTTCATGTCATATTTCGTACAACATTGCGGCGGCGGCGGCGGCGCACTGACGGGAGCTCAGGGACAAGTCGTCTGGTTCAGTTCCCAACGTTTAGGAGGAAAATGGCGACAAGTGGTGGAAAACCAAAGAGTTTCTATTTCACCAAGTTAACGAGTGAAACCCTGATGCTGAGACCCTGCAGTAACAATACTAGTACTATTACTACTATTACTACTACTACTATTACTACTGTTATTACTATTACTACTATTACTACCGTTATTACTATTACTACTATTACTAATGGTACTAATATTACTACTATAACTACTGTTATTACTATTACTACTGTTATTACTATTACTACTATTACCACTATCATTATTATTATTACTCTTACTACTATAAATTCTGTTATTACTATTACTACTATTACTACTGTTACTACAATTACTGCTATTACTACTGTTATTACTATTACAGACAGTTCACACTACAGACAGTTCACACTACAGACATCCAGACACTACAGACAGTACACACTGCAGACAGTACACGCTGCAGACAGTTCACACTACAGACAGTACACACTGCAGACAGCAGACACTACAGACAGTACACACTACAGACAGTACACACTGCAGACGGTACACACTACAGACAGTACACGCTGCAGACAGTTCACACTACAGACAGTACGCACTACAGACAGTACACACTACAGACAGTACACACTACAGACAGTACACACTACAGACAGTACACACTATAGACAGTACACATTACATACGTCCAGACATTACAGACAGTTCACAATACAGACAGTACATGCTGCAGACAGTTTACACTACAGACAGTACACACTGCAGACAGTACACACTACAGATGTCCAGATGTTACAGACAGTACACACTACAGACGTCCAGACACTACAGACAGAACACGCTACAGACGGTACACACTACAGACAGCACACACGACAAACAGCAAACACTAGAGACAGTACACACTACAGACGTCCAGACACTACAGACATCACACACGACAAACAGCAAACACTACAGACAGTACACACTATAGACAGTTCACACTACAGACAGTACACACTTCAGACGTCCAGACCCTACAGACAGTACACACTACAGACAGTACACACTACAGACGTCCAGATGTTACAGACAGTACACACTACAGACAGTACACACTACAGACAGTTCACACTACAGACAGTTTCACACTACAGACATCCAGCCGCTACAGACGGAGTGGTCTCACCTGTCTGTTCACACAGTCCCGCTCTGAGTCCCTGCAGGAAGCAGTGGAGCAGCGCCCTCCCCCTGGGCGTGGACGCTGGGGCAGGGGGACAACACTGACACCCGGTCCGTCCCCCGACACACTCCCCTGAATCACTGACACAACAGACAACACAATGCAATAACAACATGTCAGCAGATATTCCTTTTTTAGAACCACAATGAGACGCACTCACTGCCATATTCCTGTTCCCTTCATAATAGACGAGCAAGCCATCCTGCATTAACAGTAATGTAATATAATAATAATAATAATAATGATAATAATGATAATAATGATAATAATAATAATCATCATCATCATCATCATAATAATCAACTTTATTTATGAAGTGCTATTTGGACACAAAGTTCACAAAGTGCTTTTTAAATAATACATATAAGATAAATAATAAGAATAATTGATAAATGAATACAAATACAAAAAAAACACAATAAAAAAAGTACAAAATTAAACTCAAATAGACTGAAAAAATACGATTAAAATAGACAAACAAAACAAAAATAGATAAAACAATACAATGATAATGGATTCAATGGCTTGGACAAACAGCAATATGACATGAATGCAAAGTGTAAATACCGATCTAACATTATTTGCAGTGAGACGTACATCAGGAGGAGGTTACATCTGATCTAGATCCTGTTTGTGCTGGAAATAGATGTATTTTACCCTCATGACGGTATGATTCATTCCACATATGTTTGTACCTTTCCATCTGCTTGGGCTTGGAGCCTCCTTCCTCCTGCTGCGCTCGCTGTGAGCTGCTGCTGCTGCTGTAAAGCTGTAGGATCTGACCCTGCATCACTCCCAGCTCCTCCTGGGGACGACAAAACGCCACCTTAACTACAGTAGGTTGCTGAATTAACCGCATGTTCGCTTTGTTTATGTGTCTCACGATTTGACCAGAAATGAGCCATGAAGCGTACAGTGCACACCCGAATCAATGTGCAATTTCAGTCATAAAGATATAACACATACATGTTACCTATTATAACATGCAATATCATGCTGCAACAATGTATAAAAAGTACTTATATCCTAATGCAATAGTATACTATTGAGTAGTGTGGTGAAATAGCCCTCTATCCAACATTCTGCGCAAGTAAAAGTATTAAAGTCCTTCAATGTCATGACCTCTGACTAGTGGTCGACCGATTAATCGGGCTGATATTTGCACTCACGAGGCCAATAAACAAAAAATGTCTGCAGACTAGACTAGTTGTAAAAAACACAGACTCACTTGTAGAAAAAGAAAAGCAGCGTCGCGGGTCGCGATCCCCGAAATAATAAACCCTGCATATACAACTCCAAGTACTTTACATCAATAGAAGGCAATCAAATAGCAACAATAAATAGAAGCAAATACAATTCAAAAAGTTAAATATTATACTCATTTCATATTTGGGTCTTGATCAATTTAGACTTTGAAAGATCCTGATCATTCCTCAGCGAATGATTTTTAAACTCTATTACATTATATATGCTTTCTCTAATGCTCGCTTCACACCAAATCCGTATACGCAGCCGACCGCCGGGTCCTCCGCCCCTAGTGGCCGTCTGATGAACCGCGTCTGGGTTTCGCGTCACAAAATACGCCCGGAAAAATGGGAGCGCTTGTTTTAGCTGGACGTCTGCCATTTTCACTGAATGAGAGTTCAAAACTTCCTTCATACGGCGTTTGCCAAGCGTGGAACCCAACTCTCCGTAGGAGTGAATGGACACTTCGGGGCTTGTTCTTGTTGTCCGTCGGACCGGGTGTGAGTCAGGTTCAAGCGCTTATACGTAAGAAACGTGCGCGTGTAAAGGACGGGCGTGCTCATTAACGTGTATGTACGGCACCGTGCACCCGAGGCTGCCTCTCACCCGTAGAGCCTCCACCAGGACCTCCAGGCGCAGCGCCTTCTTGCGGCAGCTCCTCCGGTTCTCCTCCAGCTCCTCCCTGACGAACGAGTCCCCGTGCTGGATCTTACCGAGCTCCAGCATGGCGCTGGAGAAGCCCGTCTTCAGCTCCGACACCATGCATTGCAGCTGGGAGGGGGAACAAACACATGGTGGTGGATTTCGACTCCGTTCATTTATTCATTTGAGCTCATTTTCGTTTGGGGTTTTTAGGCTTGTTGTCAACACTGTGCTTTACCGCCTACATTTTCCATGTTTGTTTTCCATTGTCCTGCCATATTTTATTGTTTTAAGTCATCGGTGAGTTTTATTGTATATTTCCCTTTTTTTTTTTTCCAAATATCGACACTTTTAATTTTCATAATTTTATTCTGTTTGTTAGTATTTCACTTCCTATTGTTTTTTGGTGTGAGCTGCTGAGACACTGCATTCTATCTCTGGGGATGGATAAGCCGTCCATCCATCCATCCATCCATCCATCTTTCTATCTATCTATCCATCCTTCTATCCTTCTCTCCATCTATCAGTTTAAACTGGTTGTGAGCGGTGCGTTTAATGACGCCTGGGCTCACTGCATAATGAGGGAGTGGATACCTTGGAGATTTCGGTGACAAGTTCTGCCTCTTGAGGTTTCATGACCTATCAACGGAAAACACAAAACATTATTTGCAAACATCCAGACAACTAACAGGCGTAAACAGTGACAAATACCGTATATCGATATAAAAACACAACATGACAACATTACAGTTCTTTTCAGACCATCGGTATGGTGGGAACTCCACATAGAAAAAAAGCAAAAGTGAAAAAAAGCCCAGTGTGCAAGGGGAACCCTGCTCCCCTCAACCCTCCAAAACCAGACCGGGTTGGATGTCAGGCGCAACAAAAGCCACAAAGGAGAGAAGTCATCCTCTCATCGCCGACAGGATGAATTGGATGAACCGTGTGAATTGAAACCCTGAATTCTGATATTCGGAGATCACAAAGCCCCAAATGACTCTGAAGTTTGTTGTCATCACTGTTCACACCGGGGTCTTGAATGGCCAGGTTTGTTTCGTGCGTTCGGAACGACGGAAGCTGTATCCTGAGGCGCTGGCCCCGTCGTATCCTGGTCATTCGAGAGGCCGGGTTCCTTGTTTACCGCCGTACTCACTGAGGCGCTGCCCCGCGGAGCTGCCAGCCGACCCTCTGGGAGGAA
>NC_137198.1:5413370-5485870 GCF_960531495.2 Zeus faber | reverse complement strand
CCGAACGTGGAATGTGTCGAAATCTCCTTTACACCGGGGCGACGCGGCAGACACCGCGCCATGAAGGAATAGACACCTTTTCATTCAACTTTCCGAGCTTGTTTATGTGTGTGTTTCCATGTGTTGTTGCTTTTTGTTTTAAGGTTACCGTTGTCTGTGGTGGAATGCTCACAGTTTCTCGGCATATGTGCGTTGCCAGGTAAAGCGTTAAGCCCCCTTTTTGGAGCAAAAGTCCGTATTATTACTTCATGCATGGGGTTCTCGCGTGGAGTTGTGCATGGAGATCACTGATGAGTTTCGCATTTTTTGTTTTCCTGGTTTCAGGATGCAAATACAAAGACATCAGAAGAAATCTCCAAAGAGATGTCGGTGAGTTGACCCTGAACGGAGCGATGCAAAGAGTCTGTCACACAGGACAACACAGGAGCTGGCAGAGAGCTCTGATGTCGAAAAGTTGAACTTTTAGGAGAAGCTCTTCAGTGACTCGTAATGACCACAACAGCCGAAAGATTGGGTTAAAGTGTAAAAACAATGTCCGGGCTATAAAAGATATTCTAAACTATTTTGTGGAAAGAGTTTTTCTCGGTGTTTGATTAGGGTGAACTCCTGCCCGTCCATGGAATATCACTCTCCATCTGTGATTCTGAACCAGGCCTCGGCACCAAAGCTCACTCATGCGAGGGCAGGCCAGTGCGGGGGGGGTTTACTATCCTGAGGAATTCCAAAATAGATTTTCCTTAAAATATGTTGCACAAAATCAAAGCCCTGTGCCGCGTGATGAAGCCTTCAACCGGTGACAGGAGAATCCGCAAGCCCACGTTACATCACGTCACTTTATTCTGAGTCAAGAATTATACAATAGTGGAAGAAAGTTACTTAAAGGATGTTTTCAATGCCACAGTTTGAGATTTATACTGTGATTATTAAATAATCAATCAATAATCATTAATTTTTTATAATATAATATATTATTATATAATATATAATACAATGTACAACCTATATCATTATTTTATTATTTATTACTTCTAATTATCATTACATAACACATGTACAGTCATTAAAAAATAATAATTAATACTCGTAAAAATGCTGAAAATCAGCCATTCATAGAAGTGAAATGATTATGATCAGATAAGAGCCAAGCCTCTTTTGGGAAATCTAAAATGTATCAGTTTATCAGCAATGATCGCAAATCTGACCTTTTTTAACTCAACCTTTCTGCGGCCATTTCTAAATTCTTCAGTGTTTCAAGTAATTTATTTGTGTTTAGTTGTATTAAGATTTAAATTGGCAATGAAAAGCTTGCTCTTCATGGCACGTCAATAATAATTTTTTAATACATTTTTATTTTTCATATACAGTGTATTTGTCATCGTGGGGATTAGTGTGTTCCCCTGCAGACAAATTATGAAATAGAATAACAATACTAAAAAAAACAAGCGCAAGTTTGAAATAAGATTAAATGGAATGAAGTGGAATAACAGGCGGCGTTGTGTTGCTGCAGAGGAGCTGCAGAACCAGGGCGTCCAGGACGTGTTTGTGTTCTGCACCAGAGGAGAGCTGCACAAGTACCGCGTGCCCTCCCTGCTGGACGCCTACAGGCTGCAGGGCTTCAGCGTGCACCACACGCCCTTCCCTGACGGGTGTGCACCGGAGCTGGAGCAGTGCTGCCAGATCCTCAGGGAGCTGCAGGTCAACCTGGAGAACAACAGGAGGACGGTCATACAGTGAGTGAGACAAAGAACATTTTATTGATATCAATGTTGGCCTTCCGCTGATCCCTATTTTCTTATAATAGGAGTAAGGAGCTTTTGATGTCATTTCAGATTTTAAGATTACATAAGAAATACACCACCTTTTCATTCTATAATATGGGGTCCCGGCTATAAGCAGATATTGTTATATATACCGATATTGTGCCAAATTATATACATATTTTCCCAACCCTAGTTAAACATTAAACACGCACCTTTATTTATTTTGAATTATTCTGAATTTGAAAAAACACTTAAAAATATATGAAGATTGATAATGTTGTTTATTTAGTATGGCGTTTCCAAGTTTCTCTTCCTGTTGTGTTTTTTTAATGATATGTTTTTGGAAATTAATTTGAAACATTCGGGGTGCGTTAATTTAATTTAATTTTGCCACAACCTCCAAATGCGTATCAGTTTTCACCTGATTTTCTGCACTTATTGTTGTTTGTGAATAAGAAAATAACTGAAAATAGAGGTAAATACTTCATAAACCCTTTCATAAAATTCTACAAAACATCGCCAGGAGAATAGTTTCACCACCGCGCCTTTTATTCCTCCAAACGTTTCAAGGGACTTTCGGCTTTCCTGTTGCTAAGTGGGAATAGAGCAGCAAACAGCCCAAGAGAGATGCAGATAAATATAGACTCTCCCAGGGAATAGTTTGCACTTTGTATTACTTAAAAAAAGGGAACACAATGAAAGCCGTATATTGATGCTTTACGTTCCCACTTTAAGCAGTTTACTGACGTATGTTACCTTCCCCCTCCCTGTTCCCCCTGTTCCCATCAGCTGTTACGGAGGTTTGGGACGCTCTGGACTAAGTAAGAAAAACCTCGATATCAGGAGCATATTTCCCGTCTTGGTGTTTTAGGGGCATTTATTACTTGACACAGATTATTTCCCCCTGTGGACGTTACAAATCTATTAATATTTCCTCTTTTTGTGCCCGCACCTCCTGTCGTCCAGTCGCCGCCTGCCTGCTGCTGCAGCTCTCCGTTTCCATGACGCCCAACAAGGCCATCGAGATCCTCAGGGATGCCAGAGGAGGCGGAGCCATTCAAACAGTCAAGGTGAATAGTGGCTTTATCGTCGCCTTTATTTTGCTTTCTCAATTCCCTGCATCAAAAACAAACAAGACAAATACAATACAATTCAAGGGAGAAAAAGTCTATTTTCAGCATGTTTTGAACAACAGTAACATCACATTTTATTTAAAAACGTAATGTTGGCTACTGCAGGTTACCGTTAGGAAGCGACGCAACTTTCTGTTTCTAGTCTCTTACGTTGGCACGGATGTCGCCGAAAGATCTGATTTGCGGAAATGCAAGAGTCAATAAAATCCCCCCCCCCTTTTTTTTTTTTTTCTCCCTATAACTCATAAAGACTGTCTGTGTCGACTGTATTGGGAGGAGGGCGCGCGAAAGTACATTTTTCCCTAATTTCTTCCTTTCAATTTTCTGTTTCACTTCACCACAGCAATACAACTTCCTCCACGAGTTTCAGGAAAAATACAGCGCCTACCAGCAAATCAAGGGAAATTCCGAGGAGAGATCAGTGTCTCGGTGATCCACCCAAGCTGGTCATCCAGTTTATACTCATGATTAAGTTTTTCATTGTAATAATAACAAAAAACGTCGGTCTTCCGCTGTGTCCTCCAGTCGTTGCACTTTAAAACAGTACTCTTAATATATTATACCTTCCAATGTGTGGAGATCGAATCAGTTTGCGCTCTTTGTAATCAAATAAAAGGAAATGATTCATTTGGATATTATGTTTCTGCTTCCATTTCAATTTCTCTTGGCATAATTTTTACACCAAAAAAGGCTGCCTTACGAATAAAATATCTAGTATGTAGGTTGTAAGAATTCATCTTTAAATTAAATGATTTTCAGATCCTATTCTGTCTGAGACCTTTTTGTATTAAAATAATACTCTCAACCAGGGATGGTTGGTATAAATATGAACCACCTGAGACTTTAGCTACATTTGTTGGCTTTTGACTTTTTTTTGCATTATTTGGAAGTTGAGAATCAGAGCTTCAAAACAAGGTGTCACTTGTGCAAATTAAGTAAATATTTTAAAAGCTATGACTTGTTAATGACAAGGGTGTGGCAAACTGTTTCTGAGATAATCGCCGTTTTCCCCCACACGTGGCTTCATTCAGCCAGCTCCCAGAATGCAAATGAGTTGGAGGACCAACAAAGCCGCATGGCTACTTGTCACATGGCCACTTGACACCCTGCTGAATGGAACAATCTCTGCATTGTTTTTGTATTTTGAGGAAATATTGAACAGCCTCATTGACACACATCTTTTGTTTAAAAAAAAAAAATTTTTTTTTTATTTAACAGTAAGAATATACATGTTTTATAAAAGTAGAATTATTTTGGAGTTAAGTGCGTACAAAACACAACAAAATGTAGAGTCTGTCAATAATATGAGTCTCTGTATATCAGCCTCGGTGTGTCATTTAGTATATAAATGTGCGTATGCCAGATATCTTCAAAGTTCTTGGAGTCATTATGTGGGCCAACCCCAACCCTACCCCAGCTACACTCTGAGAGCCTGTTTGGGGCTTTTCATTTTCTTTTGGCCCCTGGCTGCATTTGCAGGTAAACTTGAAAATGTTGTCCATTGCTACTTGTTCATAATCTGCATCACCAACCTCAACGTCACGTAACGTCATCAACTTCTTCGGTTGTAACAACAATGGGCGCGTCATCGATCTCCTCTGGTGGTTCTTGAAAATATTCTGTTTCATCTCCACATTCAGGTTGAAATCCGCTGTTTAAAATGTTCTCCAAGTCCGGGATGAAGCCTGTATCGGATTCAGCGTCGCTGTCGGAGAACTATCATCGCGGAAAATTAAGTCCAGTACGCGCTGCTTACACTGACTTGGATCTATTGCACTGGTCAGATTAAGGTCCGTGATATGATTTAGATCTTCCACCACCTGCTTCTTGTAATCCATAACAACACGGAGACTAACGTCTTCACAGACAAGCGGATCCTCGTCTTGTTTACAGAAGTGACATCAGCATTTCTTCTTTGATGGTATACGTTGGTACACGCCCCCTACACAGTAACGTGTGTGTGTGTGTGTGTGTGTGTGTGTGTAAAAGTAGTACGATTTAAAGGTTGAACTCTATCAAAACGGTTTCACATTGTGACTTCACATCACATGGAACATGGAGGAACGATCCTCACTTGGACACTCGCTTTAAAGGAAACCATCGATCGGCGTTCGGGCTGTTCAGCGTCTCGGTAAGTGAATTGTGTTTCCGCCTTTAATCTAACGGGGATATTGACCTCCACGTTTAACATTTTTCTACTATTTATAAATCAAATTAAGTTTTGAAAAAATGTTGATAAAAAAAACCACAAAAGAACACAAATCTGGAAAAATCTCATTTTCCCCCTAGAAAGTTATTTGCAACTTATTTGGCTGCTCCTGGCCGTTTTAGAAATGTAGGACAATGCGGGTTTTGCTGCGGTGGCTCACAAATGGCCTCCCTATATTTTTGAGAAAAGATGAGAAAATAAGTTTAAAATAAACAGTGTTGTCCTCTTATATCATGGCAATAATATATTGAAACAGTTTCTTTAGAATGTTATGAATCCACGGGGACACGCCCACTCCATTTGGTTTCCATTAGGGCCAAACGCATTTGGCTCATTGACCAATCAGCAGCGGAGTCTTGTGCTAGGAGCACTGTGATTGGTCAGAACACACCGCAGGGGCAAAGTGACAGGAATTCAACGGACGACATTTATATGAACAAGGTGGACCAATCTGTTTTTAAGATGTTTTGGAGTTAAAAATGGAAGTAAAGCAGCGCTATCTCAGAATGTTAAATGACTATTTTACTCATACTTGTATCAAGTCATTACTCACAGCTGGCAGTGTGTGTGTGTGTGTTTTATGCTTCTGAAAGGAATCTTTGATCTAGAATTCTTCCCTTATTCCTTCGCCGCACCACAAAACCAAAATGACATTCTTATCCACAGCGCAGTGTAGTGGGATAGGTTTTTATTTGGATTCATACAAACTCAAGTCTTCCATTCCCTAGACGTGGAATCTAAGAAATGGATTTGAAAAATAAAAATGATGTGTGAGAAACGGCCATCCCTTTTCCCTGATAAATGTAGAAGTATAAAAATGAAAAATATACTGGTGGGCGAGCAACTGTCAAGATGTTACCGATCCTGGCGGGAATTAGAACAGCGGTGTTTTCAGATTCCGATGTACAAAATGACACTTTTTAGGAGTGCTTTAAACGTCGAGAAGGTAGATCAATTGTACAAAGCAAACAAAGTAAAAACACTGGAGTTCCAAAGTGAGATATTTAGTGTTGAAAAAAAGTAAAAAAAAAAGACAACCAACCAAAATAAATCAAGTCGGTTGGAAAGGTGGAGTCGACGGCACGGCACGTCGGGGGTCTGCTCGGTGTTGATTCTACCTTCCCGAGACGACTGCAACGGGCGTCTGCTCTAAGGGACAACACACGGCGATCAAGCTGGGATGGCAGGGTTCAGACTACAAGACAAAACCCAAAAACATTGACACTGGCGTCGTTGTGAAAAACGATTGAGGTTCTGGCGTTACGGCGGAAAACGCGTCGGTTGAGACTGGTTGTAAGCGTCGGAAAAGAAACGGGAAGAAAACACACAGTTCACATCTTCTACGCGTTTAGTCACGATGATGATGATGATGATGAGTCTCGGGCCAAGTCCTAAAGTCTGCTCTGGAAACTTGGGAGTCTAACTGACAGGAAACAAGAGCTAATGCAGGTAAGCAGAGACGGCTCAGGATCTCACCGACACGACGCACGCCGCAAATCAACGACTATTCTAATTCGAGAGAAGTAGAGAAACGTGAAAGAACTTCATTTTAAATTCCAAAGCGTTTAATCACCACACTGTTTAAAAAAAAAAAAAAAAAGTCAGTCCAGGCATCTCGTTCTTTCATTAAATTGTTAGCTGTAGAATTATGCGAGGAAATGCAGCGACCAAGCTATTCGTTTGTCTTTTTTTTTTGTTTGTTTTTTTTTGTTTTTTTTAAAAGGGCTAAATGTTTTTGTCCCCCCCCCCCCCCCCCTCCAAAATGACACTCATTGGGTGGTTGGTTGAGAGTCCGTCCTCTTGAAGTGGAGTCTTGTGTCGCTGGAGGTTGAGCTTCAGCGAGTCCAGCGTCCGTCACCAGACCGACATGGCAGCAGCGTTTGGCCGTCCACCGTGCATGCAGATCCACGGGTCGTGGCCGTCGCCGTCCGCCTCCCGGTTTAGGAGCTCACCAGCACGTAGATCATCCTGGGGGGGGGGGGGGAGCAGAAGGAACCACGTCTCTCGCTGCGCTCACGACACTGGGAAACAAAGCGACAGGGTCCAGGACGGCGGTGCGACCACGTACCCGTACAGATAGTAGAAAAAGGAGAGCAGGTAGAAGGCCAGTTTGCACCAGCCCTCCTTTTGGCAGTACGCCAGGACGTCGGCGTTCATGATGGTCGTCGGGTCGTAGAGTCCCGGGCCGCTCATCACGGGCCGGCTCATATACCTGGGGGCGGGGGGTGAAGACAGTTCCAAATGAATTGACGTTCATTTTTAAAAGGGGACACTTAAATACGCTTATTCACCAATATAAAAATCACTGTAAGCAGGCGTGTAGCCGTGTCCGTATCCTGCGCTCAAGGCTTCAGCAAACAGTGGATTTCACTTTAATTCGACGCTGTGCCGGCTTTGGCTTTCATCCAAATCACTGCCGGCCGTCACGATCATTACTTTTGAGCTGGCAAATTGAATTGTCTAACAATTGAATTGTCTTTTGTTCATTTTAAGTGTCTGTCAGCACCAAGCTCGTTAGTCCAAAACATCCATCACATCAAGAAGAGCCATCTATTGACATTGAACAGTGGAATGTAAAAATGTAGGTAGACAGTTAATTTGCCTCAACCCAAATTCTGAAAACACCTAATTCAAACGGTTGTTATTTGCAACATTTATAACATAGGCTTAAAACTTCCCCTTAAATTTGCACGGAAACAGGATTGTGGAATCTAGAGGGGATTTTTAATTGTATTGTTAATTGTATTAATAATTGGTTTTTTTTAAACCAACTGATTTGTGCAGGCTCAGACACCAGCGAGAGCGGGAGACGTGTCCCCGACGGGGTAACAGCGGGGGGGGGCCCACCTCCACACATGGTACGCCAGCAGCGGCATGTTGAGGCCCAGCGTGAGCCACTCCGCCGCGCAGAAGAACATCACGCAGAAGAAAACGTGGATGAGATACTCGGGCAGAACCAGCTGGAAAGAGCAGAGGCAGACGTTAGCAGCCTCCCAGGCCGGGATTCTTCCTAAATTCTTAAGGAACCTCTAGGGGGGGGGGGTACCTTTTCGACTTTTAGTTTTATTTTAGTTTTTAAAGACACGGGGGTCAGATTTATTAAATACAGATCACAGAAGGCGGCCCAAGAGGAGAGGGGAAGATAGTGCGAAGCCGCTAAACCCAGTTCTCCAACGAGGAACAATTTGAGCTCTCTGGAGACGTCTATAAATTGCTCGGCGACCTCCACGGTGTGCCGAGAACGACGAGGACCTGGATGTGACGGAGCGACTCTGGGGCCCGAGGGCTCGAGCTCGACGATGCAGTTCTTATGGCCGAGCGATTTTGGGGGGGGGGGGGGGGGGGTCGCGCATTACAGCTGATCGGCACCGTGTGAAGCCTCATGCATCATCAGGTGGAACCACAGGCGATAAATAAAGACTTTCAGCACTGAGGCCGGGGGAGGGGTTATATCAACGTCACCCTTTTTCTGCGGCGACTCAAGGGTCACCCCGCGTCACCACGAACGGGGATGGCCGAAAAACACACTAAGGGGGGGGACCATGCCATGTGGGGACCAGCAGCCTGTCTCGGGGTGACACTTTGGGCTAGTGAGACGGGGGCGGGCGGGAGGGAGGGGGCAGATGGAGTCACCACATGGAAGCCATGCATTCAACCGGAGCCAAGGGTGGGACGGACGAGCCCACAGATGGAGAGGTGAGGACGGTGCAGGGAGGGGAGTGGACGGCTTCGAAATCCTGCACTGTGTTGCCAAATGTAAAGCAACGCATCATATAAACAGTAGCGTCAATTGGGATGAATGTTGCCCAAGGAAAAATATAAAAATATATATATATATTTTTTTTTAAACCGCTCACTGAGGTTTTGGTATAAATAGGATACAAAGTGAGGCGTCTTAATTCTAAATAACCCCTCCTGCTACCCAAATTCCTAACCAATCATTGAAATCCTAAGTATTGCTGATCTAAGGCAATGTGTAGTTTCTGCAGCCATCTGCTCCAAACTGCAGGTCATGGGTTTGAAGCCAAAAACCTTGAGTTTCACTCATTTCCACCCCAGAGCAAATAATTCCCTTCAGATACTTAACAATCTGCACTTCTATGACATGACAGTTATTTTAGCTCGAGAAGCTTGATGGCATCTATTACAACCTTATCCTGCCTCGTGACAACAAAAAAAGAAAAGTAAAAAAAAAAAACCTGCATGGCCCATCGTCTTAAATGGGCCCAAACAGCCTGACTTCCAATTCCTTCATTGGTAAACACTAGATGCAAACAGAGGGTAGGTTGTAATAAAGATCATGCATGTCTTGAGCATTTGCAAGTCTTTTCAGTTTAACAGCTGAGCTGAGCTTTTAAATCATCAACAACATCGGACAATGCACCATTGAGAATACTTGCTCCCTACCCCTGTGAGTCCAATGCTTTTGATGAGCTATTTGTACAAAACGAGAACAGCCAATGGGAAAACAAATCTAGAAATAGCTTTTGGTGAATTTGATCCCCCGAGTTATACAAAACCCTGACAGTGTAAATAAAAAGGAGGTGAACATGGCGCCTTTCTTTCTAATGAGGAATGAGTTTGTTTTTCGATAAAGAACTGAACACTACCAGTACTTTAGAGAGATAAAAAAATTTTCGAATTAAAAAAAATATAAATAAATAAAAAAGACTTTTGCCGTCACAGTCGTTTGCCTTAAATCCCAGGACACCTGCGCCTGAGGCCTAATCCTACTCTGAACCCCAGTCTTTCCTTTGCGATTAGTTAACTGAAAAGACATTTGCAAACACTCCCCTCGTGCAAAATGACAGACTGCAGACTGAACTCAACTGAGCGGGCATTTTAAATCAAAGATTTGTACAAACCTTTAATGCAATTTTGATTCTTTTTATCTTTTTGACCTTTTCAACTGTCTTTTTGCCGTTAACAAAATGTAACAAAAAAAAAAGCAGATTAGAAAAAAAACAACAAAAAACAAAGCGTTAGAGTTTTGACAGCTGACAAGATCACACCTGATTCACAACAGGCAGGTTATTTAGCATAACAGTGCAGAGAAATCAATTCAAAAAAGACTAATAGGCGCATAAACTCATCCTTTGAAAAAAAAAAAAAAAAAAGAAGAATAAACGAACAATTTTGACAAAGCATAAGTGCATGCACTGAAAGAGGCAAGGAAGGAACGCCGTGTCACAGAGCGGGTCTCACTTACCGGATTTAAAGTGTTACACTGGTCAATAGGATTCTTGTAATCGGTCTTCAGCTCATCGAAAGCTATTATCTGGATGAGCAACACAGGTGTGTTAGCACAACATAAATCACACACACACACACACACACACACACACACAGTGACATGACATTAGATATGGTTTGGGATGACGCTCAGTATAGTAACTTAGGATATGACGTAGTTTAACGTCGTCTTTGAGGCTCGTGATGCCGTTTTCTGACCTTCACAGACTAACACCATGCGGATCCGTCTGATCCGAATCCACGCCTCTACCCGCCCGGTCACAACGTTCCACGTTGCCGACGGCCGTTTCTCGGACATTCCTGGCGTTGGTCACGGAGGCACCAGGACCGTCCTCCCCAAACGCGCCCAGAGAGTCGAGACCGGGGTGCTGTTATTGTCAACACACGCGTGTTGACAAACGCACAGAAGGCGAGCTGGACCTCCCGTGCGCCCACACACGGCACACGCCGCGTATTCCCGTTGCGTCACAATAACGGGGAGTTTCCGCGGACTCTGACAAGCGGTAGAACCTTTAAGCGCAGTGTCGTCGACGCGGTGAACTCGGTGTGAATTCAGACGGAGGAAACCAAAGCGTCCGGAGCTGCGGCGCCCGGGGCTTAGCCAACCTCAACGCGGTTAGCGCCGGAGATAACCCGCATACGGTGGTTGCGTGGGTTTTTAACCGCCCTCCCCGAAAAAAAACAAAAAACAAACAGAAAACCTCCCATTTAAAAGAGCCACGCGTGTAAAAAAAATAAAATCACAAAACAGCACCCCGTCTCTGGAGGGTCTAGCTAGTGCGTGCTAACGTTAGCCCGCGTCCGGGGTGTGTGCCATTCATTCTGCGCCGGGCGCGTTCCGGGTGATATCCCGCACCGAGCCCCGCACCGAGCCCCGCTCCGCGTCCCCGCCGCGGCTCCGCTTTACCGGCGACCCGGAACGGGGCCGGCCAGCTCCCCGACGGACCGGCCTAACGTCAACACGGGCCCGCTGGTCCTCGGGGCCCCGACACGGCGTTGACGTGCCGCCGCGCCCGACCGCGCCGCGGACGCTGTACTCACATGCCAGATGGCGAAGAAGATGAGCGCCGCCGTCAGCAGCAGAGCGAGCATGTAGCAGAAGGCCGCGAACGTGAACGCCATTTTCTCCCCCGGCAGCTCGACGCTCGTCGCTGGTTCTGAAGCAGCCGCAGCGGAACGGAGAGACGTTCGCCCGCAAACATCGCGAGAACAAGCGAGGTTTTCTTCAGGGCCGCGCAGGTGGGCAGCTTCCTGTTTTTATTATTCTAAATTAAAATTATACGAACAATGTAAATTCATAGTTAATATAAGATTGTGACATCATTTAAATTGAAGCAGTTAACATAAAAGATCATAAATAAAGCCAATTAAACGAAATAATATGAATAAATAATAAATAAAAAGGCCTACATAATAAAGGAAAGAATCATTTCGTTTTTCAAAGATAGATTCACAGTATTCGAATAATCTCTTGCTTTTGTAACTTGTTAGATTGAGAGATTTCAGGAGTGAATTAAATTACGAAATTGGGAAGAGTGGACCGAGAATTAAAAAAAAAAAAAAAAAGTGTTTATGAAGAATTTACCATCTTAAATGAAGAAATTGGCATCATATTCTAAGGGATTGTTGGTTATCTTATTGAGACACCAAAATGTATCCATGCACATGTGCAGTTGAGATTTTTCTGGCATATAATACGCAATTATTATGATCACAATACATTGCATACTATTTTTCATAGCATTAGAACCTTGCTTGAATCAGAACTATTCAAGTTTACCCCAAGATAAAGTGGAAGAAATGTCACAGAAAGAAAGAGGTAGACAAAGAGGTACTACTTCCCATACTGTAAAAATGTGGGTCAATTTAATTTAAAGAAAAAGTAATTACATAAGATTATAACATTTAATAGAAGTAATAATAAAAAACTGAAAACCAAAATGTTAAACATCACTGTCATTTTATTGGGACAATATTAGACATTGTACAAAGTATGGAAAAGTACAGATATTTCACAAGTTACAATGATCCCATGAGGCAGCTGGCTCTGTTTTATGATTCAGGTTTAGAGGTTTCAGGAATGATCAGAGAGAAGAGGTAAAGCAATCAACACATATGCATGTTTAAAACGACTCCAGGGGCCTAATATACAAGTTTACCACATATATACGAGAAAGCTGTTTTTTTTTGGAGACAGGTGTCAGATACACAGGAAATAACCCAGAACGTGGCTCAGAACCTTGTCTTTTCAACATGCCTCCCGCAGGCCTACGTAGAGCAAACATTCATCGGTTTCTGCAACATGAGCGAGTGCCTGGTGAACTGCATTAGATGCAAATTTGGAAGAACAGCACAGGATGCAAAAGCAGCCTGCATCAGCAAGCACAAATTCATTTTTATATTTAAGATATCATCATTCTCTTGGAAATATGCGCAAGAAAAGCAGCTTGAATTGTTGCTGGGAAATTTGTCAAGTTTATGCAAACTGTCCAGGCAAACACACTTAACAAGCACGCCCCTTTACAGTAGATGTCACGTTTTAGAAAAGTTTTGAGAATTTATTGTTAGAAATACATCCGATCAGGTTGTTTTGTATTCACATTGAGACTAGTACATTTCATATATTTTGAATAAAACACAAGGACTGTTTCATTGTTTCAGCATCAAGTCTTCCTTTAAAATACTATTTTGAGAGTGGTTCACAGACTCCACGATATTTAAACCTGTGTCCTCTACAAATGACCATGTTAACCGTCAGTTCAAGTAACATTAACCATCTAACTGCCATGTAAAACATTAGCCAATCACAAGTTAACATGGTTCAAAACCACGACTTAGAAAGTAGGGATCCAGTACATCCGATTGGTGTGTGTGTGTGTGTGTGTGTGTGTGTGTGTGTGTGTGTGTGTGTGTGTGTGTGTGTGTGTGTGTGTGTGTGTCTGTGTATGAAAAAATCCTTGTGTGTCAATTAACAGTATGTATTATACTTTGAGATGTTGATAGAAAAACATTCTTACAAATATTACAGATCAAACAATGTGTAGAAAATGAATCAAAATATTATTTAAAAAAAGGTGAAAATGTAAGAAATTTCAGATCATCCACTTTTTTTCTTTGCAAATCAATTCATTCTCACTCGTGTTGCACACTTCAATTCCATTCTTCTTTTGGCCCAAACCCTTTTCCGTAGATATAAAATGACAAAAAAAAATTTTTTTTAATAAAATAGCTACAGCAAGGCATTACTAAAGTAGATTCTGCAGTATGACATCATACTCCATGTGCTCTCACTCCCTCTGCGTCAGAGGGTGAGAGAGCTCCTCTGCCACGGTGCGTCGGATAAGCCACACCCTCTGATTATCCATGTGAAGGTGAGGCTACTCGGAGCTTTGTTACGTTGCTTATTATTATGGAACAGTTGGATGTCGACCGGATGGTTTCTTACTTTTACCAGTCTCAATATAAAGCAAAAATTGGCATTCAGAGACGACGCGTCTTTTGAAACGAAGCGCCTCAAGGCCGCGGCGAGCACGGTGCGCTAGAAGTGACTTTCTTCACGTTAGAATTACCACGACATTCAGACATCAACTACAGCAGCTAAAATGCACAATAACGGCCAACAATCTCTCAGAAGGCGGAACAAAGCCGGTAGATCGGAGGGTAGGCTGGTCATGTCGTTCCATGTGTGCGTTTGACAAGACGTGGTCATGGTTCTAGACAGAGGTTGTGTGTAAATGGCAGGTTGTTGTTGTTGTTGTTGTTGCATTGGAAGAACATCAAAAAAAAAAAAAAAAACTGTCGGGGATGTTCCAGTGGAAATATCGTTATCAAGAGACACGTGTGATGCTTCATGAATCAAACCTTTTCTTTTCCGACAGACACAGAAGTGAAACGGGTTGATTTGGTCTCCGCGACATGTTACGGAACGCGGTTTGTTTATCTAGTAAATCATCGGTGCCCCAATCCCCCGGTGGCTCACGGCGCACTGACACCAGTGACGATTCCTAACGAAGGCTCCAGGTCGACACGCCCAAACTGTGGATAACGTATTAGACTCCTCGTGTTTACATCTGCCGAACGCAGTGAGTCACGGTCAAGGGCGAAACGTCTCGTTAAAAGTTATTAGCAGCAGGATTTGACTTTGGGTAGGACTAATTTTTAGAAGGGAGTGCTGGGCTTCTCGTTTTTATGTAACGCCAACTCAGTCATTTTAATGCACGGCACAGGTTTGTAGAAAGTTGTTAACGTTCCGCTTGTTATGATGCAAGTGTTTATATTTAGTAGGAAGAGTGCGGATAGCAAAATAGGTACATGGGCCTACCCTTATCTTTGTGCTGTAGCGACAATTGCAAAATTTTCTTAGTTCAAATAAATGCATAAAAGTACATGTATTTATGAAGAATATTCTATTCGTAACCCAGGATCCTATCACTGGTTAGTACAAAAAAAAATATATATATAATAATAATCTAAAATAAAGCACCAAAAGATGCCTAGTTTTGCCTTTTGAGTTGCCAAAAGAGAGAAAAAAAATAAAACAAAAAAAACAAGGAGTCAATTGAGAGAAGAAGCCCGGCACACGGAGAGGTCGTATGGGAGGTGCAGTACAGACCTGCGTTAACAAACACTAACTCTAAATTATTTTTAGAAGCCGCTTCCATTTGCTTGTTTTGGCCGGAGGGTTTTGGCTCGCCAGGACCGCCCCAAGAATCGCCAGCAAACATCACTAATGGGCGGGGCGGGGGGGGGGGATGGACCGCCTTACAGCTACATGGTATAATACACCTACATTCCTGTGATAATAAAGTCCTAATGTGCTGGCCATCTCTTTGTCGAACACGAGGTGCGGTGAACCTCGCCCTGTGCGCAAGCGAAAAACAGACAAATAAAACCGCGTTGGAAACACGATTTGACCCAGATCTGGCACAAAGAGGGAAACATGAAAAGTGGTTGGGTCCCCGCACCCCCCCCACGGACGCCTCGCCCCTCGCTCCACCCCATACGACGCCTCTAGCGGAAGAAGCCAAGTTTATCTCTGAGCCATTCCTCCGTCAGGTCCTCCGTGTTCCTCACCTCAAAAACCTGGCGGGGGAAAAAAAAAATAAAATAAAAACCATTAACAAGGTTCATCGCTCACTAAACACCTCTGCGCTCACACAAATGGAGCGAAGCGCAAACATGGAAGGGTCACTCACTTTGGTCATGTCAACCGTTTGGACCAGTTTGTTCTTGCTCCCCGCATACATCATCTGCTGCTCTGGTCTGCAGCCTGGGAGACGTGCAAACACAGAATTGATCACAAAAAAAAAAAAAGGAGGCTGCGCGGCTGCCGGCGACTCGTAAAAGTGACGCTTGTATTAAAAGTAAAACACGAATAATGTTGATGGAATGACTCACCCTGTGGACTTGAGAAGATGAAGCAGAGCGGATAGGAAATGCGGCCGTCGTCGTGTTGGTATTTATAACTGTAAACGATAAACGTTCCTGGGGCTAAGGACTATTGGCACATTTTTGAGTTAAGTGTCAGTGAGATAGTGAAATTGTAGATAATACCTTAACCATAAGAGTACAGTCGGGAAAGAAAAAAAAAAAACCCTTAAAATGAAAACGTAATGGTAATGGTAAATAATCAATAATAAAAAAATAAACCAAAAACCAATGAAAGTAACCTGAAGGAGGACGATGCTGCTGCTCGGTGTGTTTACACATCACGGTGCCATGCGGTACCTTCACACGGCGCACAGGAAACACCACACTTATCCCTCCGTGTTCCTTTTTAAATCCTGCACGGGTAAAAGAGGATTTTCTGCCTCTGCAGCGGAATCAAAAGGATATCTCGGCTGTCGCTCAGGCAGCTCCTCCCTCAGATCATCGAGAGAAATATCCTAGAAATGGGAAAGCCAAATAAATGATCAGGTGTGCGCTGTTGTAGCTCACGCACACGCAGGTCTACCGGCGTCCAGCAGTTTGTTTTGTCAGTTTGCACCAGCCCTTCAGTAAGTTTAAACATATGCACACATCATTTGTTTTATGTGGAATTCTATTTTAATTATTTTTTTAAATCACATTTCAACACGTTCTTAATTCTCCATAAAAAGCTCAAATTAAAGATAAATTAAAATTGAACACTCGTCAAACAAGCAATATTTTTTTTGACTGAGAAGAAATTAAGAAACATAAGCTTTTATAAAGTTATTTGTTTGATTTTGTTTATTTCACTGAATATCAATCAATTTGAACGGGTTAGATAGATTGGCCAATAA
Organism: Zeus faber; assembly: GCF_960531495.2. Taxonomy (NCBI): domain Eukaryota; kingdom Metazoa; phylum Chordata; class Actinopteri; order Zeiformes; family Zeidae; genus Zeus; species Zeus faber. The sequence continues at coordinate 5,469,252 of NC_137198.1, read as the reverse complement.
TAACGTTATTAGACAGGTATTAATACCTCGTCTTTTCTCTTTATATGGATCGGATCCTGCAGGTAAGAGTGCAGTACCTTGGGGGGGAAACAGTGACTTGACTTGGGACTTGATTTGCCTTAATTAAGGACTCGACTTGACATAACCTGTGACTTGCCCGAGGAAAAATGACTTTGGACTTGGACCAAATCATTTCCAAATGATTTGAGACTGGTGACTTGGATGAGAGGGACGTGGTCACGACGGCGTACGATAATTTGAATATTGACAAAACACTTGCCTCATGCTCCTCGTCGAGAATAACCAGCTGTTTGTCTTTGTCAATCTTCACTGGAAGGAAAAAATAAAAAATAAATTGAATAAGCATTCCCTGAAAAGTCCTTATCAGAAAGTCAGAAATTCCTGCAGATAAATAACGTCATTGGGTTTCGTAGTCCAAGTAATATTCTTTATTTCATCTGTGTGTTGAGTCGTTTTGAACTTCTAAATTCAGCCTGTGAAACGCACGGAACACGCAATCAGACCGAGCCCCGTGCCTTTCTTAAGCCCCCATGCCAAACAAACAGCCCTGATCCCGTTTACAATCAAAGACATGGGAGGCGGTGCAGGGCGGGGCTGATGGGTTTGCGTCCGAGGTTTACGTATCGAAAATCTCACTCGAACACAGCTGCTAAATGGAGATGGAGTTCTAGTATTTCAGCTCAACACTCCCACATTCCAGATCTACAACTGGTCGCCACAAAGTAATACCAAAACAGTGATACTCTGGTCCGCCTAGCATTAAGTTTAAACACAACATCTGTATTCTACGCATCTCCAGTGAAGCAGTACTACAGTCTAGTGGTCGACCGATATGGGTTTTTCCAATGGCTTTTGTCGATATTTAGAGAGGGGCCCATTGCCGAATAGATCTAGAATGACGATAATGGTTTTTTTTTTTTGCATCTGATAAAATATGACAATTTAATTATAATAACAAATGAGACACAAAATTGCTGAACTTAAATGAACCAATTTTTAACACCAATGCTATTGTCTGATGTGGTGTGGGGGTGGTGTGGTATACACAGCCACGCCTGTCTTGGGTCTACGGTAATTGATCCCAGGATCAGTGTGGCTGTACGCCTGTTGCCCGTTAGAGCAATCAGCGAGCAACAGGTAAAACCCCCATCCCTGCTGCTGCTCCTCATGCCGATCTGCTGCTCCCGCTCCCCATGTGACGCAGCAGCAGATTGCTCCTGAAAAACAATCCTGCCCTCGTTCTCCGGAACCTCTGCACTCGAGGACATTCCATCGGTGATGGTCGGGTTTATTTCCCACTTTCATCGGCACATCTGTGGGATTATTGGACATTCTGGTCGAAGGCGCAGCCCTCTCCCTTGAACACACAGTGAAACGCCGGAGGAGAGGGAGATGTGCCGGTGCGCTTGTGAGTCTTTACCGACGCAGACTTTGCACACCATTACCGGGAATATTTCTCTAATGTGTGTTCACTGCACAACAAGCTGGATGAACTTATATTGAACTTTATTGCTCGTCACAAGTTCAAGTGATTTTTTTGTCACATACACATGTGACAAAATCGCTAATTCTGGTTCGCTGATGTCAGCCAAAACATTTCATCAATTACTAATTTAAAAAAAATACACATTCATATGGCAATTTCAGCATTCGAATAATGTAAAAAAAAAATACAATTATTCTACGAATTTCGTTCCTGCAGCTCCAGTGCACATATTTTAAATTTAAAAAACATATCCACTAAATAAATGTCTACAGGTAATAAAAAAATTAACTTAACGGTGTGACGCGGCACGGGACAGTGGGGACACAAGGTTTTTGTCTGTGACAGGACTGGACCGTCCTTTGACTCGGTTGTGTGTGTATTAAAAAAAAAAAAAAAAAAAAAAAAAAAAATTCTTTCATACAAGTTATTAAACAAAAATATAAATAGATCTGAGTTAGGTTTACATGTTGCCTCAAATGCAAAGTATTTCCAAACAGCACTCTTTTCTTTCAAGAGCGGTTGTGAAGGCTCTACCTTTGCCATCTTTAATGAGCTATAACAAACTGGAGCGAATGAGTGAGAGGAGGCGGTGCTGCGTGGGCACTGCAGCGGTGTGTGTGGCTTGCTGTCAGAGCGAAGAGAGGCGAGAAAGCGCAGCTGGTACCGGTATATCCATAGTGTGGAAAAGAGTATTGACACAGTTTCAAATATTCAGAATCAATATGTTCAGAAATATTTATCTTTTTGGAGAGGCTGCAGACAATTTTTGGTTTATCGGCCTTGTGAGCACAGGCGTCAGCCGATGCTGGTTATCTACCAAATGCGCAAATATCGGCTCAGTTAATCGGTCGACCACTACTACAGTCAGGTCATTTTCTGATAAAGTACATCAAGTGGACAGTGATCCATTTACTTTCACTAACTAGGAATTTAAAAGTGACCTCATTGTTCAGAGCTAGTCTGCTCATTCAACACCCGAGTGGTATCCTCCATTTGAACAGAAAACAGTGACCTGCTCGAGGCTTCGGGGAAAGCTATTGTGACGATTCTGTGATAGCGCATCATTACAAAGCTGACAGACAAACACGCAACGCAACATGATTTAAGGCGACAAGACGTCGAAACTCACTAATAATAGCCGCATTGTTGGTCTGCTTCCGGAAACGGAACTGCTTGAGCTTTTCCACCAGATCTTTATCCACGTCGCACACCACCAGTGATTCACTCTGGAGAGGAAGGGAGAAAACTTATGAGGACCACAATGCGGAGGTATATTCTTCCTTTGGAACAAACCGAAAACAATAAAACTGCGTGGGCCTCCCTTGGATAAACTCCCAGCCCAGAGTTGAACCACGCCTTTTTGCGGGGACTGAAAACAAAAATAATACACGAGCTGAAGTACAGGTTCGAAAATAAAACCCCACAGATCAAAACCTCACACACACTTTGTTTCAAACTCAGGGCTTTTGAGTCTCTGCCCTCGTCTGTGCCTTTCCCCGCTTGTGCACGACTTGTAAAAATGACCCGTCACGCATGAAACACAACGGTTGAAAATGGGTCGATTTGAGCTCAGCCGGAGAAGAGGTCTTCCTGATCTTGTATACGTTGAAGTGCACAAACTATTTCCACCTCCCACAGAACGCCCAAACGCCAAATCGTCCTCGCCAGGGAAACGCGTCCTCGTCCACGTCGGTCACCTTCACCCCTACACGAGTGACTCCTGCCGTACGAACCCGACGTGTCTGGACACACGAGGCTGTTCCCTCGGCCCGGACGTCTTCACTCAAACCGGTTTACACGTCGCACGACACGTCCTCAAGCCCCGCGCTGGAAGTTAAGTACAGACGGACTCCCGCAGAGGGATCCCGGGGGGTTTTAATGGTAAGCGCCGGAGAATATTAGAGCCCAGCCCCGCGCTACTTTTACTAGAAAGGTGTTGCACAACTGAATGACAAACGCTTTGCTCTAAGATGTTGTTTTTTTTTTTTTCTCCCCCCCATTCAGACAAAACGAGACCTGCAGAGCCCGCAGATCTTCTAAGAGAAGAACATCCCAGATCCTGCAGGGGATGATTTCTGCATATGCTGCAGGATTTTAGACAGCCACGTCCAGAGTTCTTTCTCAGGCAGGACGCAGGTATGTGTCGGTGAAAAAATTCCTTAGTAAATACCCAAGTCGTGATGAATATCTGGCTGGATTTGTCCCTGCGTGCGTGGCCTGTGCGTGCGTGTAAAAACCTATTTTTGTGCGCTGCAGAATGGTCACCCAAAGAATTTTATAATTACGCCGTCCTGAGCAGATGGCCGGCGGGAGCCAGGATTTCTTCAAGCTCCGAGAGAGATCTTCGCAGATTAACGAGAGATTGCGGCTTCTTCAATCAGAACCAAGAGAAATTGGGGGAAACAGGGATTCCCACAGGGAGGGCAGGAGACAGGGGGGGATTGGGGGGGGGATTTGGGAGGGATTGCGTGGGTCTTTCTGGGTGTCTCACTTTCTTCACCCCAGGGGCAGTAAATACGATTCGTAACGATGACAATATGGTTTCTATGCAGACATTATGGGCTGCCGTGCCAGATCGCTCCAACTCAGACTGGGAGATGAAGACAGCTTACTTTAGCTGGACAACTAACGGCATGCACCCCACGTCCAACTAGTGTCGGGCAAAATGGGACCGTGGCGTTTCCTTCGCATGAAGTAAACGCGCAAATACAACACCGCACTAACGAGAAAGGAAAGAAGACCCTCCATTAGTCGTCTAGATTAGGCGGATAGCGTGTTGGCCAACCCCCTCACACACCGAGACGTGTTCCATCACGTCTCCAAGCACGATGCTAGGCTAACAGGCTACCAGGCTAGCGCTGGTAAACGCACCGGACCACTTCTTCCCAGACCCCCCGGTACCGCAAGACCAGCGGCGGCGAACGGAGAGGCCGAACGAGACGCGGAATCGCGGCGGTTCCGTCGCGATTCCTGCGCCCGAACTCACCATTTTGCGGGACGGGGCTGGACGCGCTGTCGACCTGTGGCTGCTCTGGAGGGGGAGGCGGGAGGAGCTGGAGCGGGTCCCACTTCCTGACGCTTCATCCGGCGACTGCAACCAAAACACCCAGACGGGAGTTACATGGAGGAGGGGGATGTTTTACAACGACGGTACTGAGACGGAGGATTATCCTGTAGTGCAGAATAATAATGACAACAACAACAATCATAAACAAAATAAAATATAATAATAATAATAATAATAATAATAATAATGACAATCATGATAACAATAATGATAATAAACAATGACAATAATGGTTAAAAAAATGAAATTAATGATAATAAAATGACTAAAAAATATAATAATGATAGTAATAATAATACAATTTAATAATAAAAATAAATAAAATAAACTACAGTAATGATCATATTAATAATACAATTAAAATATAAAACAATATAATAATGAAAAATACAATAACGTTAATAATAAAATCTAATAATAATAATACAATTAAAAATAAATTATGTTAAGTAAGTCATGCTCCACTTCTGGAGCATAACATTTATGATTCATGCATTGAATTGCATTGAGAAACAGCTAAAACATACGAAATGTACACCAATGGAGAAAAAGAAGGTTCGAGGTCTCACACAAGACGGCTGCAGGGTTTTCTGGAGCAGTTTTCCCCCCAACAAGACTTTTCCAAAAGCGTCTTTTAACTCAAAAAGGCCGACTGACGTCAACAGGCAAGTGGGAGCGGCCCCCCAAATATGGCGGCTGGCTCCATTAACGTGACGTCAGCGTCACCTTCCCTAGTCAATGTATAACGTTGGAGAAGATATCGATTGCAAATGTGAATTTAATAAAAATGAAGAGGAGACAGATAAACATCTATTTATTGAATGTCAGTACACATTAGTATCCTGGGGGAAAAAAAGAAAATGAGGACTATTTTGACTGTCCAATCTTCCAGTTTAGATGGAAGCCAAGGATGTAATAATACTATTATTATGACAACAAAACAAAAACATTTATTCCGTTCTAGTCAATTATTCTTTATTTTGGGGAGATTTCACATCCATATAGACAAGTTCTCAAGAGTCTATCCAAGTTGTAAACAATAAGAAATTTCCACATACAATTACTATGGTGCAAGAGTTGTTAAAGGAAATGTGATTTTAATGCCTTAATTTTCTGTTAAATTATTATTTGATATTATTGTCTTTTTTATTATTTCATTATTATTATTATTTTTTTTACATATGTATTTTATGTTATCATGTTACCAGTCATGTTATCATGTTGAATGTATTGTCTTATTGAGTGTGGAGTCATGTGTCTTATGTAAACATTATTTTATTATGACTGTTTTATCTTTTTGGTCTAACGTCACATGTTGTAAGAGACTCAATTGATTCAATAAAGAGTTGGAAAAAATAAAAATTGACAAAATAACATTCTAGAAAGTTTACTTCCGAGTGTTTTTAAATCAACGTTTCTCCATCAACATTTACACAAGGAATATGTTTGAGATTCAAAATTTGCAATTGTAAAGAAAATACACTGAAATCAATGAGGGCTTTTTATGATTTACCATTTAATACGAAAATATGTGAAATTTGGCAGTAAATTAGATTGAGACTTTTAACAAAGTTAATAGTCTAATCAAACAAACACAAATTTACCCATCTTTACGGTTGAAGGCAAACTTTCCTTCTCTGAAAACTCTGGAAAAAAAAAATCACAAAAATAGGAATTTCTAAGAAGGTTTCTTTTTTTTGTTGTTGTTGTTGCATTTTTTTGGTATTTTCTATTTCTTGGTTTTGTGAGGCTCCGGTCGTGACGTCATCGCCCAGGCGTGGAGGCGCTTCCTGTTCACGGGCGCTGTCAGAGCGCGCCGCGTTCAAGTCACGTGGGAATTAACAGAACGTACTGGGGAAAAAAAAATACAAAACTAAACCGACAACAGAGAGACAATAGAACATAACATGGACCTGGATTGACACAGAGATAAAATGAAAACCATGAAGGATCACAGCAAGACCTTAGTTTACAAAGAGATATATAAAAAGTATTTCGACGCTGTACAGCTTTCTCAATAGAATACATAAACAATGTTTTTTAGCGCTACTCTGATTTCTTGAGTAAATAAAACAAAAACAGAAAAAAGATGCTTCGCTTGCTTCAATAAAACAGTTGTTGTTCGCATTGCAATAAAAGGTGTGCTGTTATAATACAGGGGAAAGTCTCAATTTATATGATCATAATGACACTCAAAGATATTCTTTCCTCGATTGATTGGCGTTGAGCTTGGACGTGCTCGCACTGTTCGGAGATTTTTTTTTATATTTTACGTTTTACATTCTCATAAAATACATCGAAGAAAGTTAATAATCCTTGTATTGTAAAAAAAATAACGATTTAATGACAAAATAATAAATGAGCGATGAAAAATAGCACAGTTTACAAAAAAATGCATTCGTTTTTTCGTAATGTATAGCTTTAGGTACATCACACGTTATTTGGTTGCGTCAATGCTCATTAACTGGGAAGTCGAATCATCGCACAACTTCGAGTTCTCAAGTAACAGACAACGGCGAGAACGGCGTCCCCCCCGTGTTGGAACTCGCAGTTCCCACTCCACTCGAACGCAGCACGCTGCTACAGTAGCTGAATTAGCTGGAAGCATTAGCAGAGCTGGCTGCTAATAACCACCAGGCGTCAAATCTGGACAAACTGTCTGTTTGACAATAACTACCAGTCGAAAAGGAGTCCCTTCTTGTGGAAAGGTAGAATGACGATCGAAATAACTGTGACCGAGCCACACTCTGGCTTGAATAAACTAGCGAGCTAACTTTGAACGAATAACTACTGTTGAAATAACTTGCTAGTTAGCAAGGTGTGTGCGACATGATGTGCGAGTTAGCTGTGTTGACTGTAATTCAAGTGCTTCCTAACGTGGAATCCTGGAGCTGTAATGGATCCTCTCGGTATCTCTGCCTCTGAATCATCCCACTAGGAAACAGTTAGCCCGCTCTTGCGTCACTTCAGAATGTGCCATGTCTTCATAGTTGTTTCCAGCTGCTCATTATAAGAGGTGTATAGAATCAGTCAAAAGTTAAAACTGTCTCTCCTTTTGTTTTGTCTTAGATCATGGCAGATTTCTCGGTGAGTTGGAATGCTCCGATCTTATTATCCAGTCGAGGTTAACAGTCGCATGGATTTTTGTTTACCTTACATATTATGACATGGAAGAGAAGTTATAAATGACGTCTTCTCTGCTCTCCATCTCGCTCTAGTTGTCGGACGCCATCTCGGACGATGTCCCGGGCCAGGCCAGCAAAATGGGCAACACCAACCCTTCTGCCCCTGCCAACAACGCTCCCCCTGCTACCAACCCAGGGTGGCCCGGTTCGGCCCCCGGAGCTCCAGCTCAGCCTTCTGCCCCGGGTGAGTTTCCCGGGGGACCGTCTGGGCCTGGAGCTCCGGGGCAGTTCCCTGGGGGTCAGGGACCGTTCCCCTCTGGTCCCGGAGCACCGGGACAATACCCAGGACCTCCATCAGTGCCTGGTGGCTTCCCGCCAGGTCCTGGTGGGTTCCCACCAGGACCTGGACAATATCCATCCGGACCGGGAGCCCCAGGACAGTTCCCCTCCGGCCCAGGAGCACCTGGGCAGTTCCCGGGGCAGTACCCACCTGAGGGGGCTCCGGGACAGCTCCCTGGAGCCCCTGTGCCATACCCATCTGGACCATTTCACTCTGGCCCTGGAGCTCCTCCTGGCCCTTACCCCAGTGTGCCTTTCCCAGGAGGAGGGAATGGAATGTATGGGCCTGGTGGCCCCGCCGCCTTTCCCCCAGCAGCCGGTCCAGGTGCCTTCCCAGGATTCCCTGGTGGCGCCTTTCCCCCGATCCCGCCTGGATCATGGGGTCCACATGGAGGAGGAGGATTCCCTCCTGCCCCTGGGCCCTTCGGTCCAGGACCAGGACCCATGGACCCATATGGTGGGCCTGCTGCTCCAGGAGGAATGCTGGTGAGTATCCAAGCTGCTGACAAATTGCATAGTATCTTGCTTGCTTTCTGCATTCTTCACAAGTGGTTATGCTCTAGTGTGCGATCCAAGAAAAATTGGTGTGGGTACTTTCTTCTGGATTCAGGATACGGCCATAGGCCTGTCACCAGCCACCGCATAAATGTCTCCCAGTATTTGCTGGTGGCTTGTGAACTCATCTACTCAGTGAGACAAGAACGTGAACACACACCATGATTTAATGAGATGCTAGCTGCAGGATTCCAATGAGTAAGAATACAACACACTCGGCACAGCTCAGTGCTGAGTGTGTTGTGAGGTTTTCTTACAAATATGAAACCATCCACTAGACTACTAGACTACTATCCATTTGGCTGAAAAGCAGCCTAAACAGGTGAATGTGACAGTGAAGCCGGTGGGGGTTCACGTACCTGTTCTGTTGGGCTGCTGGGAGCGGATGCTTCGGTGAAAGCTGCATTGCTGTGTTTCTTGGGTAACCCGGTCGCTGGCTCTGTGGGCTCGCACAGTGTACAAGCAAAAAATTTCAACCAGAAACGACCAGAAACATTTAGTTACCCAAACTGTTTCTTGTCTTTCAGCCCAGATATTATCCACCATATAAATGAAAGCAATGAAATCAACTTTTCAGTGGGACGAGGACCTGACGTCCAGAATCAACCTGTGGTTTGATTAGTTTCCATTCAGAGAGCCTCCTCTTGTAACTGTGTGCCATGTAATGCTTTATTTACCCTTTACAGTTTTGAAAAGTATATGAAGATATATTTTTATGATAATAAAGGTTTTTCCCTTAATAAACTACATGTTGTTTATTATTAACATGTTGATCTTGATTCCAATTTGAAGTAATTACTCTGTATACATTTTTTATTATTATTATTATTGTTAATCTATTTACCTGAAACATATATCAGTTTGTATTTCTTTTATATAACAACATAAAAATTATTTATCACATTAAGTTTATGTTCACATTGTCAAAAAACTGCTTTTCCAATCTCACAGTTTCTCTGCAGCCAATGTTACGTTGAAAAGTCATTTTAACCATGTTTTCAACCCTGCTTTTGAAGTTTCTACAGCTTCATACATCTTTGATGAGGTGTGTAATTGCAAAAAAATAAAAAGAGCTGTTGCCTGTGTGTTAGCTTGTTTGTCATTATCACCAGTTAATCACGGTGAGGTCGTGGAGAACTGTTGCTGAAGAGGCGATGACTCATTTGGGTGTTTGCTCCGGATTGTGGGCGAGGTCCAACATTTTGAATAATGTTCAACTCAACTTTTTCCTCCTTTTCTGTGGCGTGACGCAAACAGCCTCACGGCTCCTTCATTTAGTCATTTAGTGCTGCGTGGAGGATTTTCCTTCCGCCCATGTCCCCCTGGTGGATTCTATAAACAGGACAAATTCTAGATGTTGCTCAATAAAATAATAATAAAAGGGATAATACAGATACATCAACACAATCTCAGAATTCGACTCCAGGAGTAAACGTCCTGCACTGAGCTCAAGTTGTGTGTGTGTGTGTGTGTGTGTGTGTGTGTGTGTGTTGTCTTTTTCAGATGGTGCCTTATGATCTTCCGCTACACGCTGGGATCATGCCGCAACTTTTGATCACAATAATTGCGGAACCCGTTCCCGGTGCAGACAGGTAGTTCCACAACCTCCCTCCCTAGATCTCCACAAAGGCGTCTGCTCCCGAACGGGCCGGCGGAGACGTCGGCCAGGGCTCTAGGAAAACACCGTCAATAGAGACGCGTGAAACGTCCACGTCAGTGCTGTACTGTAATGAATATTTTACATGGTCGGAATACCTTCCCTTATCTGTGTCATAAATAGTACACATATTTGAACAGGACATGATGAATGGTGAATCACTCGGCCTCTCTGGGGATTATTTGTGCCCGCGATTACAGTATTTTAATTTTAGAAACCTTGTTTTCAAGTTGCATTTCTGTCCTACTTGCTCCTATGCAATGTGATGTCACTACTTATTGGTGCTTGAATTAATTCTTGAAGGGAAAAAACCAAACAGGGCTGCTGATATGAAAGAGCTAGTGGAGGGGAAAAAAAGGAAACAAGGTTAACTTCCTCAAAGCTTTACAATTGAATACATTTCGACTGTTAATCCTACATCAGTAAACAAATTACAAATTGTAAACGGTGAGATCATGTGGCTTTTTTATTTATTTATTTATTTTTCCTGCCAGGTTTCACGTCGATTTTATCAAGGGTCAAGATGTCGTCTTTCACTTCAATCCACGTTTCCAGGAGCAAACCATCGTCCGGAACTCCAACCTGGCTGGACACTGGGGGCCAGAGGAGCGCGAGGGAGGATTCCCTTTCGCCCAAGGACGTCGTTTCGAGGTAGGGTGATCTCCGAGTGAATGAATGAAGCACGATGTCATTGAAATAAAGTCAAACCGCTTCTCAAAGTTCAAAGTGTACTTTATTGTCAATCGTACCATGCAACACCTAATTACACAGAGGATCAAAATTGCGTTTCCCCATACTCCAAATGTGCAAGTAATATTTGTATTATAACAATAGACACAACACAACAAGACTAAGGATAGTCTTAATATACTCAAGAAGTCAAATGAGGTATGTTATTAAGGTAACACATGAGATGAGATGCACATTCAGTGATGCTGGGTCGCTGGTGGATTCTCGTTTCGCCCTTTTCTTTTCTTGCCTTGTGAAGGGATTGGGATCCCTGAAAACAAGGGCGAAAGCGGTCGTAATGCGTTTCGTGATAGTCCACCCTCGTGTTGATCTCGGTTTTTGCTTTGGTTTCTCCGTAGCTGAAGATCCTGGTGGAAGAGGACATGTTTAAAGTAGCGGTGGACGGCGCCCACCTGCTGGAGTTTGAGCACAGAGTCGGCGGCCTGGAGGGCGTGAACCTACTGCGAGTCGTCGGAGACGTGGCGCTCTACAGCGCAGCCCCCAGCATGATATAAAACCTTCAGATGGCAAAACAAAAAAAGAAATGTATACTGTGCAGAGGACCTAAGTCAAACTTTACCACTGTATTTTATACACTTCCCTGTCAGACACCCAATGGAACTCGCAGGCACATAGTCAGCACAGTGCATTTTCAGCCGTTCAAGCACAAAGCGCTGATTGGGCCCGTGTACGTTAATTTGTTTACTTTTTTTTTTTTTTTCCTTGTTGTTTTTAATCGGAACTTTTCAGATTTTAGCCACTAACAGTGAAGTGATTCTTTTGACGTAACGATAGCGAGGGTAAAGGTAGTACACGGGAGGGGTATACCTAAAACAGTAATTATGAATTTCCTCAGGGGAGCGCTCCCCCTAAATCTAATGGAAAAAGTGGTGTCCCCCCCCCCTGCCCGATGGCAATGTGTTGTGCCCAAAATCATTTCAGGTTTTTTTTTTTTTGGGGGGTTTGTTTTGTTTTGTCTATACCCGCCCCATAGCTGTATGCTGTATTTAAAATGACCTGTGTGTTTACCTTGCTGCCCTATCACTATCCTGATAAGCCTCTATGATTGTGAAGCATGTAAGTGTGTTGCCCAAAAACCAACGTAGTCGCTCGGGGGGGCCTCCGCCGCCAAAGCTGTAGGACCCCATCGTTTTGAGCCGGGTGGGGGGGGGGGGGGGCAGGGTGGGGGCTCCACCGGCCGGTGCCCCCGCCGATGGCGATCTTTAATGATATTTATGTACCCGTGTGCGGAGCCACTCCTTATCCAGTATTAACCCCCATCTAGTGTCCTTCCGACCGGATGGTCACCTTTTTCGGGTCGACTGAATAGGGTTTCATGTTGAAAAACTATTTACACAAGGAGGGACCTGAGGGGCGTGGGGAGGGGGTTTGGGGGAATTCGTTGCCAAAGACATAACAGTGGTACACTATTTTGAGACGATTATGCTTATAAATAAAAGATGCAACAGAGACATGTCGGTCCTCCCGTCACTCCCCCCCCCCCCCCTCGCCTGGTTCAGCTGCGAAACCTGCAGTTGCCGCGGTTCCTCCGCCAGGGGGCAGCACACCACCGGTCCAGCAGGCGCCGGCGGCAGCGGCGGCGGCAGAAGCGAAAGTCCCGCATGAGTTGGTCCATCTCCACCTGACGAGTCGGTCCCTCCGAGTTCAACTGGGCCGAGCTACCGAGTCCGCCGGGAAGATGGACGGCTCAACGCGCGGTGCGCACACCACGGTGGACATCCAGCTCGAACGCGGGCCGTCCGGTGAGAAGGAAGCGGAGTGAGACGACTAGCTTAGCGCTTAGCGTTAGCTTAGCATAGTCAAGTGTGGGACCAGCCTCAGAAGGTTTATTAGTGAGCAAAAAAAAGGCTACACCTAAATATTTAAATAAACCGACAAGATATGAATTAGTTCAATACATTTAATTGAAATTTATAATTGAAGTGTAATTTATTTACGTGTGTATTTAAATAAAATACAGTGATTTCTAGGTAGTTCTAGATGCATTTTGAGCCTCAGAATGGTGAGAACGCTATGAGGGTTAGCTGCGTGGAATTTACCGAAACTTAACTTCTCACCGCCAAACTATTTTCACTTTTGCACTTGTCGATATTGCGGGGGCAGAGTTTCCCAAGAAGGGACAGCAAGCTGCGGTTGGCGGCACAAATCGCGGGTCGCTCGCTGAGCGGGAGGGATTCGATCCGGGGCGCCGCGCAGCCCGGCGGTTACCCAGGGACAAACCACCGCGGACCGGTCTCTTGTGTTGTGTAACGCTCCGCTCATCCTCCTGCGGAGTGGGTGTTACTCCGCCCGAACTTTGACCCGTCGAGGAGGGGGAATTGCTTTGACCAATCTGAAACTGGAAAGTGAAACTTAAAGGAGAGGGGCCCATGCTGGACAGGGGTGGATCCGCTGGCACCAGAGTGTGTAACCAGTGGACCCACCTGCTCCAGCCACACTCTGAAGCGGGGTCTGACTACACTCGCTGATAATACATCCTTAAATCTGGCCCCGCAGACAACTTATCCAGATCACTAAGCTTATTTGTTGATCCGCGCAAACGTACTTCATGTTTTCAAAATACGAACCGGGATGAAATAGATTGTTAGGGCTGTTTCTAACAGGATTACCAGGCGATTCAATAATGCGCCGGAGGAAAAACCGAACCCAAAACAAAGCAAACGGACCCCTTCCCCCAGGAGAAGACGCCCCGGCGGCCCCCTGGTTAGAGTTTGAGTTTGATAGACCCCCGCCCTTAAAGCTCGACTTTGAAACTCGCCTGCGCTCGTACAGAGCAGGTGTACGTTCACCGGGTGCGGGCTCTTATCTCTCGCCGTTTGCCTCTTGTTAACTCTTGACTTCCTGCCGCCGCCCGTTCCCCCAGGCCTGGGCTTCAACATCGTCGGCGGCTTGGATCAGCAGTTTGTTCTGAACGACGCCGGGATATACGTGTCCAAAATCAAAGAGAACGGAGCCGCGGCCCTGGACGGGAGACTCCAGGAGGGAGACAAGATCCTGTCCGTAAGTCTCGAGCCTGTCGTGGCGGGGTTCGTGTTGGGGCAAAGGGCGACGTCCACCGATTCAGCCGCGATGGACGGAGCCTGAGCGGTTCAGTCTGGTGTTCGATATCCCTTTTGCAGAGAGGGCGCTGGATTGCTGAGATAAAGAAGGAGGGAAAAAAACGATATTAGACGTGATCTGCGTTACAGGGTTGAGAATTGTGACCATAAAGACGTTCTGTTACGAAGGACAGGCTGTTCCACACGACTCGAAGGGAAATCCTCTTGCGTCTCTTTGAGTCCTCACTGTCCCGGTAACGATTGGGGTTTTTTTTTTGTTTGTTTTTTTTTAGGGGGGTAGTGTGACATTAGCTTCATGTTGAACCGAAGAATGTGTTCCTGTTCTACCGATGAAGAACGAATTCTGCACAACTCTGCTCCATTAAATACAGTTTGATAAACGATAGGATTGCGAGTAAGATGGTTTTCCCGAGAGTGAACTTCAGTTCAGATCATCCAGACCGCACGCTTTGTGCTGAGGCCAGCAGCCCTCTGTGTAGCTCACTTTAATGTGGATTAAAACACCGGCTAAGACCCGAAGTTGGTTTCAAATTTCATTTATTTTACTCACCCAATGCGTTGCATTTTTTGTTTAAATTCAGAAAGCGACCCAAAGTTGAATGAACATTAAAAGAAAAAAAGGTGTGTGTGTGTGTGTGTCTGTGTGTGTGTCTGTGTGTGTGTGTGAGACACCCTTCTTCCCAAGTTCCTGCTTAGGCGTTTCTAATTGCAGTGCCACAACAGCTTCAGGCAGACCGCAGGTTAAGAAACTAAAACTCTAAACATTAATGCATGCACGGGTTTATCCATGGACACCTTTGTACGCCCGGCGACGTTCCTTAAGGGAGATTCTTTCAAACTCGGCACAAACGTCCACTTGGACTCGAGGGTGAACTGATTAGATTGAGGAGGTCAAGGTCACTGTGGCTTCACGGCCGAAAATATTCTAAGTGAAGACAGCACGTTTCCCCCCCTGGAATCATACATGTCCATATAGTGATAACTTCCAATTTCGCCAAAAAATCCACTTAATACATTTTATTAAATTCCTTCAAAGTCTTCACTCCATATATTATGAGTCTGGACGTGGATGTAAACGGCAACTTGACTGGTTGGAGGAGGCGACGCGGTACTTCTAGTTTCCAACCAGATCCTCTGTCTGACTGTGGAATGTGCAGGATGATGCCGCAGATCCTTAACCGCACCAAAGCCAGATCTGAACTTCAGAACCTCCCACACGATGCCCAAACATAAAAATATAACCATCTCCAATCGAATACCTAAAAGTTCATAAATCTGTGTCTTCGGACCCTTTAAAAAAAGAAGAAAAAAAGAAGTAAAGATTAAAAATAAAGACAACGCCCCACCTCCCCACCCTTCACGCTTCATTTAATTTATTGTTTTATCTGCTGTTGGACGTGTAGATAAATGGAATTAAACTCGAGGATCGGACACACAGTGCTGCAGTGGAGCTGTTCCGGACGGCGGGCGAAGACGTACTTCTCCGTGTCCAGAAAAAGGTGGGTGTCCTGTCGGCCGTAGTTACGTCTGAAGACCAGCGTGTTCCTCGATTGGGGAGCAGACGTTTTTAATGGGAATTTCGGTAATATTAGACTGCAGATCAGTCGGCACTTGAGAAAATCCACGCCAATATTGTAAATCTTGTCGAGGTGAGAACAGACAGTTGGAGCGTTTACATGGACACTCCCTCAGCGCTCCCCTTGCGGCGCTCTTTATCGCCCTGTTTGCTTTTGACCGTCTTTTTCCGCAGCACGCCCGCCACCAGAACGGACCGTCCAGCCCACACGGCGGGGATGGACCTCCCGTCTCCGTCGCAGTGGTCGCTGTCGTGCTGGGAGCCGCCGCCCTCTCTGCGTTCCTCTACCTGCGGTTCCGTCGCTGACGCCCGCGCAGCGATGACGCCGCCATCGCCAAATGTTTTAAGACCAAAAAAACTTTGCTTGAAGGCCAAAGAACGAAGAGGGAATTGACGCCTTGAAAATGAGTACACCGCATTTTTGGGGGTTGGTAGGCATTGATGTCACTGTTGTTCTTCCACACACTTTGTGTGTGTGTCATGTAATAATCATCGCTAGCCTGCTGAGCATAAAAGTGGCACGGAGATTAATTAAATCGTTAATTTTTATGACGCTACAATGAGAACACAGAAGGGAGAGGCGCCGACGGCATTCTCACTGCAGCCCTGAGCCCGGCCGGGGAGTTCTCACCCAGAACTCCACCCACTGTAGGTTTAGAGTAGCAGCGTGGTATATGCGTGGGTCGAGTCAGACACACCTGGGAAGGGAAACGCCCGTATTGTGTTCACCTTCCCCCGCTTTGGCCTCTCTCTACCTTCATTAGGTCTGTGAGAAGCGCCCTCCTTATTTTCCACCGCCGGCCTGAATCCGCGCAGTGCGGCGCCATTTTCATCCTGCGCTGTCGCACGGAATGGCGTGTCGCCGTGCTCCCCGCGTTGGGAAGGATTGCAAAGGCGGCGGTTCAAAACGTCGTGTTGAATCGTGTCTCATGGCGGACCCTTTGAGTGCCTTTCCGTCTACTTTGTGCTGTAATAATAATAATAGTACATAGTTCACATTGATTTTCCAGAATGAAAATCCAGCCCGTTGTGTCCTCCCTATCCTTTCACAGGGAAACACGCTTCATTACATAGTGTGTGTCAAATAAGAATCAGTGCGTCGGTGCCAAGTCTTGTCCCCCCACTTTTTTTTTTTTTTTTTTTTTTTTTTTGCGCCACGAATGTAATAGGTTTCAGTGACAATGAGGGAAATCACATGTGCATTTGGTGAACGGTAATTCGGGCGTGTTGTAACCTAATAACAAAGATCGACGGCTTAACATTTTGATTATTTTTACGTGGGCGTGATCTTTGAGCCACTACGAATTGAAACGGAGAGTTCTGAAGGAAGGAAATACTTGTTGCTGTCAACGACTTCATGTTTTGCACTAACCACAGTCCTGTTATCAAATGATGGCCATATAAAATATGACTACAGATGTTTTGTGTGTTGACAATTTGCCTAGATTGTTCTCAACGCCAACTTTTAGCATGTCTGTCATGTAGATATATGGTTCTACATAGCTCTATCATTTGTAAATACACTTCATGTGGCCCTGCTGGCGGAGATTGTGAATATCTAAACTTATTCAGGATGAGAGATCCCAAGTAGTAGATACTATGTGTTTGGCCTCCAGACACCTAATAAAATTCATGTTGAATTCACCTGTACGTATTGTGTTGTTTTTTTGTTTTTTGGGTTTTTTTTATTAATTCACCTGAATATCTTCACTTTGTACGGAGCGCAGACCTTTTTGAAGAGTCATTTTAACGACCCTGGCTTGAGCCTGGGTCCACTGCACGAATTGGGGAGGGGGCGCGGCCTGCCACCGAGCCGGGCGTGGTCTCACGGTGACGGGCGGACCCCCCCCCAAAAAAAACCCACGTTATAGTGCGCAGTCCCTCTCAACGAGACCGGCGACAACATGAAGAAATAAAAGAGCTGACTGACGACCATTAGGTTGCATTGCTTGTTTATAGAGGAGTTCCGCACTCCGATAGGCTCGATGGGGGAGTGGAGAGAGAGAGGCGCCGGTCATTAGATCCGAGTCCGCCGCCTCCGCCCCCCACCCCCACCCCCATCCTCCCCGTCAGTCGGATGCTGCTCGGAGCAGCGGTGATGTAATCGCACGCTTCCCCTCATCCAGCCGGAGCGTCGGCCGGGGCTACGCTCTGCACGTCATCCGGAGACAGCCGTCGACCCGCGGAGGAGCCTGGAACCGGAGCCGCCGGTCCCCCCCCCCCCCCCCACACACACACACCGCCCCAGTCGGACGCGTCTTCGGGAAAGCGAGCCCGCCGCGGAGTGAGCCGGGATGAGCGCGGACGGACGGGTGGACGGACCGCGGCACCGTGGACGTGTCCTCCCCCGGAGCCCGTCGTCCTCGGCCCCGTCGTCCCCGGCGTTCGCCCGCGAGAGCGGAGTGAAACCTGCGCCCTCGGATTGCGACGTCTGCAGGCCTGATCCGCGCTCTGCACCCGGTTGTTGCTGCCGCCGACAGTGATCCCTCCACTGACATCGTTGTTGTTTGTTTGTTTGTTTTGTTTGTTTTTTTATGTTTTGTTTTGGGGTTTTTTTGCTTGCACGAGCCCTGCAAGGATCTGTTTCTAATGCAACAGATCTCTGTTTTACCGGAGTGGGAGATGGGCCGGGTCCACTGCTGCAACTCCTCTGCTGCCCCTGGAATCTGACTTTCATCCCGTTTGCTTATTTTTATTTTTTTTTGACACGGAAGAGAAGATGGTTCTTTGACATCCCCATGATGTTTTTATTTTTATTTTTTGTTATTTAAACATTATTCCAGAAATACACGCGGGACAAACCCCTCTCTGTTCTGCACAAGGGGAAAGAACTGCTTCCACCAAGTGCTTCTGCTGGATCTGGTTCTGGTTCCTCCATGTGATCCTGGTGCTCCTCCTAGTGTCCTCTGCCTTTCAGTCTCAGGTTTAAGCCATGGCCAATGAACCTGTCATCCTTAACGTGTATGATATGGTAAGGTATGCTCCATTGCTTCAAATCCTTATACTCGTGCATGTGCAAAAGCAAAAAAACAAAAAGTTATGCACGCTTTTCCTGCAAAGCTCCGTTATTATTTCATCACGTGGCAGCTGCAGGTCCACACTTTACACCATTAGAACCAGCTAATCTATTTACATCTGCACTTTATAGATAATTCGATTTAAAATGATACCTGTTTGGGGGATGCTGAGTGTAATGGTGCTCAACGCACTGCAGTGGCAAGGGATACAAGGGAATCATTTGTGGTATAGCTTGAATATTCAATCACCAGCGGCTGCAGACATTCTAAAAAAAAACAAAAAAAAAACCCACAGTGTTGTTTGCTTTTGTCATGCGCGGAAAGTTGTAACACTGAGGCTGTGCACTATGGGATGCACTGGAGACTGGAGAGGTTCCTGCTCAGCAACAGGATCTGACCTCAGTCCTCCGGCCTACACACTGTCTCACGTGACGCACGCACGCACACCATCGCTCCTCGAACAAGGGTCCTCAGTCACACTCTGCCCGTCACCTCTGCTTTGAATGTGAACTCCAGTGTGTGTGTACTATAGAACAACACCCAAAAGGATTATTACACAATGTTTTCACAGAGTGGCCTGGTTGAAACCATGCTGTTTTATTTTCTGTTGATTTGACGCCAGGAAATGTTGAAAAGACACAATTAGAGTAGTTACACATGCGCCGTATGAACTGTGTTTATGTGTTAGTGAGCACTTTTTGGTTTCTCCCAGTTTAAACTTTATAATTGGGTAGAACGCGACAAGTTCACAGTCATACATGTCACTGTCACAGTGGTGACATGTATGGACTTTGCAGAGTCATTAGGGTTCAGTTAATAGTTGATTTGACTCCAGGCTTGTATGGATACAACACACACAAGGACCCTCAACTGTGGTTGTGATGTGAATAAGTACTCCAACACACGCAGACAGACACGCACAGAGACTCAGGGGCCAGGTGCAGTGGCGGACACTCCGCCTCCCTGTGATTTCCCAAAGTCCTCACCCAGATGAGGACCCCGGGCGCAGCCGGAAGGGACAGCTGCTCGACAGCCTGATTAAATTCTGAAATCCTGACCGCAGGCCACGCCGGGAGGTCTGCTCCAAGATGGAGCACCCACCGTGGGAGGGGGCCCCGGGGGCCAGGGAATCGTAGGCGACCTTTGAGTCCCAAACGCTGAAGTCCAGCTCTGAATCATCCACAATGAGGGAGGGGGGGAGGGCAGACAATGAGGTGAACATCCAACGTGAAATCAATGTGACTGGTGCACGGCCGCTCTGCTCGGCCATTTAAAGGTTGCCCGGGATGGAGGGATCATTAAAGTGGTCTTTGTCCTGCAACCTGGCTTGACCAGAGAAACAATACAACAGAAGTGTGTTGTCCCAGAATCAGGATCAGAATCGGTTTATTTCGCCAAGTACATTATCACATACGAGGAATTTGACGTGGCAAGGATTGCATAAAATAAAATTTGCAGGCTGAGAAAAATAAAACAAGAATAGACAAATAAACAAAAGATGGCCAAGTCTATTGCTCTATTTTATTTTATTGTATTTTATTTATTTATTGTTTTTATTTATTTATTCATTCATTCGTTCATTTATTTGTTTTTTAGGGTTTTTTTTGTAATTTTTCTCTTCTCTTCATGCCTTATTGTGTTACATTACGGACCTGATGTAGGGGTGGGAAGTGGGAGTAGATCTATTTTTTTTCTAACTGTTATTATCAGTTATTGTATTTGAACCCATGTGCTTACAGGAAAAAAATATCCAAGTAAAAAACAACAGAATATACAAAAAAAAAGCACAACTATGCAAAGGATAAGTTAAGTATAAAAGATTAAAAAAAAAAAAAGATTGATCCCTATTTGGTTACATATCAGATCAGGTCTCAGGTCTCATCCTGGCGTCTAATCCTTTGTTGAAACCAGAGGACGTCCCGCGGGGGTTAAAGGTTACGATTGCACCAACGCATAGTTTGCTATTATCAAGAGGAGGCCGGGCTTTAGCGGGAACGGCGCAGGAAAGTCGTTCTATTATTAATGAGCGACAGCCGGGAGTGCACGGCGAGCTTTTAACACCCGTCCTCAAGGGCGTCGACCAGGACATCGAGGAAGTCGGGGCCGCGGTCCCGCCGTGAATCAACGGCGGCTTTTGTTGCTGCCACGGTGCAGGAGGGGCTCACAAAGAGCAAACTGGGATGAAACGCAAAAACACTCAGAGCCGGGTGGATAAAGGTGACCGGCGCTGGGGGTGAAACCCCTTTTCCTCCTCACCCATAGAAAGCCACGAGGGCCGGCGACTCCGCGCCGGGTCACGTTATCACAGTTTCGGCGTCGGGATCAGGAGGAACCTGCGACGGGCGGACGTCCCGGGCGCTTCCTGTCGAGCTCCTGCGGCGCTCTGCGACTGCGATGATGCTCGTCTCACACAATAACTGCCTGATTTATTTGCTCTCCCTCCTTCCTCCCCCGCTCCAGTACTGGATAAACGAGTACACCGCCAATCTGGGCATCGGAGTCTTCCACTCGGGCATTGAGATTTATGGAAGGGGTAAGACGGCTCTTTATGTCCATTATGTCTTGGAAATCGAATGAAAGTTTGGTAAAGCACATTCCCAGAAGCCTGTGGGAAGCTGTGGATGTTGGTGGTGTTACGGGATACACAATTTGGTTTTCTATTATAAGACCCTCTTTCTCTTCTCGGGTTTGAGTCATCTGCGGTTCTTATATAATGTGCGCGCGTGGGTGTGCATGTGCGCGTATGTGTGTGTGTTGATCAGTGTATTTGTGTGTATTTGTGCCTCTGTCTTTGTGTCTGTGGTACGCACGTCCGTGAAGCACCCGTTCCGGGGCTCCGACGTTCGTTTCTTTGCTCGTCAGTGAGTGGATTTCCCTCCACCCTCCTTCCTTGAGGCACTGGTTAAGCATTCAAAAACATAGATAGTGAAGTCATGATTGTTATTTGATGAATCCCTTTCAAACACGATGAAACTAAACATTACGTGACGTCATTTCGCTTCCAATGAACCGCCTGTGCGGGAGCGAGCCGCCAGACACAGATTGAGACGGTAGATTGAGGCAAAATTAGGATTATTTGACCTAATAAATATAATCAACTTAGGAGGGTTGCCAAGCCAGTGCAGGGGGAAACTTAATAAAATGAACTCAAGTATGATAAAACTAAAAATGAGGTCAAAAGAACTTAAACAGGAGTGACTATAAGGACTACACACACCAAACAGACCTGACCAAATAAAACAGGAGGGAACACATACGGGGCCGAACCAAAAAAAACCAGCAGACGGGCGAAAGGACGACAAAAATGATTAACTCTAAATATTACACAACAAGGGACTAAATAACACGAGTGCACATTTTTAGATAACTGCAAAATAAATACAAACACTCTCTATAATGACAGATCATTATTATTAAAAAAAAACTGGGCATGGGGAGCGTCCTTCACGCCGTCCCATGCACCACGCTGTGGCCACGTGTGGGCTGCCGCCGCCGCCGCTTTACTCTGTTGTAAATATAGTCAACGGGAACCGTAATTACTCCGGGTTAATGACATAAGTGCGGCTTCGCAATCAGCCGTTGTCTCCTCCTCTGTTATTACGATGCCTGAGTGATCTTCCTTGTGTGACGCAGAGTTTGCGTACGGCGGCCACCCCTACCCTTTCAGCGGCATCTTCGAAATCAACCCCGGGAACGCCGCCGAATTGGGGGAGACGTTCAAATTCAAGTAAGCGATATTTGCACGCCATCGGTGGCGATTGTCACCGGAGGTCCGGTCGATGGACGGAGGAGCCCGGCGCTCTGCTAACCCTCTCTGCCTTCTGGACAGGGAGGCCATCGCCCTGGGAACGACCGACTTCACAGAGGAAGACATCGACAAAATCATGGAGGAACTGGGCAAGGAGTTCCGGGGCAACGCCTACCACCTCATGCACAAAAACTGCAACCACTTCTCCTCCTCGCTGTCCGAGGTCAGCGTCTGTCAGATGGGGCTCCTTCTATCAGGGTCAAAAACAAACTGCTTTAACCTTTAAATATGCACACATTTTTATATACACATAAAGGTAGGCAGCAACTGGATGCATATACCATGACCCTACCCCTAGAAAAAATATGAATACAATAAATACAAATATAATAAATATAATAAAACTTTTGCGATTTGTGTGATACAATATTTTATGGCGTGACCTGTAACAGCAACTCTCCAATTTTCCTCCTTTCACAAATTTCTGCCTATTTTATTTGAATTATTTTAGCTTTCCTCTGATTTATTTTCCGGGGATTTATTAATCCCCGGAAAATAAATCAATTAATGAATGAATAAGTGAATAAAGTGTTATCTCAAGTTATTGTATATACAGATATGCACATATAATCCACAGCAACAAATACAGTTTTCTGAAGACTCTTTCTGACTCTTCCTTCAGCTGCTGTGTGGAAAGGAGATCCCTCGGTGGGTCAACCGACTGGCGTACTTCAGCTCCTGCATTCCTTTCCTCCAGAGCTGCCTCCCCAAGGAGTGGCTGACCCCGGCCGCCCTGCAGAGCCACATCAGCCTGGGGCTCCACAAGGAGGAACACAATGAGTCCAGCGACGAGGACCCGGCCTCGCCCTCGGGGGGCGCTGCGGCCGGCCAGGGCCCCTCGCACAGCTGCCGCCACACGCGTGTCTGAGCCGCCCCAAACTGGTCTGGAAACAGCCCGTAACAGGTCTGGAGACAGCCCTAAACAGGTCTGGAAACAGCCCCAAACAGGTCTGGAAACAGCCCCAAACAGGTCTGGAAACAGCTCAAAACAGGTTTAGAAACAGCTCCAAACAGGTCTGGAAAAAGCCCCAAAAAGATCTGGAAACAGCCTCAAAAAGGTCTGGAAACAGTCCTTAACAGGTCTGGAAACAGCCCCAAACAGATCTGGAGACAGCTCAAAACAGGTTTAAAAACAGCTCCAAACAGGTCTGGAAACAGCAACAAACAGATCTGGAAACAGCAACAAACAGATCTGGAAACAACCTTTAACAGGTCTGGAAAGCAGAAAACAGATCTGGAAACAGCTCAAAACAGGTTTAGAAGCAGCTCCAAACAGGTCTGGAAACACCCCCAAACAGGTTTAGAAACAACTCCAAAAAGGTCTGGAAACCGCTTGAAACAGGTCTGGAAACAGCTTAAACACGTCTGGAAAAGACCCCAAACAGGTCTGGAAACGACCCCAAACAGGTCTGGAAACAGTTCTAAATAGTTATGGAAACAGCAGCAAACAGGTCTGGAAACAGCTTGAAACAGGCCTGGAAACAGCTTGAAACACGTCTGGAAAAGACCCCAAACAGGTCTGGAAACGACCCCAAACAGGTCTGGAAACAGTTCTAAATAGTTATGGAAACAGCAGCAAACAGGTCTGGAAACAGCTTGAAACAGGCCTGGAAACAGCTTGAAACACGTCTGGAAAAGACCCCAAACAGGTCTGGAAACGACCCCAAATAGGTCTGGAAACAGTTCTAAATAGTTATGGAAACAGCAGCAAACAGGTCTGGAAACAGCTTGAAACAGGCCTGGAAACAGCTTGAAACACGTCTGGAAAAGACCCCAAACAGGTCTGGAAACAGTCCCAAACAGGTCTGAAATCAGCCTCTGAACAAGTCTGGATACAGCTCCAAACAAGTCTGAAAACAGTTCTAAATAGTTATGGAAACAGCAGCAAACAGGTCTGGAAACAGCAGGGAACAGATCTGGTAACAGCTCAAAACAGGTTTGGAAACAGTTCCAAACAAGTCTGGAAACAGCCCAACCAGTCTGGAAACAGTCCCAAACAGGTCTGGAAACAGCTGGAAACAGCTCAACCGGTCTAGAAACAGCTGGAAACAGGTCTGGAAACAGTCCCAAACAGGTCTGGAAACAGGTCTGAAAACAGTCCCAAACAGATCTGGAAACAGCCCTGAACAAGTCTGGAAACAGCCCTAAACAGGTCTGGAAACAGCCCTAAACAGGTCTGGAAACAGCTCCAAACAGATTTGGAAACCGCTCAAACAGGTCTGGAAACAGCCACTAAACAGGTTTGGAAACCGCTCCAAACAGGTTTGGAAACCGCTCCAAACAGGTTTGGAAACAGCTCCAGACAGGTTTGGAAACAGCTCCAGGCAGGTTTGGAAACAGCTCCAGACAGGTCTGGAAACAGCTTGAAACAGGTCTGGAAAGAACTCTAAACAGGTCTGGAAACAGCTCTAAAGTGGTCTGGAAACAGTGCAAAATAGGTCTGAGACAGCCCCAAACTGGTCTGGAAACAACTCCAAACAGGTCTGGAAACAGGACCCGCCGCACCAACCTCACAAGCACCGGACCAGACATGGCCCCAGCGGCACCTTTGGGCTCCAACAACCACCTGACCTCATAGTGTTCCACCTCTGAGAAAAGAGGCAGGAAATGGGATGGAAGCTGCTGCCGGAGACTTCACAACCGAGCCCAAGAAAACCCGGAGGGACGGGATCCCGAGCCCCGGGTCCCGGGCCTTGACGCGTCACTCGGACTCCACAACCACCACGCGTAGGTTTGGAGGCTTTTTCTCGGACAGTGTTATTCGTCTTTTTTCCCGTGAACTTTGAACCCTTTGCCAGCCTTTTCTCCGCTGCCTCCAGAGCTGCTTTTGCGGAGCAGAAACGGACCCCCGGGAAGACCCTCACCAGGAAATGGTGAAGCGCTGACATTGGAAAAAGGCTCTTGTTTAAACGACCTCTATGTGGCCTTCAGTTAGTATTGTCCACCCGTTCTCCCTGTGTTCAGCTTAAGTTGGGATGCGTTCAAAATCTTAAATTGTAAATGGTAAAAGAGTTTTTCCCCCCCATTCCTTAACCAGTAACACAAACAGTCCATAATTACTAGAATGAGAAACTTTAAAATCCACACTTCTGACGCTTTTGTGGGATATCACCGTGAACAATGGCCCGTCTAAAAATGATGCACAGAAGATTACGCGGCCATCCCATAATCCACTTACTCTGGGTATAATCCACTTACTCTGCGTTACAGACAGTTGTAATCAAATCATTCCAAATGCAAATCCTGTTTGCTTCACTTTTCACCCCTGCGTTGGGGCAGCCCAGTCCCCTTTGTGAAATGCACTGTTTCTTTTTTTTTGGGTGGAATCTCCCAACGTAAAAGACCAAGCCTCACCATCGGCCATGAAGAACCTGACTGAGTCAAAAGTGCACTCCGCCGGTCGAAACTTTTATATACCCGGGAAAAACAAAAGGACTTTATATGACATTGCGACAGTGCTTCTGACTTCCCGACCTGGAAATGTATTCTTACCCTAGAGAAGTATCTGGGGGACCTTGTCCACATCACCGTTCCCTTCATTCCAATTCACCCGCAAAGGGACTTTCTGTTGGTTTTAAAGAAAAAGAAAAAAATGATACTGTTTTTTTTTTGTTTTTTTTTTGTTTTTGGTTCCGCACGGGAGATAATAGGGAATAATTTAAACAGAGAATACAACCCAAGTGTTTAGGAATGATCAAAGACACCCAGTGCTCCCCTTCAAGGGAAATTGCTGTGTGTGCTGATGTTTCTCCACCGCGACGGTGAATGGAAGGGTAGAAAAAGCCGGTCGGGGGGGCCGTTGGCGTGACATTTTATTGGGGGGGTGGGGTGGGGGAGAGGATTTAACACGGCGGAAAAGGTGAAACGTCTGTAACTTTTGTTGTTAGTATTTTATTATTATTCAGAGTGAGTTACAGCTGACTATCCCTCTCTCAGGAAGGAGGACAAACTTCACAAATGGAGATCAACGTGCAAGCTACTTCACGGTTATATTTTCAAACAATCTATTTATGTATTTATTTTTTCATGATCTACATCGTATTACATTTCGCCGGGTGTGTGCTCCGTGTTCCGATGGTCTTTGTTTCAATAGATTATTTTGTATAAATATGAGTTGGGGTTGGCTGCACATTCATCAGTGTTCCATGTTCCAAATGTTTTTTCACTTTCTACAGGACAGACAAGGACAAGTACCTTTTTTTCTATTGTATTGTGAACCTTAACCTTGTATGTTCTTTTCCAAACACAAGACAATTAAAAAAAAAACGATACAGTGTTAGAATAAAGCAAGGTTGATTGCTATGAAATGTTTTCCTTCTTGTGTGAAACATTGTTTTTTTAAATACAGACTATTATTATTATTATTATTATTATTATTAATAATAATAATAATAATAATTATTATTATTATTATAATTATAATAATAATAATAATAATTATTATTATTATTATTATTATTATTATTATTATTAATAATAATAATAATAATAATAATAATAATATCAATAACTTTTTCTGCTGAGCGCGCGCGCTGCTCCCAAACTGGAGCAGTCAGCACTTCCGCTTCCTGTCTCCAATGCTGCGTTCAAGTCATGTGGGAATTAGTTTTAGGGCTTTCTTCCGGAGCTTCGGGGCGTTGAAAACGGAGGAAACGGCGGCACCTGGTGGTCTGTGGGGGTTACAGCAGCCGCGATGAGTAGCCACACACACACACAGACACACAGACAGACAGACAGACAGACAGACGGGTAGATAGATACACATAGGAGTAGACGGGTGAAGCTATCTGCTGATATGTGTGTTTTGGCTTGACAATGCCCCGAGGTTTCTGCTTAAATCTCTTATCTCTTGATCCCCGGGAATCAACTGCTTCGGCGGCGTTCAAAGTTTCTGACGTCACAAGCACCTGGTAATCCAGATTCGGCTCCGACGGTTTGTGTGGAAACCCTGAAAAAAAAGAATATACATATATATATATAATTTTTTTTGTGTTCACAAACCTGTTTTACGCATAGATGTATATTTTCTAAAAACTTTTGTTTGCCATTACCAACTACAAATTATATATATACGCGTAGTCGCAATATTCTCACGTGATTAAACTGTCTCCGTGTCGTAATCGTAGTTCCTATCTCTCCGATTTGACGTGAACGCAGCACAACGCTCTACGTCGGGTGCACTTTGCCCCTTTGTCGCCATTTTGATCCAGGCACCAGACGCGGACTCGGCGGAGCTGCGACGGAGCCAGAGACCGCGAAACAAAACCAAGGTGAACACGCGGCGTCGTCTGCGACCAGGCGCTGACAAAGAAGCCGCCGAGCGTCGTCGTGTACAACCACAACAGTTATCGACGCTCTTTGTTCGTTTTTTTAGCGCTTTTGCGACGAGCGCCGCGCTGACGGGAATCGTCCGAGCGGCTAAAGCTAAAGCTAGAGCTGAAGCTAAAGCTAGAGCTAGAGCTAAAGCTAGAGCCAAAGCTAAAGCTAGAGCTAACTAGCCACCGTTGTAGACTCAACGGGGCGGTTTTAAAGCGTGAAATGTGATCGAATCAACATCGGCTTTTTTTTCCCCGCGCAGCGACATTTAATTTCTCTAAAAAAAATAATAATAATAACTAAAACTGAAATCCACGGCCGCCTTGCTTTTGCAGCAGATCAACATGAGCGGGTGTCGTGTGTTCATCGGCCGCCTCAGCCCGCACGCCAGGGAGCGGGACGTGGAGAAGTTCTTCAAGGGCTACGGCCGGATCCGGGAGATCAACCTGAAGAACGGCTTCGGCTTCGTGGTGAGACTGAGCCCCCTCCTTCCCGCACACACACACGCGCACACTCACTCACACACACACGTACGTGTTACCCGGCTCCCCCCGAGCGGGGTGTGTGTAACCACGTGCTCTGTGGCCCCAGGAGTTCGACGACCACAGGGACGCGGACGACGCGGTGTACGAGCTGAACGGGAAGGAGCTGTGCAGCGAAAGGTGTGTATCGTCCTGAGCGCTACTGCGCGACCGCCTCGGCGTCGACTACCCCGCGCGGTCGCGATTTATTGCTCTTTTTTTTGTTGTGTTTGTTTGTTTGTTTTTTTCTTTCAATAATCGGTAAAACTATCAGATTCCGCTATCGCGTGTTTCCCCGCACTCGTTTGTGTTTGTCAACGGCCAAGCAGGGTAAAATGGCCGTTGGGCCTCTAGATGCCGCGTCCCCTTGTGGCGGGGGAGGGGGATGTGGCTTAATGCGGAGCTGGGCGAGCCTCAAGTCGGGAGACGTCGGCCACACCGGGCGCTGCGATCGGGTGTTTCGCGGGGGGGGGGGGGGGTTGAGCTGATTGCTACTGTGCAAATGAGCGGCGCCGGGCGACAGCAGGGAAGGTAGACGCCCTCTCAATGGCACGATCCCTGGAAAGCGCACACCGGACCGTCCGCGTACTTGTTCGTGGTTAGGCCTCCTTTAAACCCGATAAAATAAGGAACACGTCGTTTTATCCTCCTCCTACAAGGACAATTCTTTATTTTAAGGGAAACATGGCAAGACTAGTAACAGTTTTTCAAGAAGGGATTTATTTTGCAGCTCCACTATTCTAATCAAATAAAAAGTGGCACCGTCCATCTGTGTAATGTTTATTAAATATGGATATTGGGAGAGGTTTGAATGTTTGGCGCGCCCACAACAGTCAGTCCCGTTTGGGCCGACACGCCCGAGAACCTGGCGACGGGGCGAGAGCCACTTGGGTTCACGCTGCACCACCACCACCACCACCGCCGGCGGTGTGACTGTACTTTTACGATGAACTATACCAGACATGTTGACGCAGTGGGTTTTTTTTACCTACCAGCTACACCGGCCACGTGTGATGCGTCCCAGAGGGGATGACGTTTTAGTAGAGTAAAGAGGAATAACAGTTTGATAACAGGTCTTGTCTGAAATTCCACCAATGCTTTTGTAACAGTGTGAAAAATAAATGTATCTTTATGAATTCTGCTATATACGTGTTTGAAAATGATGTAACATGGTGATCTTGTTTAAACTGTCTCACATTATGTCCTATGAACCCCAACTCTGCCCACGTAGCTGCATGCAGGTGAGAAATAAATGGAACGTGGAGTGCTCCAACAGGGGATTAACACAGATTTAATAGCGCTCCGCCCCAGGCCCGGTGTAGTTACACTGATAACTTTCACATATAAATTGGCCCAATATTTCAGACTGGGTAACACTGAGTACTCAAAACTAGTCAACCAACGTCATGAGGTTTTTTGTTTTTTTTTCCCCCCTTTCTCAGGGTCACAATCGAGCATGCTCGCTCCAGGAGAGGGGGACGGGGAGGTGGTGGCGGCGGCCCTGGAATGGGTCGCTTTTCACCCAGGTTTGGGAATCAGCGCCAGTCTCGCAGCAGTGGATCCAGGTAACCCAGTATTTCCCAGTGTATTTGTTCTTGTTTCTTACGGTACCTGTATAAACTGGTATTTCAGGTTGACTGGTGCCTGAAGGGCTCATTACATGTTTGCCCAGGGTTCTTTGCGGATGGCGAGCACCCTCCCACAAAGAATGCGAGGTGTTTGTGATTGCCCCATTGTCCGTTGGTTGGAAGTGGTTTGTCCGCCTGTTCCATGCTTAGGCAAGAGACGATGTTTGAACTCAAGGCCTGCTCAACATTTTATAACAAAGGACTGCTTACTGAGTGTAGTCAATCAGTCATAGTAAATCACAATGTAATTATTCTCCCTCATTGCGAGGTTCTCCAAAAATAAACTGCATATAAATACCAATAAAAAATCTTACCTTCTAGTTGCAAACTGCAAAAGAAAATTACAAGGACCCTGTTAATTCACAATAAAATCACCAAACTGTTAGCTGTTGGCTATGCCACTTTGTCTCTGCCTCAAAAAGTTTGTAGACCTGGAATTTCTTGTCTGCTGAAGATTGGTTTTGGGCTATCATTTCAGAAAGCAGATCTTCCATTGCTTCCAATGCAATTCTTCCATTCTGGACTGAGGAACGCATTTTCCTTACGCCAAGTCACAAAATTTAGGCGGTGTGCGACTCTGTGCCACAGCTTCGCACAGGTACAAAGTCCCATGGCACCGGCGACTGGGGATGTCATTTGTGGCGCGCAGCCTAGCACTAATGCAAGCATACATCTAGCTTTACCCCCCCATCTGGTGTTGGCTCTCATTTATCTCCCTTGATGTGGTTGAATGCAATATTGGCTTCAAAGTCAGATGTCAATCTACAAAAAAAAAACAGTTTCTGCCTATTTTCAAAATTTTCAAGAAGTTTAATTAATGGGTGGGCTCTCGTGTGAAGCCCCTACTCTTAAAACCTCTATATTAGTATATTATAACCTCTATATTACTATAGAGTCTCTATTTCTGATGTCATTCACTCAGCGGTTATCGGACCGGCGTCACCGATCCACGTACCGGTCCAAATTCCATTCCATAGCTTGTGCTGGACCATGAACCCACCGTGTCACTTTTTTTTATTAATGATCTGCCTCCTCGAGAGTTCCACTCCCCAAATTTACCTGTAGAGCGCAATGCGCAAACAGGAAGTGGCAATTGGAGTTGGGCAAACCGTCACTGCACAGGTGGCTGTAGGAATGAAATTCTAATAGAATTCAAATATATTAAAAAAAAAAAACTATTGCTGAAATTCCCATTTGATTGTTTATATATATTTTTTGTAAATAATTGATGGAAAAATGTTTTGGCTAACGTAAGCGAATCAATTAACATGTGATGAGCAAAAAAGTTCAATATAAGTTCATCCAGTTGATGTCGGCAGTGGTGCACGAGTGCAGCGATGCGTTTCACTGTACAGGGGAGAGTGCTGCCTCTTTGACCAGAATGTCCAGTAATTCCACAGATGTGGCGATGAAAGTGTGAAATAAACCCGACCATCACAGACGGAATGTCCTCTAGTGCAGATGTTCTCAACCACTGGCTCGTGGACCGTGCCGTGCGGCGGGGCATTTGCCACCGGGCCGTGAAAACCCCGGCGGGAATTTTTTCAGGGGCGATCTGCTCGGCAGCTAAGCAGCAGGAAACGGGAGTAAATGAAATACATCTATAGTTCTTATGCACCTTGTTTGGAGAAAAGATCACTGACTGGATCTGTGGAGCAGTGCATAGCATCCTCCCCCTCCACCCCCTAATTGAATTTTATGTTCTCAGATATTCTATTTTAGCCTGTTGTCAGACAGATATCCAACGCTGTCATAGTCCATTTCTACTTAATGTGCGTATGTATGCTAGTTTCCCATGCTTTTATACAGTCAATGAATAGAAATTATTTCCGTAACATTCAGATATGGCCCTCCAGTACGGACAGAACACAGACTCATTGTGGAGAATCTCTCTTCACGAATCAGCTGGCAGGTGAGTGATTATTGTATATTTTTTATTGTATATTATGATGTATTCAAATTTTCACCTTTAGAAACCTTGTCTAGCATAATTAATGTTCATGAACAGCTTAAATTGTTAAATGTAGAACCTTTCTGGTGTACAAATTTATAAAACAGTCTAGCAAGCTCCTTTCTTTTTTATGATAAAATTTACTTAGTCCAAATTTACCGTTTCTTCCAGAGAAACAGTGTTAATTCTGATGGGCTTTCTAACAGAGACCCTTTGACTGTTTTTTTGTTTGTTTTTTTAACAGCTGTTCTGATATGGTTTCCTTTGGTCGGAGTTGCATGCACGCCCTCAGTAGAGGGCTCTCAAGTGCATAGCGCCTTCTCCTGGTTGTTTGTCTGAATAGTGTCCATTTGGTGCCTCTCCTTACACGCAGTTGCCGCTGGTCTAAGTCTTGGCTGGGCCCCCTAGCGGGTGAAAGTGGTCTAGCGCAGGATACGGTAGCCTTAGGAGGTCCGTAGCCACAGTCTGGAGGCTCTGTGGTCTGGCTTCCCCCCGACAGCTGTATTCCCCCAGCCCCTACCCTCTTCCGTTTGGGTCTTTTTCTGTTGCTGATGGAGCTGGGGGTGTTGAGTTGGGCGCACACCCCCTCCCCCTACTTGGTCTCTGGTGGTTCCTTACTTGTGGAGGCCGGATTCCCAGTCAAGGCCGAGGTCGTTTCTCAAGGGCTTAACACTGCATTGGTTCCGATTTGCTATTTGGACAAGTGGCTCTATGCTTTTATCTTCCTGGGTATGGAATGGTAAGTAGCATAAAACTCATGTGATTGGGTTTGTAAGGGGTTGGGCAATTAAGGGGAGTAGAGTAGGTCATATTTTTTTAGGACTGGATTGGGGATGAGAAGTTAATGTTTAAAGCAGTGTATTTGCTGGAAATGCAAATTAGCAGTAATGATAATTTTTTTACAACTTTAATACACCACAACTTATAGAAATGCTACACACAGCATACTTGTGCTTACTCGGCCCATAGATACAGTAGACAACACTGATACTGGTGCTTTAAGTATAGTCCTACAGTCATAGTATCTTATTTGGCCTTAATATTATCTTATTTAGCCTGTTACCCTGGGCCATTATTAAAAAAATAAATGAAATCTAAATTCAATCAACCACTGAATGGGATTTAAACAGCCTTTCTTTGGTTGAGGCATCACTTGTCCAAAATGACCAAGCATTTCAGTGGATGTTTGTTTACCCACCTAGGCCTCTCCACTGAAATGAAACTAACTTACTGTTTTTGCTGTGAGGTCAACATTAGATGACCAAAGTGACAGGTTTGACTGCTGCTTTCATGTTGCTTGCCATTTTTACCTTTGTCTTTCACTCCAGGTTTGAGAAGGCTCTCGCGGACGCTCTGTCCCTTTGTCTCATTATTACACTTGTGCTTTGAAACAGGACCTGAAAGACCTGATGCGAAAAGTAGGAGAGGTAACTTTTGTGGACGCTCACAGGACTAACAAAAATGAAGGGTGAGTTCCAGAGTCCCTGGAAGTTCATTGAGAAAGAATTATGAGAAGCTGCTGTGTGATTCCAAATGACATGAACATGATAACCAGGGTGTCTTCATTGTCTTGCCATGGCCAGTTAATTAACATGAGCATTTTGCAGCGTTGGCAGGGTGTCGGCCTTGAAATCAAATTTTTATACTTTGTCTTGAAAAGATTAAATAAATGAAAGATTAAAATTTTACATTAAATTGTGATCCCTGCAGACACTCTGGAGGACTGGAACGCTCTCATTGTGATGCATTCCTTAAACCAGATTCCTTCCACCTTTTTTGCTTCAGAACAACAGTTGACTTGAACAGTCACTCAAAACAAAAACAAAAAAAAAACATTTTGAGGAGCTTTAAGATGCACTTGATGACACGGTGTCAAATGTTTTTATTTTATTTTTTAACTTTCTCGCCCTCAGGGTGGTTGAGTTTGCCTCTCGCAGTGACATGAAGAACGCCATCTCCAAGCTCGATGGCACAGATCTGAACGGGCGCAAGCTGAAGATCTTTGAGGATCGCAGGAGGAGGTGAGATCAGATCAATAACCATCCTGATATTGATCATTTTCCTGTTTAGCCGTTCAATCTGTTGTTGAGTTTCATAAAGTACGTGTTTATTTTATTTGTTAAAAACTCTCTCGGCCCCGTCTCTCTCTCTCTCTCTCCAGCCAAAGCAAGAGCCGCTCCCGGTCCCGCAGCTACTCCCGCTCCAAGAGCCGCTCCAGGAGCCGCAACCGCTCCAGGAGCCGCTCCAGGTCCCCCAGCCGCACCCCGGAGAGGAAGCCTGCGGGCGGGGCCAAGGCCGCCGCCCGCTCCCCCTCCCGCTCCCCGTCGCGCTCCAAGTCCCGCTCCAAGTCTCGCTCCAAGTCCCGCTCTCGTTCGCCCGCTCCGGTCCAGAACAAGCAGTCCCGCTCCCGGTCCCGCTCCAGGTCCCGGTCCCGCTCCAGGTCCCGCTCCAGGTCCCGCTCGGCGTCGGCGGAGAGCCAACACTGAGCCCCGCCCGCCTCCTAACGGACTGACGTGTGACGAGGCCAGAGCTGCGAACGCCGGCCTCGCGGTGTCCGTGTCATTTCCCGCGGGGGCGTGGTCTTCTTTCAAACAGTTGGTCCTGTTCGGACCAGCAGCGGCCGTCGTCTGCAGGAAGCCTTTCTTTTATCCTTAGATGTTTTTGGATGTGCGTCCAAACGTAAGATCTTTTCTTTTTGTTGCTAATTCATATTTTTGCCCCCTTTTTTTTTTTTTTTTTGTCATCCCTTCATTTTGGTGGGACACGGATTGCCACAAAACATGTAGAATGTTCTGTGTTTTCTTACGATGTCAATATTTTAGGAGGGTTTTTTTGAGCCGGCGTTTGGGCGGCTGTCCACGAAAACTGCTGACGGTTGGATCTCAAGCGGCGACCTTTTATTCGATCCTCCCCAGAGGGAAATCACGGCGTCGCCCCCCGACACACACACACACACACACACACACACACACACACACACACACACACACACACACACACACACACATATGGTTATTCCGTGTGTTTCTGTCGCGCCTCTTCTGGGCGTCGCCGTGATACTGTGAATCCGCTCCTTGAGAGGCAACCGCGTCCGGCGGCGAGAGAAACGCTTCGTTCGCACGATCACGTTTCCTTTTGAATTTCAGTCGACTTGCCACCGTTTCTGGGAATGTCTTGACTCCACAGCGTTTTGGAGCTGCCGCGAGGCTGCAGACTGAAGTTCCTTTACATTTTAGAGCCTTATTTTCATTTTAGTCCTGCGGTGACTGTGTGTAAAGCGAAGATGTCAAATGTCTTTTTTTCTGTTTGTTGCATTGCGGTCGGGAATATCTGCTCAATGATGCGATCTCTCATTTCTACGAATAATAAAAAAAAAAAAAGAAACCCCAATCGATATCTTCATGTGAACTGAGATGTTTTATTAAAAAGAAGGAACACCGTTTTCTGCCATCATTAATATGCGACACTTATAAGGGACGGGTGGGTGAAGGAGCCGGGTTCAGAACTGGAACTCAAAATGCAGCTTTCTATAATCAAAACAAATGTAAAACTAGATTTAATGTCACATGTAAACTCGGTTTTATTCAATAAACTTGAATATCATTTTGAAGGGCGGCGCAGTCGAGCCCCTGTCTGTCTCTGTTGCGGCCCATGGGAGGGTCAGATACCGCTGGTTCGCGCTCCACGTGGTGGCGGTGTGGGCTCGGCTTCGATGGGACGTCGGAAGCTGCACCTGCCGCTGCGCCCCAGTGGCAGAGGACGCTGACGGCGCATCGAGACGCTGGACCGCGGTTAAGGGTCAGTGTCGCCGCCGCGTGGGCGCGTCTCCTGTGTGGTCCGCCCTTCAGGTGCGCCGAATGGACGACACCGGCGGCGGGGCGACGAACTCGCGTCGTTCGGTCGTGTCAAAATGAGTTCGTTCAGGCGGAGCAGTGCGAGCTGCGCATCCCGGAGGATGTTGAAGGCCAATTCACCCGAAGATATGTTTTGGCGGAGAAATGCAGAGTCTGCACCGCAAAAATAACTCACTTGAATGTTTATTTTGGTGCAAGGTGAACATTAAATTCGAATTATGCCAAATGCCTGCGTCTTTTATTCACTGCATTGGACTGTCATGTCCTCGGGTTTCTTAAATTGTTATTTTTTTCCCAGATTTCCGAGTGAAAGAGTCGCTCGCGCGTCACGGTGCCTCCGGACGCGAGTCATTTAGTCGCGAACGGCGTGTGGCGCTCTGCGGGTCTCGGGGGTCGGAGCCCCGGGACACCGACCCGGACCCCCCCCGTCAGATCAGCCCCCAGCCCTTCCTCCTCCTCCTCCTCCCTGCGGGGGAGCTGGGTGCCGCCGGGACCTCTGGGCGCTGTGATGACGTGCTTCCTGGGGGGCGGTAGCAGCAGCAGCCCGCTCCGCTCCGCTCCTCATTCCGCAGCGGAGCTCCAGCAGGGGACGAAGGAAGCGGGAGAAATGTGCAGGACCGCCGCGGTGCAAACGGCCCTAATGTGAATCGTTTCGGGGGGGGCGGGGGGGGGGGAGACAACGAACGGCGAACAACAACAACAGCCCCCGGATCCACAGCGGCGGGACGGTAAACAAGCAGACAAAGCAGCGGCTCCGCGGTTTTCCTCGGCATGGCGGAGCGGGGCGGCCGGCTGAGCTTCCCGGGAAGCGGGGCTCTCAACAGACCGGTGCCCATGAACCTGTTCGCGACCTGGGAGGTTGACGGATCGTCCCCCAACTGCATCCCGAGGTGAGTGCGGGGCGCCGCGCCGGCAGCCCGTCGCCCGGCCGAACTTTAAAGGGCGAGCTGTCATTTTGTCAGGTCCACCTGCCGGTCCCCCGCGGAGCCGGTGCGCGGTGTGGCCTGCGCCCGGCCGGACGCCTCCCCCCGGCGCCCGGCCGCCCCCCTGCAGAGGGCCGACACCAAGCACCCCACACCCGAGGGTGCACCCTGCCTGGATCTTTGTGGATGTCCTGATCGTTTATCAGGCGTCTCCAAAACCCCGCAGGTCCAGTGTGACTGCAGAGTTTCCATGATGGTGCTTTTAATGACCCCCGGGTGGAATCGAATGGGGGAATATATTACTAATGGGAACAGAATATTATTTTCCTTTCGAGACAGATGGAGGGCAGGGATTTTTGCTTGAATGCATATTATGCCTCCCCATATGCGTCTTTTACACTGTGTTTTAAAACTTACTGCATTATGTGAAATGCATTGCAGTCAGACTTAGCTCACTAGTGCATTTGTGAAGAAAAGCACTAACTAGCCCAGTTAATCTGAAGTGTGTGTGTGTGGTGTCCTTTTTTAATATATATTTATATTGCTGTCTACCATTCGGTCAAAATCAAAGTGAATAACAACACAGCAAAGCCCTCGGTTGGAGCGATCCACACCGCCTAACATCTGTGTTGTGACACTGTCCTTGAGCAAGGCATCAATGTTCTGCCCGGCCGCCGCCCCCGGTGCTCAGTAGCCAGCCATCCACAACAACAAAAAAAAAAGACATGTCCTTCAGACATTTGATGCACTGTGTCGAGTCTTAATTCTGTAGGATTATTATTCAGTGTATGACGTTGCTACCCAGGGCAACAGATTGATGGGCTCCACATTTTAATAGTCAACTAGTCAGTTTACAGTCAAAACAACCTCTGGACTACTGTAGTTGGTGAATACAAAAAGCACAGATTTAGAAAAAAAAACAAAAAAAAAAAACCCACAATGCCTGGCAAATGTATTTGACTCTAGGAAAACAATAGCTTGAGAAATTTGCTAAAAACTAAATGGTGTCAATCTAAAATGAAATATGCAAACAAGAAAGTCGACTCTGAAATGTGTATCATAATTCAAAATGACAACAACCCCACCGGTACAAGCGCTATGTATAAATGATAGACATCCCAGCTGTAAGGCCCCGGGGCCATTTATGATTCAGTTTGATGAATGATAGTGTAAAATCATCATTAAATGTGAATTTACAGCTAAAGGTCTGCACGCACACTTTTAATCCGCTCGACTAGTCAACTATTGATGGCACATCCTGCTTCGGACCGAACTCACTCCTCGGGCGGGGAATCGAACTGATAATCCCAAAACCCGCCGGTGGATCGGAGAAGCTCCGTTATTGATCGGTGTCCCGAGCGTGGACCCGGTCGACACGGTGCTCCGACCTGATTCGGGCGCTCAAACCTGTGGCAGTCGAAGGATGTTCGCTGACACGGCACCGCCTCCCGCGCCGGCTGCCCCCGGCTCTTCCTGTGTGCTCTGGACCGGGGCGTGGTGGGCGTGAGGACGGGTCCTTTGCTTAATTCTTCCTCACTGCAAAGACCGCGTTTTTAAAAATCTGAAGGAGGAACACCAGGCGCTCCGGGGGGGTTGCATCTGCAAGCTCTGGAGGCGGAAAACCTTGCCCCCAATTCTAAAATTCTTTTGGATTTTAGCTGGTGGAGGCTGGGGCAAGGGTACGTGACTTCCTGTTGACCCTTTATTCCAAATCTATCAGCAGGAAATATTGGTATTTTGTACCAGTGTGCAATCTCTTCTCATTAACCCATGAATCACTATGTATTTGGGTTGGTGCAGGGGGCGGGGCCGCGCACCTTCTCTGGTCTCAGGTTCGAAAACCCGCTGAAACTGCCGCTAAGTCGTACACCGGGAAAAGACTCACTGCTCAGTCGCAGAGCCCTGGAGCCCCGCCCCGCCGCTGCACAGAGCTGAGCGGGCACGTGTTGTTCATTAATATTACGCGTGTTGCGTGTCCAAATTGCACAAAATTGGACTCTGCGCGCCCCCCGGGGGTCCCCGGCGATACACCCATCGAGTGTGAGGTAGATCGGATGAGCGGTGTAATCGAAGGACAGACAGACAGACAGACAGACAGACAGACAGACAAGAGATTCCTTCCTTCCTGGTTCGATGATGTGTGTTGTGCACTGGGTGAACGACGCGTTTCCCTCCTCTCCCGCCTCCTCGGTGCCTGAGCCCTGTAGCACTCGACGTCGGGGTTGCACAGACTTTCAGCTTTGAGGATGAATTTTGCATAGAAAATCGTGGGGGGGAGGGAATAATAATAAAGAAACAGGAAGTCAGTTCAATCACGTCACGTTGCGTTGGTAGGTTTTGGTTTCAGGTTTCGGCATCAGAGTGTTTGGGGGCTGATGCTGGTATCAGATGTTAGACTGTGTGCATCCCCACTCCAGGGTCAAGTCTTCGGCGTGCGCGTGTGTTTCCCCACATCACGCTCCCTTTTCACGTCCTTGCGCAATTTGTGCCTCTCTGGTTATTTCGTTTTGCCATCTATTAATCCCTCCATTTCCTCCTGCCTTTTAACAAATCCCGCCCCTCTCCCCCGCTCCCCCTCTGCCCGCCAGGGATCCGCAGTCGGAGCCCGGGACGATTAGTCAGGGAGGTTTGGTGCTGCAGGGTCGGCTGCTCGTGCGGCGGTCTCGTGTTTCCTGGAGTCACCTCGGGACACGGGCCCTCACCGTGCCGCTTTAAAATCCCCCGCAGCCGAGGGGGGAGCGCGGCGCATCAATCTGGGCGGGTGTTGAGAATTGCCTTTTGATGTGGAGCGGAGGGGGGGGGGCGCATCTGCAGGAGTGTCGGGAACCCCCGTATCGGGTCCCAATGTCTTTTTTTTTTTTTGTCTCCGGGGACCCGCAGGGCATTGGGGGCGGAGGCGATGACGCCGGCCGGAGAACATTTTATACCGAGTCGGTGACAGTCGGTGCATTGTACCGCGGTGCAAACAGGCGGCGGCACGGAGCAATAAGCTCAGCAGACACAGAAACAGCCCAGAAATACAATATATACAGAATATACTGAATGTGCTCGATGCACCAGATGGAGGTATAAAAAAAACATTCGACAAATAGTGTAATGCAGCGCTGGCCTGCGACGTAGCACCCCCCCCCCAGGCCAGGTGGCGGGTGCAGACCAGTGTTTGGGAACCCCTGCTCTGGCGCATGCTCACGAGGGTTTCTCTTCCCGCTCCTCAGGGCGACCGCTCACCGAGACTCTGATTTCCCGCCCCGTCCGTCTCCCGCACGAGGAATCAATCCCGCCTCGGCGTCCGCGGTGCGGGGGGGGGGCTTCGTTCGGGTCCCCCCGAGCCCCCCCAGGAGGGACCGAAGGGGGCCCCCCCCCGGAGCCTCTAAGCCGCCATATTTGTTCGGGTCGGAGGGGCCAGAGCGGTGCCGGGACGTCCCTTTGAATCACGACGAGACACTCAGGCCTTTTGTCCGCGCGCCACCTCGGATGCTCACGCGGCGGGAAATTTGGGAGCGGGGCGAATCGGACGCCGTTTGTTGCCGGGGCGACCCCCCCACCCCCCCTCGCGCCTCCCCGTCCTGCGCATGTTAAGCCGCATCATGTCAGATATCCGCCCCCCCCCCCGCGGCCCTGCGCTGCCGATACAGATGCTGACGCTGATGCTGATGCGGTCGGTCCTGGAGGACGGACACTCCTCCACCGCCCCCCTCCCGCCGCCCCGCCGGAGGCTCTCTCTGACTCCGCAGGCCGATCAATTCTGTCTCCAGCTGTACCTCCCCCACGCCTGGCCGCACAGGGCGCTGCGCCACGCCCGACCGACGCCCGCCCTTTCATTCTCCTCCGCTACGTCGCCTCGGTCCGGTGCTCCAACCCGCGTTTCAGGTTCATTCACAGCCGCATCCATCTGCCTTTTCATTTAAGAAAAAAAAAAAAAAAAAAAAGAAGAAGAAAGAAAGAGAAAGGAACTCAAAGGATGGGGTTGGGCGTTTCGTCCACCTTGGAAACCTGAAATCCAGACAAAACCCGAATCAAACAATGAGCGGCTGCCGGGCGCGGATAAGCCCCCGGACAGGAACTGCGGCCAGAAGTCAAGGCCGAAGCAACGCGCGGCGTCACGCCTGGTGCCTGACTGATAAAGTCAGGGCGTAAACAGCAGACTGCGCCATCGACCCCCTTGGCTCAACCGAGGACCGGTCCAAGCCCTCGGCGTCTGATTAGGAGCCTCTGAAACCGCTGAGGAGGCCGTTCAGTGCAGCGCGTCCCGAAGCGCGGGGCCTGTCGGCGCGGGGCCCGTCGGCGCTGCACGCCTGTTGGAGATTGACGAAAGCGGTCAGTCTCCCCGCGGACACGCGCCGCATGTCAGCGTCGACCCCAAACCCGCCACGGGGTCGGGCCGTCGCTCCGAACGAGCTGTTCCTTTGGCGGAAATCGGTGAGCTTAATGTGTCGCGTGTGACGTGATTGATGGGATCCCATCCCCCCCCAGAAAAGTGGTCTCTCTCTCTCTCTCTCTCTCCATTAACGAATAATGAAATTGAGTGTGGAGTGCACTGAGCTGGGCTTGAAGGATCCTCGCGGGCCGAGCGGGACGGCAGCCTCATCCGCGTTCCGACACCGCACAGCTATAAAACAGTGATTTGCTGCCGCCGCCTCGTCTTTCCCTCGTCACGCCGCTTTGCACAAAATCCTGCAGAGGGGCGCCGGGAGCCAGGGCCGCAACGAGCGTCACCCCAAAATCCCTCCTCCTCCGGGTAGGTACGGGGCGGTTACCGTGCGGCGGGACAGAATGTGTTTTGGGTGTGGAGGTGGCCGCTCTCCCGGCCTCGACACAGCTCCCGGTCCAGGGAGAGGAGGCCAAACATCCA
Organism: Zeus faber; assembly: GCF_960531495.2. Lineage (NCBI taxonomy): Eukaryota > Metazoa > Chordata > Actinopteri > Zeiformes > Zeidae > Zeus > Zeus faber. The sequence continues at coordinate 5,427,747 of NC_137198.1, read as the reverse complement.
ACCCGAAGGTGAGGGGATCGCGCTCAGGCACGGAGCGGCCTCCCTCCTCGGCGGAAACGCCCTCGGGGGCGTCGGTTTGAAAACCCGACGACGGCGGAGTGAAGAACTTCCGTCGGGCCCTCCGGGCTCCTGAGGTGCAGTAACTATGCAGCGCACCGGAAGCCATTTTAGAATTTCAAAGTGCACTCGCCCCGAGGTGAAGAACGTTCCCGGCGCCAATTAGTATAATGGCCTGCAGGGGTACTAGCCAATTAAGGGTTATCTCATTCCTGAGCTCTTTAAAATGACTCAATGCCCTTCACCCTGATGACAATTCAGTTTTAATCAGAAATGAATTAAATTAATGAATCCTCACAACTGTTACTTGTTGTAGTTCTGTATTCGGTGTGCGGATTTTTAATTCACACCTATGTCGGATTCTTACGACTTATTACGCACGGCCTTCCAAATGGAAACCCGGGCAGCCTCTGCCTTGGGAAGTGTTCCTTTGCGGCGCGACGCTTTGCTTATTTGTCGCCGCTTCAGGCCCGTTGTCCCGTTGCTTCCTCACCTGCAAACGCGGCTGGAGCGGTCGGACGAGGAGAAGCTCTGCGCTTTGGAGCGTTTGAGGCGGAAAGAGCGGTGGATCGAGGCTCACGAGGGAGGAAGGAAGGAAAAGGGGAAGAACGAAGAATGACCTTCCTATGTCCTGGGGAAGTCGCCATCTGGACATTTACCTGGGATAGAGCGACGCACAGCGCTCTACATCAGACGCCAAAGGTCTCAAGACAGAAACTAAACAGTCACAAAAAGAAACAGAAAATGCAAAAAGCCGCCGCCGACGAGATAAAAGATGAAAAAGATTAAAAACAACAACAATGCTGTGACATCAGAGGAATACACTGGTGACAGGCTGGTTGTCCACTGACAGGCTGGTTGAAACTGACAGGCTGGTTGTCCACTGACAGGCTGGTTGACACTGACAGGCTGGTTGACACTGACAGGCCGGTTATACACTGACAGGCCCGTTGTCTACTGACAGGCTGGTTATCCACTGACAGGCTGGTTGAAACTGACAGGCTGGTTGTCCACTGACAGGCTGGTTGACACTGACAGGCTGGTTGACACTGACAGGCCGGTTATACACTGACAGGCCCGTTGTCTACTGACAGGCTGGTTATCCACTGACAGGCTGGTGATCCACTGACAGGCTGGTTGACACTGACAGGCTGGTTATACGCTGACAGTCCGGTTGTCTACTGACAGTCCGGTTGTCCACTGACAGGCTGGTTATCCACTGACAGGCTGGTCGTCAACTGACAGGCTGGTCATCCACTGACAGGCTGGTCGTCAACTGACAGGCTGGTTGACACCAACAGGCTGGTTGTCGAGATAAAAGGCTGGTTGACGCTGTCAGGCCGGCGGTCGACTGACAGGCTGGTCGTCAACTGACAGGCTGGTCGTCAACTGACAGGCTGGTCGTCAACTGACAGGCTGGTTGACGCCGTTAGGCCGCCGACGTCCGGAGACTTTCACAGCTTCTGTTCCTCCGGGCGTTGTCCGTCCACCATCCAGGCCCGTCCTCCGCCCCGACGAAGGGGACGTCCCCGTCGCGTGGACGGGACGTCGTGACGTCGTGACGTCGTGACGTCGTGACGTCGTGACGTTGTGACGTCGTGACGGAGGCTGCGTCCGTTTGATCTTCCTTCCTTTCCTTGCGAAGCTGTCGCCCCCGGTGCCAACCAACGGCCCTCGATGCTTCCTGCCATTCAAGAGAAATGAATCACCCAAAACCTAAAGTGTCAGGGTCCGGGTCAGTCTCGTCGTGGCGACGGGTGAAGAGCCCCCAGCGAAGGGCCCCCAGCAAGGCATGGGCTGCTCGTCGCCAGGGCAACAGTGTTTGTATTGCTCTGTACTTTGTCGCTCTGTGAGCTCTGTTTTACCGCTTTATTTACCCTCGGATGTTGATTTTCTCCTGTTTTTTCAGAATTTTGTCCATATGCTTCATTTTTGTCATGCAATCACTATAAAACATACGTACATAATACATACGTACATAATGCATACAGTACACAATACATACAGTACACAATTCATACATACATAATACATACATACATAATACATACAGTACATACATCATACATACATAATATGACATTTCACTGCATATATATATAGGTATGTATATGTATGTGACAAATAATCTCTTGAACTTGAACATACATCCATAATACATACAGTACATAATACATACTTACATTCATAATAAATACATACATACATACATTATACATACATAAAACATATGTACATAATACATGCATACATAATACAAACATAATACATACATACATGATACATACCTAATACCAGTTCAAGTTCAAGTACATACATACATACATACATGATACATACATAGAAACAGAAGAAGAAGAAGAAACAGTCTTTAATTGTCACACGACACTCCACAACACATGCTTGCACACACACACATGCACATGCTTGATGGTGGCCGGTGAAATGGCTCCTCTGCTTTTGACCCATCCTGGCTTGTCCTTCCTCCGGGGGCACAGCCAGGAGCAGTGGGCAGCGTACGTGGACGCACCCGGGGACCAGGTGATAAGTGTCCATCGCTGGTCAGACGATGATGGGTGCATGTTTTTGGTGGGGGTCCTTACTGACGTGAGGTGGAGGAAACCCCACGTGAGCACGGGGAGAACATGCAAACTCCACACAGAAAGGCTCCTGTTTTGGAAGATAACCCACCGGAGCACGGTGCCAACAGCGCCCCAGGCGGGAATCGAACCCAGGACCTTCTTGCTGTGAGGCAGCAGTGCAATGCACTGCGCCACCGTGCCACTGTGCCATACGCATGATACATACATAAGCGCCCCGCTCCTCAAGCGAATCAAGTCGTGCCAACGTTGTTCAACTCCCGGTCAGAGTTACCACCGTTTTGCACTCATCCTGCTCCAAATGTGCATGGATATCGACCAAACCCCCACGACTAGACGTCTGAACGTCCCGGTTGCTACGAGACCTCAGCCGTGTTCCAGCTGTGTTCCAGACACTTTTAGCCCGATAAACGCCAATAAGACAAAATTCGAGCAAAAACGAGGGAGGTGGAGCAAAAATAAAAGGGGTCCAGCCCCTAGAGGGACTTTGTTACGCTACAGAAAATGTTCTTTTATCAAATAGACGTTTAGGATCAATGTGTTTCGGGGAATTTGTGCAAACACCGCTCAGGGTCTTTGTTGCTCTGCCGCAGCGGATTGAGGTGCAGGGAGCAGCTATTTCTGCTCCAACTCACACAGGCTTTTACTACTCCCTTTTTTTTGTGATGAATTGGGAGCAAGGCTGAGGGAAATGTAGGTCACGATTCTTTTTCCAAAACCTGAGGCTGTGGCCGAGCTGGGAGGCCGCAGCACATTGAAGCGGGTTTGGGAAACGCCGCGCGGGCGTGGCCAGCGTCACGCAGCCTCCTTCCAGTCGCGTGTTTGGAGCGGGCGGCGGCTCCTCCGTGTGCTGCCGGACAGATGGACACGGATCCCATGTTTGGCACCGGGAACCAGAGCACTGGCCCTCCCAAATACACACACACACACACACACATACGCATGCACACACATATACACACACACATATACACACACACTCAGACGCACACACACGCATGCACACACATACACACACACACACACACACACACACACACACACACACACAGACAGACACACACACACGCACACTCACACAGACTCGTGCACGCACATGCATACACACGCATACACACATATACACACGCACATACACATGCACACACACAGGCATACGCACATGAACACAGACAGACGCACAGGCGCACGTACATACATGCACACAGACACACACACACGTACACACACACACACACACACACACACATGCACACACACACACACAGACACAGACACAGACACATACACACACGCACACAGACGTCCACGCAAACGCACGTACACGCACACACACACATGTGCGCACACACACATTCACATAAACAGACGCACACACACACACACGTACTTACACACACACACACACGCAAACACACAGCGACTGCAGGAATTGTCAAAGTACGACTCCGCAAGAGGGTAAACGCCGACGTCCCGGGCCCCCGGTGCTGAGTCGGCGGGCGCGGGGCGCGGTCCCCTTACCGCACCGGATCACTAACGCTGACTCCAGTCGTCCGTGGATCCCAACCCCAAAGTGTCACCCCGGAGGACAAACCCTGCATCCAGAGCGGGTGGTGTTCTGCGTCCGACCCGTCTCCATGTCCGGCTAATTCCTATTCTGTGGTGTAGACGCACAACGGGTTTCTACATCTCTGCTTCCTTCACAAGGCGGACGACGTGAAAGAGGTTTTTTTTCTTTCTATATATATATATATATACATATATATATATCTCATTACAGGAAAATGGACGTCGTGTTTGGACATCACCCCTTGGTTACCGAAGAGATGATTTGAAGCCTCGGGTTTATGGGTTTGGGTTTATGCTCCACGATGGGGCCGCAGCTGAACTGGAACGAGAGACCCGTCGATCGGGGCATCCACTCGGACACATCACTCAGCCTCCATGTCTTCCTCATGAAAGCACAATTCCCAACACGGAAGAAGTAGACGCGCTTGGACGCCCCATCAAGACCGCGCCCGGGGGGGGGGGGTCGAGTGCGGGTTGACCTGTCTTTGCCACGCCCGCGGGGGGAATTTGCGAAAACATGGGCCACAGGCGAAGAAGATTTCGGCTGAAGATGGTGGAAACCAGCAGAAAGTAGAGGAGAGGACTGGGGAATGGACTCATAACTGGGTGAAGCAGGTGGAAGGTTTTTTTTTTGGTTTTTTTTTGCCAAATTTGCAAAAAGAGTTTTTAACCCGGTACATGTGAGGCCCACGAGAGACGATTTGCACGGAGCTGTTCCGAGCGAAGGGGTGGAACAGACGTGTTTATTTTTTAAGATCGATGCGCGTTATATCGAAAGCCCTTTTTCGACTGCCTCAGCACGGGCAGCGTGTCTCGCATTGTCCCCACACAGGAAACGCGCTCCGTCCCGTTTCGCTTCCCGCGTTTTAAGAAAAAAAAATAAGAGGGGGGGGGGGAAAACAGTATTGGAATGGAACAAAAGGAAACAGTCATTTTGTGTAAAAGACCAATAAGGATCAATGACCTCGGTTGGACCCACGGCAGCGGCCGATACACGACCGACCGCCACCCATCCGGGCCCGCCGTCACGGCGTCGCCGCATCTGCTTCTCCTCGCGCTTGTTTTGGTTTTTCTGCATCGGATTTAGGGTTCGGGGGTCCGGTCTGCGTCCAGGAGAGCGTCACAGCTCGCACATCTCTAAATATATCAACGATAACACCGACCGCGCAGGCGGCCTTGCTCACGGCCGCGTCGTCACACCCGCCGGCACCCGCCGGGCCGCCCCCGAGCCGCTGCGGGACGCGGCGTTTTGGGTGGTTTCGGTGGGTGTCCAGCTTCTTTGTGTTTGCGTGACCCTCCCTCCGCGCCCCCCCGGCCCCCGCCCCCCAGCCTCTCGCCCGGCGGGCCGCGCCGCATTTTGTGTGCTTCGGGTGAATTAGATCCCCACCGTGTGCTGACTGTGGACATAAAGGTGACTTGGCAGCCAGATGGCATGCTTTCAGACAACACACACACACACACACACACACACACACACACACACACACACACACGACGATTCATAACCAGCCGGCTTTTATCCCTCCCAATGCACCACACGTGATGGATTTCATAATGCTCCGTCTCATCTTTCCCGACAAACACACTGATCCATATTTATATGTGTGTAAATATGCAGAGGTGAAAATGCACAAACGCACACACGCACGCACACACACACACACACACACACACACACACACACACTCGTAGATCTCCCTGGAAGATTTAATTGTTTCTAGGTCACTGGTACCTCGAGCTGATGGAAGAGACAGAATTCCTCCCTCTGTCCTGCATTTTTAATGCTCTGCATTTATTATAGATAAAAAGATTTCTCTTTCTGCTTTGGTGAATGGAGCTCGGACTCTCTGTCCGTCTGTCTGTCTGCCATCTGTCTCTCTCTCCCCTCTCTCTCTCTCTCTCTCTCTCTCTCTCTCTCTCCTCATTCTCTGTCCGTCTGTCTCCCTCCCTCCCTCCCTCCCTTTCTCTGTCCGTCTGTCTGTCTCTCTCTCTCCTCTCTCTCTCTCGCTCTCACCTCTCTCTCATTCTCTGCCCGTCTGTCTGTCTCTCTCCCTGCCTCCCTCCCTCTCTCTCTGTCTGTCCCCCTCCCTCTCTCTCTCTCTCTCTCTCTCTCTCTCTCTCTCATAGTCAGGAGTAGTTTGGCGCTGGGCAGAAGGGGCTGGATTTGATTATGGGCTGCTCTCCCATGGACGGCCATTCAGCATTCAGCAGCTTGTTATTTGCATGTGCCAGTAAGTGTAGGAGGCATCACTCCCTCTCTCCCTCTCGCTCACTCTCTCTCCCCTGTTCCCTCTCTCTCTCTCCCTTTCTCTCTTTTACGTGCAGAGGACTTAAAATCATTATTGTGTGAGGGTGCTTTCACATTTCACGGCGTCCCAGATACCCACTTACTACAACTTACATGTCGTGTGCAAATCCTCCTCCTGGGGTGACGCGCGCTTTTCCTTCGCGAAGCGGGACATCGATGACGCACTCGATGACATCACAGTCTTCGGAAATATAAAAAAAAAACGTTGACGGGTTCCATTTCCACCGACGTCTTTTGTTCATCTCGGCGTGATGGCTGCATTAATTTGCTCCATTTGGCCCGTTGTACTTCATGTTGAAAGCCATGCTGCCACTTAGCGATGCTGAGAGGGTCCCTCTCTCTCTCTCGCTCTCTCTCTCTGTCTGTCTGTCTGTCTGTCTCTCTCTCTCTCTCTCTCTGCCTCCCTCCCTCTCGCGCTGTCTGTCTATCCCTCTCTCTCTCTCTCTCTCTCTCTCTCTCTCTCTCTCTCTCCATCTCCCTCTCTCCATCTCCCTCTCTCTCTCTCTCTGCAGTATGAGTCGATGGGCTCACTCCGCTCTGGGTTTTGCTGTAGTAAAACTCTCTCTCTCTCTCTCTCTCTCTCTCTCTCTCTCTCTGCAAGGCTTTAATTTGAGGAAGAAAGTCTCCTCAGTTGTAGACGTATAAAACTGCAAAGCAGGACATAAGGACGGTTTGTTTCATGTTCTCTGCTGCACACACACACACGCATATATATATATATATATATATATATATATATATATATATATATATATATATATATATATAGATTTATGTGTGTGTGTGTGTGTGTGTGTGTGTGTGTATTTACACAGTATATTTGTTTTATATTCATTAAATATCCTCCGTCCGGTGCAGGGCGGCACACCGTAGCACAGGGCCACAGTTTCCACCCGTCCAGGAAGTCGTCCGGTCGAGTCGCTCCTGTTCCCCGTGCTCCACGTTGGATAATTGGGAGACAGACGCAGCGGACCGATCGTCCACAGGATGCCCCGGCCGCCCACCGCTGGCGTTCGGCCCCCCGGCGGTTACACCGGTGCGACGCGCGGGGGAAATCCACGGTGACGCCCACGACCACAGACCGTAGAGGCAAAGTGGAACGTGATGTCACGTGCCGCTCTCTGACGAGGCGGCGTGGGGCCTTGTGGAGTCAATCAGACGAGACACCCACAAGAAGTCAGCAGGAAACAAATGTTATTGTGTACTGCGACTTTGTATGTGGAGGGAGAAGTTTCTTCTTTTTCCGTCGACCTCCACTCGCTCGGCAGGTTTCGTGGATCCAGCGCCGAGTGGCCGTCAGCCAAACTGCGGTTTCGCGAGGCGCCTCCCCAGTGGCTTCGACACTCGCCCCGCGCTTACTTCTCCCCCGTCTCCTCCCACGGCACCTTTGTCTGCTTGTCTGTCGCTTTGGCTAATTAACAGTCCAGGGTGCAGAAGCCGGAACACCACCCACCCCCCCCCAGAACAGTCTTTGTCTCGGCGCAGACAGACAGCCACCCAGACGCTGCTCCGTCGCCCTAATGGCCGCCTCCATTAATAAAAGATAAGCAGGCAATTATTGAGCCGTCTAAATGATGATGATGTCGGGCGCGGCGCCGGGTCCCCGCGTCGACCATTTCACGGCCGAGTTCTGCTGCGGGAGCGACGGGGTCTCCTCAGGGTCCCGGGTTCCAGGAGGAGCCGAGACACAACCCCCCACCCCGTTCACTGAACACTCTGACTCACATTCTCTCTGTTAAATTTTTAGAAAAATGTTCGTTTTTTCAAGCTCACGTTGGAACTCGTTTTTTTCTTCATATAACTAATGAGGACCTCCTTTAAAGATAACACCACATTTCTTTGACTCCTCCCTGGAGAGATTAGATTTTATGCCCTCCGTGTGTGCTCTGGAATTTTGTTTTCTTTCTCATCCATCTCAAATCGCCTGGTTCCCAGTTTTTTTTTCTTTTGTAATATTTTCATGGTTTTATTGCAAGGTGTTTATAAGCACTATTGGGTTTTTGTTTTTTTTACCCTGCAACATTTTGCAGGGTTTTCCACTTATTTGAGTAAATTAGCAACATACACACACACACACACACGCATACACACACACACACACACACACACACACATACACACACTCACTCACACACACACACACACACACACACACACACACACACACACACACACACACACGCATGCTCATGCACACACACGCGCACAGACACACTCAGTCACACACATTATCTTCAATTTGCCAATTAGGGAATACCAACGCTCTCCCAACTCCAAAGAAATGTGTGAAGTGATGCCATATCTGGCCTGCTTCACCACTTTATCTCCCTCTCTCGCTCTCTCTGTCTCTCTCTCTCTCCCTCGTTCTCTCTCTCTCTCTGTCTCTCTCTCTCTCTCGCTCTCTCTCTCTCTCTCTGGATCCCACTTTTAAGCGTGCATGCATTCCTTCATTTCTACCCTTTCCCCGTGTCAGTGTTGTCTTCCACAGCCAAACGTCTGCACCCACATTGTTGTTGTATAGTACGTCATGTTATGGACTGTATGTACTGCATACTGTGTCTATACTGCATACGTATGAATGCACTGTGCACATAGTCTGTGTAGGTCTGTAGTGTGCTTGTATTTTTGGGATGGTGTGTTCTGTTCTCCAGACAGCAGCGTGGCGTTTCCCTTAATGTGATTCAACACGTTTGTCCACAGAGAGGTGAACAGGAGAGTCGTGCACTCTTCTGAACTTCATACACCTCATCCCATCGATGGTGATAGTATCCACATCACTGACCCTTGTTTCTTGTGTGTAAAGTTGTTTTGGGACGGCGTCTTCCAAGCATTGAGGCAGAGAGAGCTTGTATTTCAAACACATTTAGTCCTCTATCGCTCCCTTCTTCTGTTATTGTCCTCCTCACACCTCGCCTCGTCTCTCTGTCTGTCTCTCCGCAGCTACTTCCATTATATTCTCTATTCAAACCGTCTCCGCTTCTCTTCATCCCCTTTCGTCTTCATCGGGTTTTTCGGCAGTCCAACTCAACTCTGCTCCTTTTTTCTCCCTCATCTTCCTCACATATGGACTTTGCGGTCTGACCAGCTAATTAAAGGGCACCTAATATGAAAACATCGCTTTTACAGCGCATGTGCACCTACATTCGGGTCTCTGATGGTCCTACGAACACACAAACTGTGAAATAAGGGAAACCGGTTCCTTTTAGTTTTTTTTTTTTTTCTTTCTGCCTCGGTCATCAAACATGTTGTGAAACAAGCCGTTCAGATTTACGACCCCTTCCTGCGTCACACAGGGCCTCGGTAGAATTACAACCCCCCCCCCCGCCACCACCACCATCTGAGTCACTCCACCCACGGCTGGAGAATAACAAGTCCCGCCGGGAGCTGCTCTGTTGGCTTACAGACCAGCACAAATCTTGAAAGAAAAAGCAGAATTAATACCAACAGTCCATCGAAAAACTGCAGGCGATAGAAATGTAAGTATTTCAAAGATAATTCTGCTGCGTGTTTCTTTAAGAACAATAAACGGTACGGGGTAGACTGTAGGCTGCACCGCGCGGGCCGCTGTGCGTTTCTCCGATCAAAAGCAATAAAAACAGTGTTTTTGTTGTCGATGTATACATTTCATTTGATCTTATTTTCCGACGTTTCCGAATTGAGTGAAACAAAAAAAAAATGCCCAGTGCGGTGTCCGTGTCTCCCACAAACTTTCAGAACGGCATCGAAAGTCAGACCAAACTTTTATACGAGGCCCTGTAGATCTAATATGAGTGAAGATTCAGCGACCGGATTGCTTATTTCTCGCTTCAAATTTGTTGGGAAACAGATTTTGGCGGACTGATGAGGGGAAGCCAGTGAAAGTTAATGGAGTAAATACAACAGAACCAGTAAGTCGTGCTCAAGCGCCGTTGGCTCACAGAACTACGGGCCCCAGGAGGGCGGCCCCTCCCACTTAAAAAGAACGTCAGGAACACAATGGATTTAGAGGCACGTTGCAATGGCTAGAATGCATAATCTGAGTGGTATTTTCAGCAAAAAAAAACAACAACTTTGGAAACCTGTTTTGGGGACCTCAGAGACCTATATAAATGTATTTGAAAAGAAGCATAATAGGCCCCCTTTCACAAACACCATCCTGACACTTTTGTCCTGATCAGACTTGTGTGGTTTCCTGTCTTGGAGACCTTCTATCTGCTACGGTTGGCGTGACCCGTTGGAGCCGTTTTGTCCTTTTTCTTTGACTGATTTGAATGTGTCTTTAAACGTCAAGGCCGGCTTCCTCCGGCCATTCTCCATCTTCTTCTCCGGAGCCCAATTGTTGTTTGTCCTTCTACGGAGCCTTTTGTGAAACATTCTTCTCTGGTTCGAATCTTACCTTACTGGGCGCTCGTTCAGTGTGACATGGCGAGGCCAGCTGTCTGTGCCTCACAACCTCACCACAGGGGTGCCCCAAGGCTCAGTGCTAGGACCCCTCCTCTTTGCCATATACACCACCTCACTGGGCCCGATCATCCGCTCACATGGCTTTTCATATCACTGCTATGCGGATGATACTCAACTCTATCTGTCCTTCCCGCCCGACGACCCCACTGTCTCGACGCGGATCTCGGATTGTCTCGCTGACATATCCACGTGGATGAAGGATTATCATCTTCAACTCAATCTGGCGAAAACGGAACTGCTGGTCTTCCCGGCCAAACAAGGTATCTATCACAACATTGATATTAAAATCGACTCTCTATCTCTTGTTCCTACCAAGGCTGCAAGGAATCTTGGTGTCATTATTGATGACCAACTGACATTCTCGGACCATGTTGCCGCCGTCTCCCGGTCCTGCCGCTTCGCACTACTCAACATCCGAAAAGTCAGGCCGTACCTGACCCAATATGCCACTCAACTGCTGGTACAAACCTTGGTGATGTCCCGTCTCGACTACTGCAACGCCCTCTTAACAGGCTTGCCGGCCTGTGCGGTGAAGCCACTACAGATGATACAGAATGCGGCGGCGCGACTGGTGTTCAACCAGCCAAAGAGGGCACATGTCACTCCGCTGCTCATCCAGCTCCACTGGTTACCTGTAGCCGCCCGCATCAAGTTCAAGTCTCTGATGCTGGCCTACAGAGTGATTGCTGGGAATGCTCCCGCCTACTTAAATGCTCTTGTAAGAGCACATGTTGCCCCCCGGATGCTGCGCTCGTCAAATGAGCGTCGCCTGGCTCCGCCGGCCATACAGCCACGGCAATCCAGGCTATTCTCATTTGTAGTTCCACGTTGGTGGAACGAGCTGCCAAAAATGACCAGAGCGGGGACCTCCCTCTCTGTCTTTAAGAAGCACCTGAAGACCCAGCTCTTCAGTGAGTACATCCTGTCCTAACCTACAATTACTTAGCACCACCTTGCAGTATTTATTGTTACACCAATGTTGTTGTTACACTAATCTCTGTCGCAATGTAGCTGAATGTTATTCTCCCTTGTAAGTCGCTTTGGATAAAAGCGTCTGCTAAATGACTAAATGTAAATGTAAATGTTCTCTCTCTCTCTGTCTCCACGCCTTCCATTCAAACTCACGTTGGAACTCGTTTTTTTCCTCATATAACTAAAGAGCAAAACACCCCCTTTACAGATTACACCACATTATTTTGGCCCCTCCACGGAGAGATTGGATTTTATGCCCTCGGTGTGTGCTCTGGAATTTTGTTTTCATTCTCATCCATCTCAAATTGCCTGTTTCCCAGTTTTTTTTTGTTTTTTTTTGTAATATTTTCATGGGTTTTTTTTGCGAGGTGTTTATAAGCTCCTTTGGCTTTGTTTTTACCCCGCAAAATGTTATTATGTATACACACACACCCGCACACACACACACACACACACACACACACGCACACACACACACACACACACACACACACACACACACACACACGCACATACACACACACACACACACACACACACACACACACACACACACACACACACGCACACACGCATACACACACTTACACACACTCAGACACACGCATGCACACTCACACACATACACACACACACACACACGCACACACGCATACACACACTTACACACACTCAGACACACGCATGCACACTCACACACACACACACACACGTGCGCACGCGCACGCTCACACTCACATGCACACCCACGCTCAGACACATACTTTATCTTCAATTTGCCAATTAGGGAATACCAACGCTCTCCCAACTTTAAAGATAAAATGTGTGAAGTGGTGCCATATCTGGCCTGCTTCACCACTTTATCTCCCTCTCTCTCTCTCTGTCTCTCTCTCTGTCTCTCTCTCTCTCTCTCGCTCTCTCTCTCTCTGGATCCCACTTTTAAGCGTGCATGCTTTCCTTCATTTCTACCCTTTCCCTGTGGCAGTGTTGTCTTCCACCCGTACAACCACAGCCAAACGTCTGCACCCACATTGTTGTTGTATAGTACGTCATGTTATGGACTGTATGTACTGCATACTGTGTCTATACTGCATACGTATGAATGCACTGTGCACATAGTCTGTGTAGGTCTATAGTGTGCTTGTATTTTTGGGATGGTGTGTTCTGTTCTCCAGACAGCAGCGTGGTGTTGCCCTTAATGTGATTCAACACGTTTGTCCACAGAGAGGTGAACAGGAGAGTCGTGCACTCTTCTGAACTTCATAGACCTCATCCCATCGATGGTGATAGTATCCACATCACTGACCCTTGTTTCTTGTGTGTAAATAGCTCCTCGCCAAAGTCTCATTGAATTATAAAGGTGGAGGTGCAGTATTTGTCCGAAAATACCGTGATATTTGTTTTTGTCAATATGGCCCCGGCCCCGATGTCGCCGCTTCAGTTTGATTTGACGTTTAGAGCCACACGCAGCAGTGTGTGTGTGTGTGTGTGTGTGTGTGTGTGTGTGTGTGTGTGTGTGTGTGTGTGTGTGTGTGTGTGTGTGTGTGTGTTACCCCACCTCAAGCCATAAGTGGAGCCGCCGGCTGCTCCCCAGGCCTCCAGAGTTTAATGATCTACTGACACAGTTTCACCCCGGCTAATATGAGCGTAGTAGAGAGAGAGAGAGAGAGAGAGAGAGGTAAGTTGAGTTTTATTGAGTTTTCGACTTTGGCCCCAGTTTGACTGTTTATTGTTTGCAAGCAGTGGTTTAAAGTGACGAATAAACATCTTGAATCTTGAAAGTACGGAAGTAAAAATACTTTATGTTACTGTACTTAAGTATTTTTGTTCAGAGTATTTGTACTTTACTTGAGTTATTATATTTCAGTCGACTATTACTTTTACTCAGCTACGTTTAGCGAGGAAAAAAGTTGACTTTTTGAACGCCTCCGTTAACGGTGATCACCAGGTTCACGTTCCAGTCAAGGGTCGTATCCAGCAGAGAGCTGGTGTGAGTGTGAGTGTTCAGGGTTGCCAGGTCTGCGGTTTCCCCCGCGGAATTGGGCTACTTTTTAAAGTGTTGAAGCGGGTGTTAAGTTAAGTTTATTATTATTTTTTGCTGCCTGGCTACTGAAGTGGCACAGGTGCGCACCTGCACCTGCACCTGCACCTGCACCTGCCGCGACTAATGGAGACTGTGGTGTGGGGATGGTGTGGTTGAGCAGCCACACCTGACCTGGATCTACACCCACATCGTCTTTTTGCCGGAGGGCCCTGAAAACACCATTGGGTGGCGTGTGGTAGGAGAAGCTGCCACAGAGACCTTCACCCGTGGCCTACGCCCGTGGCCGGTATTCTAATGAGTGACTGACTTTTACCGCAGTAGTTTCTTAGTTAGACATCTCTACTCTTACTCAGGTGCCACTTTCCAGTATTTTCCCCACCACTG
>NC_137198.1:5400870-5410870 GCF_960531495.2 Zeus faber | reverse complement strand
TTGTATAGCACAACTCATACACAAGTACTTCACAGAAAGTAAAATAATTACAGAGATACAGTTACTAAATTATTAAAACACATACAATTAAATTAAAAATAAAACAAAAATATCAGTACGGTAAAAGTTAAAAACTAAAAGATAATAAAAATAATAAAACTTGTCATGTGCATCATCATGATCTTGTTGAATCTACAATTTTCATTTTAATGAATAAATTTGCGCTGTTGAAATGAAGTTACTATGGCATATCAATTAAGTTGTTGTTTTAATCTATTTTTTAATACATTCAAATGCTGTAAAACGAGTGACATGTGATAAAGCGGATGGCCTTGTACGTTTGGTGATAGTTTGACTTAAACTCAGTGACTGTCAGTCGTCAGTCTAGTTGTGATCAAACAATTTCCTCGCTGTAAATACTGTGAATAAATACTGTGCATTACTTATTGCTTCAGGCCAACAGGTCCAATTTGACTTGGGCGTGTCTGGCGTCGTGCGACTTCCATATCCAGTAATGATCCCAACGCAAACTCACTGAAGGTCAGTGAGACTTCACCTTCACCTCAGCGGTGTCTTGGATATCTATCAAACCAAGTGGGTCCTCTAAACAATCTTTTTTTTTACTAATCAACAACAATGCCAACAACTGAAGCCTTAATTCCAGAATGCATTGCTTTCAAAATCTCTAGTTCAGAAGAAATTCTGCAAATAATAATCATAAAAATAACTGCAGCCTCAAATCACGGGGTCCAGTTTAGTCGTGTTAGGTACATATTACAGTTTTCCGGGTTCTGTGAAAAGCAGCACTAGTTCCAATTTTCCGAGTTTACATTAAACGCTGCATCGATTCCTCGGGTGTGTCGTCTGAACAAGCGTTACTGCTACGCGAAGCAACCAGGTCTACACCGCGCAACTCTCCGAATGCGAAGGAGCGCCCAGAGACGAAGCCTGGACTTGCGTAACATCAGTTCATGATGTCACAAAGTGCCAACGTTCTTCAACTTCTGCAACGGTTTTTCACTAATTCCTGCTCCAAATGTAGATCGATGTGGAAAAAACTTCCAACCAGACCTCAACCATCGTCTGTGCGTACTGCGGTTGCCGTGTTTCAGACACTTTTACCCCGAAGAATGCCAAGAAGATTAATAATAATACAAATATAAGCAAAATCAAATTATGATAATAAATAATAATGATAATTATAATAATAATAATAATAGTCACTGCCGATTTGCCAAAGTGCTTTCCACAAGCTGAAATATTGGCTGCCGCTGTAATAACACTAAACACACACAACTTCAGAATATACAAACTTATATACTGTATATACTGTGTATACAGTATATTACTTTCATCTACATAACTCCCAACTCGCTCCACAGGAGTCTGGGAACATTTACACAAGATTACTGCCTGAGGAATGAGAACGTAAAAGTAGCCTTCAGAGTCAACAGCGTCCCCTGAATGCATTTTAGGCGACACAGTCGTGTTAATATGAATTGAATTTGGTGTGAAACATCCCAGTTACAAACTGTGGTGTGAACAGATTCAAGGGGCTTCATTGGGACACATTGCTGTTCAAAACATTTGACACACACACACACACACACATAAAAGTAACATGAAACAAAAATGTGAAAATGTAAATGTCAACCCCATGGTCTGTGTCCCTGTGTCGGACGGTGGCCTGGCAGGCAAAACTGCTACAATGACATAACAATAAGACCGTGTAATTTTAAACGTTGGTGTTAAAAATGACATAGACAAAATGTATAAAACATCATTTACACTTTGAAAGATGTGGAAACGGAGGAGGTAAAGCAATGAAAAAACATCAGCTTCAGGGCCTTCGGGTCCCCTAGTCATTTTTTTAAACCCACCTAGAGGACAGATAATAGCCCAGAAAAGGCTATATATTACTAACCCTATTGCTGTTGGTCTGATTTTTATTATAAGAAAATAAAGACCTGACACAACCCCCAACTTTTTGTTTGATCATTAATCTCTTTAGCTTTTTTTTGTAAAAACACATTCTGTTGGCATCTAACCCGGTGCTGTGGCCCTCCCTATTCTGCGGCATTTGAGCCAGTCGTCACACAGAGACCGGAGGAGCTGATGATGCGTTCCATGGGACTCTTGTAACTCGGCTTGATATGATGTGAGACTGTGTTTTGCGGGAACGAGGAAAACTGTAATTTGTGACTAACGCGACTCCAAAAGGGCCAAAAGTTAAACGGTTTATGTGCTAAATATCTCTCTCTCTCTCTCTCAGAGCTGTTTCGGCGGTGAGAGGGGGACCTACACAATATTAACATTAGGCAGGTGGTTTTAATGTTGTGGCTGATCGGTGTTCAGTGTGGTGATCCCAGCTTCGGGTTTGGGTGGTGGCGGCGGCGGTGGTGGTGGTGGTGGAGGTTCAGTCCGGGGCAGAGATCCAGCGTGGCCCCGCTGCGATAATACCCGTCCGCCAGGTGGGGAAAAAGGCAAAAACAGAGAAAAGCCTAATCATCACTTTGGACGTTTCTCAAGCGGATCCAATGTGTTTCGTGATAGAGAGTCAGCGCTGGGAGGTTTGTTGGGATAAGAAGGCGAAAGGAGAACAGAAGGTTCTTTCAGGGGCTCAGAATAAACCTCAGAACCTGGAGCGCCGAACACAATGAATTCCAATGTTGTGAATGAACGTTGGTAATTCTTCACGAACGCCATTGTGTTCCCGCCGACTGTTTTTTACGACTGTGGAAGCCTGGGGCGTTTAAAGCCCAGACATTGACGGAGAAATGGGAAAGGAGCGGCGTGAGAAATGGATCTGAATGGACACATGTTGGACTCTTAATGCGGGCGGTCCGTCGTCGGATAAAATTCCCTTTGATTACCGCGAGAAATGTTCCATCTCCTCATGCCCTCACGGTTATTGATTATGATTATGATTCCTTGGCAAATGAGATCCCCCTCCTAAAATTAAATTTGACTCGATTAGATCAGTCAAACAGGCATAATTCACCGTTACCAGAAAAGGGGGAAAATGCACATGAACTACTCTGATGCCTCAGTTCTCGAGAGCGACCTCTGACCTCTGACCTCTGACCTCTGGCCCCTGTCCCGTCTCCTGTCACGTAAAACCTTCTCAAGTTCCATGCGATAATACGCTTTGAACCAGTGTTACGCTTTGAATCGGATTCCACTCAAAAAACATAAATAATGGAAACTAGCTCTCGTGTTGCAAGATCAAAAATTGCGAGGCTCTTCTTTCTTCTAATCCATCGAACTCATCCGCTCCCGCCCAAACAGCAGCTCCGTGCTCACCGGAACCAGGTCAAGCCGTCGCACTGGAAGGGAGAACGGCAGGGGGTGGTGAAAGGTTTCGGCTGTTTTTTCTGAGATTCGGCTTTTGCGGAGTCACTGGAGGAGTCGTTCGGTCTGTCCGACTCTCGGCTCGTTTGGTGGAAGGAGGGATTTGCGGAGAACGCAAAGTGTCAATCAGTCCCGTTTCATGTGAGTTCAATATGGCCCTTTTTTCCGTTTAGTCCTCAGTAAAGATTTTCAGCTTGAGTCAAAGAGTCACTCTTCTGCCGGAGTGACTCTCGAGTCAAAGCCTTGCGTCACTAACTGTTGTTTTGTTTTTGCTGGCTATCAGGAAAGTGGTGGGGATGATGGATTATAAAAAAAACCCAAAAAAGAATACTGTGTCGTGGCAGAATAAAGGTCGGGAAACACAGCTTTAAATAAACATTCCAGCCGGGATGTGCCACGCCCCCCTGACGCTGTTTACAGACGAGCAGCGGCTGCACGAGGCGGCGGCGGTGATGGCCGTCACTTTGGAATGGCATGTCCTGCCGTTACTGGCCGAGCGTGACACCGGCGCGCGTGCGGGTGGGGAACGCCGCGACAGCCGGACACCCCAACCAGCCGGGCCGCCCGCCGAGTCGAGCCCCGGTTTAAATAACCCGAATGCGGCGTTTGGCGTGGGTCAGGGCGCGTCGGCAGACACGGCTTCCGTAGGACCGCGGTCTCTCTGGATTGGCAGGCGCCTTGATTCAGCACGACGCCAATGTCGAGGCGACGGAGTCACCCCCAGCCCCGGTCGCACGGGGGCCCCTTGCGGCGCTTCTTTTGTGCTCGCCGAGTCGGTGTTTTCGGCTCCGAAAAAGCGGCTTAATACAGGGAATCGAGGAGGTGAGTTCTATCCTGGCCCGAATTGTTTGAAACAGGACGGAGTCACAGCTGAAGTGACGGCTCCCTCCTTGTGGAACTCTACGGCGGACAACCACTCCGATGGTCCGCGCAGACGAAGCGGTTTCTGCTTTTGGTTTGGCGACATGATTTTTGTGTCCAAGTTCGCCACAGTTGAATTCCACGCAAAGATGAGGAGCACAAAATCCACTCGTCGCCGACGGCTGCATTTAAATTAATTACTCGATAGTCTCATGAATGCTGGTGTGACGGGGCCTTGTTTGGGGCCTTCGGTGGCGCCGAGCTACTGTGCAACAGGCTGTCATCTGCTACCATCAGGCGACACATCCCGTCTCTGGTTGAAGGAGCTCGGCGCCGAATTGAGCCGCGGTAGTGATTGGTGGGAATTGGTGGCGTCTTCGTCCTCCTGGCCCTCCGTGCCCCAAAATCATCCGGCTGCAGTGGCTTGACAACGAATATAGCCGAGTCAATGTCGCTGAGATTGCTTTTTCCCCCTAAGGAGGAACATAACGGCTTCATATTTATGACGGAGAAGGTCCGCGAGCAAAGAGGCCGCCGCCGCCTCCTCCCGTCTCCGCCGCCGCCGCCACGAAGGCTCCGCTCGGACCCGAGCGAGGAACGCGTTTGAGAACAGGAACGACGCGTGGGCAACACCCAGCCAACAGCGGCCAACGTGTCTGTGAGTTTGTGAGTGGCAGTGTGCCTGCTACACGGCCGTAGCCGGTCCAGATATCACGCGGTCGGTCGTGTTGCGGCGCATCAACTCGGGCGGCGGAATTGGGAAAAAAATGTTTTCTTCTTTTATATTTCACTTAATGGTCGTAAAAAAAAGATACACTCGACAATTTTTCACCCCAGGTCACCCCCAAATGGATCTAGTCTGAAAGGGGGGGGGGGCCTCCTCCGGAGTCTGAGTGAGGAGCTGAGTCGGGCCCCTCTGAAGCCCTTTTCTGCATGTCCCCCCCCCCCCCCCCCCCGAGTCAGAAAGGGAGGAGCCGGCATCGTCAGAATGTGAAAGAGACTCGTCTTCCCCGGGCCTCCAGGGAGGTGGGAATGTAGGTCACCTCAGCTTTCTGACACGCCAAACATCCAGGAAAGCACGCGCGAGGGGTGGAGGGGTGGAGGGGTGGAGGGGTGGAGGCGGGGGGGGTTCAGCCGGGGTCAGAGCAGCATGGCTGCCGTGGTGACGACGCCCGAACACGCGATGGTGACGGGTTGGAGCAGGGACAGATCCACTCAGCAGAGCTCCCGCTTCAACAATTGTGCTCCATTACACTCAGTTACTATCAAACACACACACACACACACACACACACATACACACATACACACACATGGGAAATGCATGCTGTTCATACACACACAAACACAAACACACGCACGCACAGAAAAATGCACACTGTACATGTACACATACACACACACACACAGATAAATTCACAATGTACATGCACACACACACACACACACACACACACACATATCCTGTATATGCACATTCACACATACACACAGACAAAGGCATGCTGCACACACATACACACACAAATGCATACAGAACACACACACACAAATGCATACTGAACACACACACACACACACGCATGCATGCTGCACACACACAGGCACACACAGATATAAATGTGTGCTGTCCGTGCATAGTGGGTCTCGGAATGTGTCTTCAGTCTTGAACTGATGATTCTCAGTGAACCAGCGCTGGATGGGAGGAAGAAATAACATTTCCTTGGCAACTGCAGAACTTCATGAATATTCTAATACTCCACGAGGGTAGAAACAAAATATAAGATAAGATAAGATAACACTTTATTAATCCCCGTGGGGGAATTTCGGATATAAAAAGCAGAAAATCAACAGTGAGAAAGGGATAAGAAGTCAGACGCAAATAAAAACAGCAGACCTCTCAACAACAGTCAGATAAAGCATGAATTAAACGTATCGCTCGCTGTGCTCTGAGCGGCGCTGAGCGTGGCTCCGCTTCTTTATTCCGCTTCTTGTTTTCATTGTGTTCCGTCTTGCGTTGAGCTACAAATCCCACCAAACCCATAATGAACGAAGGTCATTTCTGTTTGCCTCCATCAAACTGCACTTTGCCTCCGGCCACACCGAAACTCCCCGAGACGGATTCCATCGGGTGACCCCTGCCTCTGAAGGGCGCGAGCGCGGCCCTCTGGCACCAGCCCGGGGCCTCTGGAGCGGCCACGGCTGTCAGATTAGAGCTCGTGGTGTTTCTCTCTCTCTCTCTCTCTCTCTCTCTCTCTCGCTCTCTCTCTCTACACGCTCTCATCCGCTCTCCTCCCCCTCCTCTCCTCCCTTCAGGAAAGCGCTGACCCGCTCTTTCTAACAATCTTGATATTTGGGACGGGCGGAGCAGTGCGGCAGTGTGGCGGCAGCGGGCCCGCTCTGCCAAGGAGCTGTCTGCGAGGAAAGGCGGCGCGATGAAGGTCGCAGGAGTCACTGCGGTGGAATGAAGCCCCAGCTTCCCTCTAATGTGCTACAGTTTCTGTTAATCCCGGAGGATTTTCTTAGAAATCTATGAAATCGGAATCAAAAGGTTGGGGTTGTTTTTTGGGGTTTTTTTTGCCCTCAAAGGAGTCAATTCATGTAGACAGGTGTAGAACCGAAACAAGAAAGTGTAATGCGTCTCTCCGCTTCTCGTCTCCTGGATCGATTCGATCGCCGATGCGTACCGATTCGAACCTTAATAAACGGGAGACGCCGAGCTGCAGGTGTGCGCTCGGGTCTCGGTGCCTGCCGGTGTTGGAAACGGCGCACCGTCCCCTGATGCAGGTCCCCGGCCGGTGTGCGCAGGCGGCGCCTAATCAAAAGGAATGCAGGGATCATCGGCTGCCGTTTTCAGGCTCCGACACTTTGCCGCACGAGGGCGTGGTCCGTGATCCGCTCTGTGGCGACACCTTACATCTATATGTTCATCCCAAAATAACACCGAGCCCTCGGCGTGCCATAGCGGGAATGAGCTGGTGGTGTGATGATAGCTAGTGACAGCGTGCTGGAATCTCTTTTTTGCTTACTTACTTAACAATTTAGGACATTATTTATTTGTTTGATGATTTTAATAATGGTCCTATTAAATAAATGATTGATTTTAAATTATATATATTTATGTATTTATTTATTTATTTATTTTTAATTCTCAGCTGAGATTAAAAAATGCATTTCAGCATTTGCATGGCACAATAAGTAAGACATTTAATCACAAGTCTTTTTTTTCCCCCTCTCGAACATATCATTTTAATGCCTTTAGGGTGCATCGATTGGTGAAAAGGGAGCTCCTGAGGCCACCAAAACATCAATGTGACATAGTATCGACCCTCTTTTCCTCCCCTCCGTTTAATCTTCATGTTGTTTTTAAATAATCACCCGACAGATGAACAGGAAGGAAGGATTGTGTTTCACGTGATCGCAGCCGGTTCTCTCCCGAGCTGGAAAACACAACGTCCTGTAGTGAATCATATGGAAGGCCCCCCCGGCTCCTCAGGACGTCCAATTAACTCCACCCTTACGATGGAGCTCATATCTATTTTAAGAGCCTGTGTGTGTGTGTGTGTGCGTGTGCGCGTGTCTGAGTGAGTGAAAGTGGGAGGTTGGGGGTTGGAGGTTGAGCAGGATATCGCTGTGTGAAGTATGGAAAGCTCGTTAGAGGAGTGCCGCGCGGTGTCCGGTTGCCGTGCTCTCGGTATTCTCGGAAGCTGCAAATCCAGAGGTTGAAATCGAACCTTGGATGGTAATGTTGTGTTTGCCCCGCCCCCCCCCCCCCCCCCCCCCCCCCCCCCCCCCCGCCGCCGCCGCCTCCCCCACGCTCGCCCTCGCCCTCGCCCTCACCCCGACCGCCCCGCCGTCCTGCTGCCACGTCCGGGCCAGCGCTGCTCCTTCTGCGCCTGATGTCGCCCCGTCCCTGAGCGGGTCTCATCAGCATGGACTTGCTGCACAAGTTTTATCGTTAAAATTAGGAGCCAGGAGGAATTCTGTTGGCATTCGTCAGACTTGCAGGAAACCAATGAAGTCGTACCGAATTTTATGCATTTTGATATCTCAATGTGTATGAGGGGTGTGTATTGTAGCGGATATTTCTATCCCAATCACAATCAGTTTATTCCGCAAAGCACATTTTCAAATGCAAGGAATTTTTTGTGGTAAGAATTGGTGCATTGACAGGCAGATAGTGAGTGCAAAAAAATAGCCAAATAAAAAAAGCCAAATATGCCAACATATACAGAATATACAAAATATGAATGCACAGGATAAGTTAAGTGTTGAGCATGTTATTGTTTGGAATATTTCGTAAAATGTTCACTTTCAAAAGGGTTTGACCAGAATGTCTCGCTCAAGCCTTAAAAAGAAAACGAAAACAAGAGTAAATATCAACAGATGGAAGTCAGCAGAGGCCCGTGCAAGCCAATGAGGCTATGTCAGCACAACAAGTTAATGTTCCTTCAATATACAAGGATAATAATTAGGGCGGGGCCGTCCCCAAGTTGCGCCCCCAGGAGCGGCTCCGTCCTCCCCAGAGCGCTGATCTGGGCGTACAGGGCCGAGCGGGGCGCCACCCCGCAGGCGGCAGCCAGTCTGATCCCGACCCTGACGGAGGCCGCGGCTCCCCTGGGACTCCGGGGGCTCTGCCAAAACAACATCTGTGCCACGCCGCGGGTTTATGGAGGCCCCAGTCGCACCTACATGTGCAGCGCGCACAGTACATGGCGTGTGCAGCGCGGAGACCGGGCGCGGCCGATGAACGTCCGCTCAAGCAGCATCTGTTGACTGAAGCTCAGCACTCGGCTGCATTGTTCCAAGCAGAATGACTCTTTGTGTCCGCGAGGAGGCACGGTGAGGGGGGAACGGCCGGGGCTGGACCTTCCATTGTCCTCCGCTGGCCGGCGCCGAACATTCTCTGCATTCTGAGGATCCTGCGGTCTCTGCTGGGTGGAGGCTTTGAAGCCGCCCACCGGGAGGCGGCGGGTCGCGGGCGAAACAACCGGCTTGGACCGCCGCGCCGCGCGGCTTCGACGGATAGGTTCGAGTAATGCGGCTGATGAATCACAAAGCGGCACCGAAAGACAAAGCGCCCGACGGATGGAACCTTGGAGCGGGCCTCGTTCCATTTCACGGCCAGGAGACAATATGGCCGTTCAGGTGTGATGTTCAGGGGCAAACACAGGGAGCAGACCTAATTTGGAGGAGGAAAGAGCCTCCCCATTTCATTTTAACGGAACCCGGGGGGCGGCCAGAAGCACCCGGTCGCCCGGACCCCCAGTGACCCGGAGGCAGAGCGGTGGGTGACGGGGGTCGCAGACATGGCAAGGTGCCAGCGTGACGCTATTCCAGGAGAAATGGGTCAGCGCAGATCCTCTCACTAAAATAACCGGTGTTTCACCGTTGTTCCTTTCGAGCAGATTAGCTCCTACAGCACTCAGTGCACTCACTGTAAGCCCATTGTGAGACAGGATTAAAAAAGACGATATCACAAAAATATCACAGACTAGCCGTGGCCCTAAAGTGACTTCCAGGGAAACGGGGCGAGAGTGGCGGATAATATTGGGCTGCATCTGTCGACGGAGGCCGGCAAACGGACGACCGCCTTACATAACTGAAATAGACGGTGACGTGGGTTTGAAACCGATGCAAAAACCGGGGGAGAATAGAAAAGCGTGGGGCGAGAATGCCCGGCATTGTCAGCGCGAGGGTGGCGGGGCCGGAGACAATGCGAGCCTTCATGGGGGGGGCCGCGGCCATTGTGCCTCAGAATTCCTCGGAGCGTGCCCGGCCCCCGGAG
>NC_137198.1:5385870-5395870 GCF_960531495.2 Zeus faber | reverse complement strand
TGGAGGAGAGCCAGGCGCTTATTTATTTTCGGCCTTTATTTGCCGTAATGAAATGTGAAATGCCTGGAACCTCAGCTTGTCGGTGACGCCGGAGGAGCGGAGGGGGGATATAATGAGATAAGGGCCGATATGGACGCCGCGGTCTTGATATCGTTCTGGGTATTAAATCTATGATATGTGATACCATCGGCGGGAAGCGCGGACGCTTCCAAATACGGGCCCTGATCTTCATGCTTATTTGGCCTGGAAATATGCCCATCCTCCACAAACACCAGACAAGCACCCCGCGCACACCGGCCCGACGCGGACGCTGGCGTGCGGAGATCAAATTAAAAACAGCCTGCGTCCGTTCCACCCCATCCTGCTCCCCGTCAAGCTCTCAAACCCCACAAAGCAGATCGACACCAACGTCTTGAAATGTGCAACAGGTGGAGGCCATTATCGAAGCGGCCGCGCTGATTGGCTTCGGCGTTTCAGAACCCGCCCCCCCCCGGCCGAGCCCGTTAACATCACGGCTCCGGGATGAAAAAAAAATAATAATAAAAATAAAAATAAAATAAAATAAAAAGGAGGCGACGCAGAGCGAACGCGGCTTCCGTTAAGGTTTCAACCGCGAGAGGTGGAATAAATTGCTCGGGGGACGGGGGCGGTCCCGCAGGAGAGAACCCGCAAAGCCGAGACTGGACTGTGTGTGCTCCGCTGAGGAGGGACGTCACCCGTCGTGTGACGACGCTGTACCGCGCGAAAAGGAAAAAAAAAAAAAAACGGCGTAACGGGAAGTGACGAAAAGCAAATGGCGCCCCTGACGCCTTAAAGGGGGACTTGTTATGCTGCTTCACCAACAAGTTCGTAGAAGTCTCTGCGGTTCCAGAAAGTGTTTTTGAAGGGTTTTCTTTGCTGAAAATACAGCTCAGATTATGCATTCGGACCATTGTGACATGCCTCAAAAAAAACAACGTCCTGTCCCGGGGACGCTCTGCTTCTGTGTGCGTGGCTTTAAACGCGAAGGAGCGGCCACGCCCCTGGTTCCGTGAGCCAATGGGGTTTGAGCGCAAGTTCCCGGTTCGGTCGGTGCCCGACGAGATGTGTTGCCGGACAAATCCGAGGCGAGAAATGAGCGACGCGGCTGCTGAACCCTCACTCCTATTAGCTCCACAAGGCGTCGTTTGAAAAGCTTGTTCCCGGATTTCGTTGCCGTTCTGCAAGTTTGGGGGAGACACGGACACCCCGGGGGGTCAGGGGGTTGTCAGTGTGACGTAGGACTGAGAGGCGGCGTGTTTCACCGCATGCTTGCCCAGCTGTGATGGTTTTATAGCTGAGCGATGCGTCGGCGTCCTTTCAATCCGTGTCGCAACCCTCTCTTCCCCTCTTCCCCACCCCTCCCTCCCCTCTTCCTTTCCATCTTCCTCCCTCTCCATCCTCCTTCCATCCTCTCCGCCACTCTTCCTCACTTCTTCCTCCCCTTCCTCCCTACTTCCTTCCCTCCTCTCCTCTCTCCCCCCTCTTCCTCCTCCTCTTTCCCCCCCTTCCCCCTCTTCTTCCCCCCTTTCCTCTGCTCTTCCTCCCTTTCCTCCTCTCTTCAACCCTACTTCCTCCCCTTACTCCCCTCCTCTCCTCTTCCACACCCCCCCGCTCCTCTCCTCTTACTTCCCTCTTCCTCCTCTCTCTCCCTCCTCTCTCCCCCCTCTTCCTCCCCTGCTCCCCCCTCATTTTCCCCTCTCTTCCTCCCCCTCTTCCTCACTCTTCCCCCTTCCCCCCTCTTCCTCCACTCTTCCTCCCTACTTCCCCCCCTCCTCTCCTCTCCCTTCCCTCTTCCTCTCCTGCTTCCTCCCCCTCCCGCCATCGTCTTTCCCCCTCTTCCTCCTCTCTTCTCACCCTCTCGTCTCCCCCTCTTCTTTCCCTCCTCTTCTTGCCCCCTTTACTCCACTCTTCCTCCCTGCTTCCTCCCCTTCCTCCCCCTTCCGCCCTTCTTCTTACCCCTTTCCTCCCTACTCCCCCCCCTCCTCTCCCTTCCCTCTTCCTCCTCTTCCTCCCCTGCCTCCTCCCCCTCCCGCCCTCGTCTTCCCCCCTCTTCCTCCTCTCTTCCTCACCCTCTCGTCTCCCTCCCTCTTCTTTCCCTCCTCTTCTTGCCCCCTTTCCTCCACTCTTCCTCCCTACTTCCTCCCCCCTTCCCCCCTTCTTATTACCCCCTTCCCTCTTCCTCCTCTTCCTCGTCTCCCCCCCCCCACTCCTTTCCTTCCTCTTCTTGCCCCCTTTCCTCAACTCTTCCTCCCTGCTTCCTCCCCTTCCTCCCTACTCCCCCCTTCCTCTCCTCCCCCTTCCCTCTTCCTCCTCTGCTTCCTCCTCTGCTTCCTCCCACTCCCCCCCCCCCCCCCCAGGTGATGCAGCACCCCACGGAGGGCGGCCAGGTGCTGCCTCTGTGCAGCAACCAGAAGGAGGCTCTGGGCAAAGTGGCCGAGCTGTGGATCTTCTCCCTGTCCAGTCAGCCCATCGACCACGAGGAGGCGGCGCTGCAGGGCGAGCAGAAGACCAAGTGCTCCGGTACGTTGACCCCCCCCCCTCGTCCTTCCCCGTCCTCCTCCCGAAAACACCGGCTCGCCGCCGCAACCCCCCCACGCACAACAGAACATAAACGACCTCCAGCTCAGACCGGTCACGGGGAGCACGAAACGTGGCGTTCTATTTGAATCTGAGGAGGGACGTGCGGTGTCCACCGTCCGGAGGTTCTGGTCGGACCCGCAGCACCGACCCGCCTCTCCCCTTCCTCTCCAGACAACTACTCGGAGGAGGAGTACGAGAGCTTCTCCTCGGAGCAGGAGGCGAGCGACGACGCCGTGCAGCCGCAGGTGAGCCGGGCGACGGGGGCTGGGCTTGTTTTTCTGCTTCCGAGTCCCGCGGGCCCCTGGCTGAACCCGAGGCCCCGCGTCCGTTTTTTCAGGATCTGGAGGACGACGAGTACGACGTGCGGAAGCCCAAGAAGCAGAGGAGGTCGATAGTGAGGACGCCGTCCATCACCAGGGTGAGACACGGGGGACGGGGCGAAAAATCCCTGTTGTAGGGAAAACTGTTATCGCAAGGCAGAACTTTACTCCTTGAAATGAGTTGTCAGTATGCGGTGAATTAACTTCATAGTGAGACATCTTCTCGTTGTGTTGCATGGACCCCTCTTTAGTGATCACCTGCTGCAATGTGCATGTCTTTTTTGCGATACAATCAATATCCCAGGTTTTGTTGTTTTTTTTGCTTGCAGCCCCAGATTTCTTTTTGTTTTTTCGACAAACTGACGTGATGTTTTGTATTGATTTCTATGTTCTTATTTCCTCACAGCAGCAGAACTTCAAGCAGAGAGTGGTGGCGCTGCTCAAGAGGTTCAGGGTCTCTGACGAGGTCGGTGCCCAGCGGGTTGCTGGAAAGGATGTGTTGTTGTTGTTGTTGTTGTTGTTGTTGTTGTTGTTGTTGTTGTTGTTGTTGTTGTTGTTGTTGTTGTCATTCCACTTGTGTGCGTGTGTGTGTGTGTGTGTGTAGGTGTTGGACTCGGAGCAGGACCCGGCAGAACCGGCCCCCGAGGTGGAAGAGGATCTGGACCTGGAGAGTCTGGACTTTGAGAACCCCAGCGACAGCGGACCGGAGCTGGACGACGACGACAGCGTCCTCAGCACCCCCAAGCCCAAGCTCAAGTAAGAGGGTTACCTAGGCGACGGGGAAATGCCGCCAGTGCAACAGCTGCAGCACGTGTTTACACTTGATTTCTCGCCCCCCAAAAAAGGATGTTAAAGATTTAAGATCATGTCTTTTAAATAAACTTTTTAAAAATGCTTTTCCAAGACTCTCAAGAAAATGATTCATAAAAGTAAAATAAACAAATTAAAATAAAATAAATTCAATTAGATTACATGGGACCTTATTCTAAAAAAATAAACATAACATTACCTTAGTAATTAGTAATAAACTACATAGTGCATTTATGCAAATTATACATTTTTGTCAGAAAGCATTGTTGTCCCCGTCTCATTACACCACTCTGGTCTGGTTGCTATGGAAACGACAGCATCCTCACTGCAGACGCTCGCCAGCGAGTCGCACGGCGCTGGCACTCAAGCAGTTTATTTTGTCAAGAGACGGGTGCCCAAAAAAAAAAAGGTTTCTTTGGTACAAAAAAAAATAAAAAAATTTTAATGGGAGTTTTTCCATTTTCCACAGGGAAATTCACGCCCAAAAAATAAACGCAAATCTCATTTTATAACCTTTCTGGCGACGGAATAAGTAGAAAAGTGATGTACAACCTACTCCCAGTCAACTCAGGCGTGCAGATTCGATATTCACTTTAAAGCTTCTCTTAAATCTTAAAACTTTCATGGGAACTTTCACTGTTTACAATCCCCTTCTACCTTGTACCCTCTTCTATTCTTGTATTTATTTCCGCCCCGCCCCTGCTCTTCCCCCCTCCTGAGGCCGCTGTGTTTACCGTCGTTCTCTCCATAGATTGCGTATTGATTTGTGTTTTCCAGGCCGTATTTCGAGGGCCTCTCCCTGTCCAGCTCCCAGACGGAGATCGGCAGCATCCACAGCAGCCGGAGCCACCGCGAGCCTCCCAGCCCGGTGAGCCGGCAGCCGCAATGTGCCGCCGAGGCCGAGCCGCCGAGGCCGAGCTGAGGCCGAGCCGCCTGCTTTTTAAAATTCTTCTCTGTGTGGTTTTCACTCTGCGTTTGGACGGTTATGGAGCTCTTCCGGGTTTCCAGGTTTCTCCTTTTGCTCTGTCTCCTCCAGCGACGGGCTCGCATTAGAATCCCATGGAACGGACTGATTATCTATCTGTTTTTGTTTTTATATCGTGGTAAATGATGATGGTTTTGCCCGCTCTCCTCAGAGGTCAAAGGTCACAAAGTGAACGCTTACCCCTGAAGCTTCCTCCTGAGTTTCCGTTCTCATCCCTCATTGGTTTTCTCCTTATTTATAAGTGCAGCTGGTTCATGCAACCTCAGCAAAACAAAGAAACTAAATTAAAATATGCAGTGCGGTCACCTTTTCATCACAACACAATCACAGTCAGGAAAATTTTATGTGGCTTACGCCAGAAATATCAGTGATTTGTTGGATTTTACACCGAGTAACGACCGAGTAACACAACCCTGCAAGGTTTTATTACTGATTAAAATCCAAAAACTTCCGCCGCCAGTCAGTGCTGGGGTATTTATAACGACAGAAATGACGGATCACAGTTCAGCACTGACAGCCGCTGCACAAATTCAATTATTAACAAATTAAACAATGATTTGCAGCAGTTGTTTGTTCGTTTTTTTTTTTTTTTCTCCCCGGTGACAAGTTTGTTAATTGAGTCACGGAGCCTCTGGCTCCAAAAATCCACCCTGTCCCTCCAACAATGCAATGCTTTTGTGGATCCAATTAGAATTATTATATATATGTATATATATATGTATATATATATATTTTTTTTTTATTACAATCTCCTGCACAGGATGAAGAAACCACACCTGACATGTCCCTTTCCTCCTCCTCCTCCTCCCTCTGCTTCCAGGTGGAGCAGGACAAGGCCAAGTGTTCGGGGGCGAAGTTCGAGGGCGACACCGCGGATAACGCCGCCTACGTCAGTACCCACTTCCTCCGGCGGATTTAACCCTTTCCTTCGGGGGGTTGTGACGTTTTAAATGACACCCAATAGCAGGAAGGCACCAAAAGACAGACTCCACACATTTAAAGACTTTGCTTTCCCCTCCCAGTAGCGACACACCGTAGGCACTTATCATGAAATGATATTTAATGTGATATTCGCCATTTTATCATGTGAAGAAAAAAAAAAAAAAAAAAGGGTCCGACAACATCTTATTATTGTCTGTTTTAATTCACCCTGCCATCAGTTTCACCATCAGGTCCCATTTTAAGAGCGCCAAAGCCTTTTCACTTGGGTCGTAGGGTCGAGCCTCGCACGGAATGATGTTTCTGTTTGTGTTTTAATTTCCCAGGATCAGCCGGAGGCGGTGACTCCCACCACGGAGCTGGAGATGGACAACATGGACACGTTCCTGGAGCGGCTGCCCCCGAGCGGCAAGATGACCAAGACCGAGTCGCTCATCATCTCGTCCAACAGGTAAAGAAAAAACGCACACACATGCAAGCACACACACTCACACACACACACACACACACGCACACACACACACACACGCACACACGCACACACACGCACACACACACACACACACAGTGGGACAGTATATCAAAAAGATGTCAACATGTAAATAAAAGGGTATGGGCGGAAGGCGGGGCAGGGGCAGCGTTTCCATGGCGACACCCACGGCTGCCGATGCGAACTGTGAACCTGAATATCAGAAAATAAAACCTCAATAAAATACGAATTCCGCATTATAATTCAATATTCTGAGAAATTAATATGGGGAGAGAGAGAGAAGGAAGACGTAGAAGAAGGAAGAACTTGATGAAATTATACCAAACATATATTTTTAATTGTGTACTTTGAATGCTTCGTCGGGCGTGCCCTCCGTTCACTTGCATTGGTGTGGTGGTGCACGGGGCCAAAAGATCGTTCCGGAAACGGCCGCTAGGGGGCGCCGGAGGAAACATCATGGCTCCAGTTCGCCAAAGTTCGCAGCCGCGCATTGGTCCCCCTTGGTTTCAGGATATTCGTACGTTTTACGTCGTCGTTCTTCTTGTTGTGGCCCCCCACCCCCAGGCAGGAGCCCAAGCTGGCCGGGCGCCGGGGCCGCAGCACGTCCCTGAAGGAGCGGCAGCCCAGCCGGCCCCAGAACGAGAGGGCCAACAGCCTGGACAACGAGCGCTGCCTGGACACACGCTGCCACCTGCAGGTAGGAGGACCACACGGCAGCTTGGTTTGGGGTTGCAGTATCAATATCAAATGAACAATATCAAATATCACGCCTCCTGAGATTCTCACACTGCGGAATGCCAATTCCACGGTGAAAATAAATGGTTAAGATAGGAAGCGAAGTGTCTCTTGTCGGGTTTCAGTGGGGAAATTTTAAAGACTTTTATTTAAATTTTTTTTTGCGTCTTCTGGGTTTCATGAGCTAAAAATGATTTGAAGTTGGGATCCCAAGCGTCCTTTAAACACAGAAAATAATATTTTTCTCAACCTATAGGAATAAACTCTGCCACAATACTGTTCCTCATATCAAATAACAACGACAAATATGTACATACACCGCCTGAGAATGAACTGATGGTAGCAACAGTGTTTTTAGATTCTGAAAAAAAAAAAAAAAGATCTTTAAACAGTCATTAGTAAAAAGGAATGCATGATTAACCCTATTCGACAACAAGGAAACATGTCTGCGTGGAGAACTGCTGCGCCTCAAAATGTCTGTTTGAATCATCGCTAAATTCCCGTTCACTGATATTAATCCTGGTTCACATCCTCACGTTGGGGGGAATCAGCTTCGTTTATCACCGTCTCCCCTGGGGTTGTGCTACGTGACGTTCAGTTCCAAACCTCTTTTCCGGCCACCGTATTTGTTTTGGAGGTGAGCGCCGCTGATCCGAGCGGGCGTGTCAGCAAACACAACGGCGTCACCTGGGGACGCGGGTTTATCCTCGTGTATTA
Organism: Zeus faber; assembly: GCF_960531495.2. Taxonomy (NCBI): domain Eukaryota; kingdom Metazoa; phylum Chordata; class Actinopteri; order Zeiformes; family Zeidae; genus Zeus; species Zeus faber. The sequence goes on along the minus strand of NC_137198.1, from coordinate 5,388,273 downwards.
TCTGAAGCAGCGCCGATGATTCCATTCTCCTCCGTCAGAGGGCGGGGTCCAAGCGCCGGGTTTTCCCCTCCTCGGTTCGGTTCCCTGAGTCTGTTTTGTTTTGCCGTGGAATCTCCCAGATCCCCAGGAAGACGGTGTACGACCAGCTCAACCACATCCTGGTCTCGGACGACAACCTCCCCGACAGCATCATCCTCATCAACACCTCAGACTGGCAGGGCCAGGTGAGGACCACGCCCCGTCACCTCCCCACAATACAACCCCCGGGCAGAAGTCTTCCTAACGCTCCTGTCTCTTCCTCCTTCTCCTGCTCCACTTCCCCCCCCTCCTCCTCCTCTTCCTCCTCCTTTCTCCTCTGCCTCCTCCTCCTCCTCCTGTCGCCTCCTCCTCTTCCTCCTTCTCCTCCTTTCTCCTCTGCCTCCTCCTCCTCCTCCTGTTGCCTCCTCCTCTTCCTCCTCCTCCTCCTTTCTCCTCTGCCTCCTCCTCCTCCTCCTCCTCCTCCTACTCCTCCCGTCGCCTCCTCCCACCTTCTCCTCTGCCTCCTCCTCCTCCTGTCTCCTCGGCCTCCTCCTACTGCTCCTCCTCCTCCTCCTCCTTCTCCTTTCTCCTCTGCCTCCTCCTCCTCCTCCTGTCGCCTCCTCCTCTTCCTCCTCCTCCTCCTTTCTCCTCTGCCTCCTCCTCCTCCTCCTCCTGTCGCCTCCTCCTCTTCCTCCTCCTCCTCCTTTCTCCTCTGCCTCCTCCTCCTCCTCCTCCTCCTGTTGCCTCCTCCTCTTCCTCCTCCTCCTCCTTTCTCCTCTGCCTCCTCCTCCTCCTCCTCCTACTCCTCCCGTCGCCTCCTCCCACCTTCTCCTCTGCCTCCTCCTCCTCCTGTCTCCTCGGCCTCCTCCTACTGCTCCTCCTCCTCCTCCTCCTTCTGCTATTCCTCTCCCTCCTCCTCCTCTTTCTCCTCCTCTACCTCCTCCTCTCAGTACCTCTCCGACGTCCTGCAGAGCCACCACCTCCCCGTGGTCTGCACCTGCACCACGGCCGACATCCAGGCTGCGTTCAACACCATCGTGTCGCGGATCCAGAGATTGTACGAGGCACACATACACACACACCCCCGCACACGCACACGCGCACACACACGCCCACAAACACGCCCCCACACACACACACACACACACCCCCGCACACACACACACACACACACCCACACACCCACACACACAAACAAACAGAAACACACATGCCCATAGAAACAAACACACACACACAGAAACCAACACAAACACAGAAACGCACACACACACAGAAAAACACACACACACGCATGTGCACATGGACTTGCACACACACACACACGCAGAAACACACGCAGAAACACACGCATACATGCATGCACACACGCAGAAACACACACGCGCACGCACACACACACACACACACACACACACACACACACACGGAAACAAACGCATACAGAAACGCATGTACGCACACACATGCACGTAGAAAAACTCACATTCAGAAACACACACACACACATACAGAAACACGCACACACACACACACACATGTAGAAATGCACACATACACACACACACACACACACGCGCACACACACGTGCACACACACACACACACACACACACACACAAAGAAAAAGACACACACCCCCATACACGCACACACATAAACAAACAGAAACACACATGCCCACAGAAACAAACACAAACACAGAAACGCACACAGAAATGCACACACACACACACACACACACACACACACACACAGACAGAAAAACACACACACACACACACACACACATGCATGTGCACATGCACTAGCACACACACACACACACACATGCAGAAACACACGCATGCACGCATACACACACATGAAGAAAGACGCGCGCACGCACACACACACACACACATGGAAACAAACACATACAGAAACGCATGCACGCACGCACGCATATACACACACACACATGGAAACAAACACATACAGAAACGCATGCACGCACGCACACACACACACACATGGAAACAAACACAAACAGAAACGCATGCACGCACGCACGCATATACACACACACACATGCAAGTAGAAAAACACACATGCAGAAACACACACACACATACAGAAACACGCGCACACACACACACACACGTAGAAATGCACACATAAACGCAGAAACACACACACACACACACACAAACACACGCAGAAACACACACAGGGACAGAAACATACACAAACACAGAAACGCATGCACACACACACACACACACAAACACACGGACAGAAACAAACACAAACACAGAAACGCACACACACACACACACACACACAAACACACACACACACACACACAAACACATGCAGAAACACACACACGGACAGAAATGAAGA
>NC_137198.1:5311962-5385670 GCF_960531495.2 Zeus faber | reverse complement strand
TCCGCCTCCTCCGCCTCCACCCCCCCCCCCCCCCCCCCCCCCCCGTCCATCCCTGTCCCTGATCCTAAATCCCCTTTTCATTGTGACCGCGTTTAGGCGCCCATCCTGTCTCCAAATACCTGGGCACCATCGACTACAGATACAACAGTTTGTTCCAGGACGCCGCCTGGAGGGAGCTGTTCCACAAGCCAGAGGCTCCCGCCCTAGGTAGGAGGAGGATACGCTTTCACCGTGTGAAGTCGGTTGAAAGCGTATTTCTTTTGGGACTTACTCCCTTAATGTACGAACTTAAATTACAGGCTTGGAATACTAGTTACTAATATGCTGTATTGAAAGTACACCTCAAAAAGTCTGTGGATGCAGCCGAACTTGAGCTGTACTTTTAGTGTACTTGTCAAAAGGGTTTTGTTTCCCCGAAACTACGCAACAAATATATATTTTAATATATTAAAACACACCTCGTACACATACACTAAGTACGACTTCTGACACACCACGCACAACTTAACTTAACACAACTTTAGTGCATTAATTGTGAATGAATTGATATTTAGAAAAGGCTTGTTTTCCAGATTGTGGAATTTGACACGTGTTTATGAAGTCTGAATGTCACGATACCCGTAGGGAATTTTACCCAATATCAATGAATATCGTGTTTGAAAACAGTCCAACGGATGTGCAGCGTATGCCATTTATCTTGTATTTAAGATAAAATTCCCTCTAGAATTTCAGAGCTCATAATTACGAGAAATCGATGGGCATTTCATCATCATCATCATCATCATCATCATCGTCATTCATATCCACTACAAAATTGTGCAGCGCGATTTGGAAAAATCTTCATTTCACGGCTGAAAGATGATGAATAAAACCAGTATTTGTGCACATACGTTGATGTATTTACAGTATATCCCCATATCCACCAAGTACATCAGAATAATAACCACTCCCTGAAAGTGTTATATAGTCCTATTTTCCGTATGCGCATGTTTGAATGCAGCTATTTACAGTAGACATATTATTTCCCTGGAATAATAACAACAGTATAGTAGTTTAATAGAATAAGAGTAACTGTGACTCAACAGCGCAGGAGAGCCCGGACGTGGTGTCCAGGGTGACGCAGTACATGATGGGCGCCAACGGAGCCCACCAGCTGCCTATCGCGGAGGCCATGCTCACGTACAAGCAGAAGAGGTAGGACCGCCCCGCAGACAGGCAATCCCTCCATTCAAACATCTGCAGCGACGTTTCAATCCCGATTCACTGTTTCTCATGAGGGCTGTTGGAAAGCTCCTCCCAGAAATAACTGTTTTTTGTTTTTTTTTAAGATACTCTATGTGACGCTATTAAATGTTTAAATGATACGGTTGAGGCGTCAGTCCCTTCAGGGTTATTCAGGATTTATTTTGTGGAGCGTTTTTGTTAAATTATTACAATATATTATATATTTTCTGAAGATGTGAATAAAGTATGCAGCTTTTTTTTTTATTGTGAAGGCCAGAAAATGTGTCTGTTACTGAAAAATGCAATTCAGGAGGAAAGAAATCTGCATTTCTTTGCATCACAAAAATAAAATGCGTTTTTCCTGCTGAATTGCATTTTTAAGTTCCAGACTAAATATTCTGCACTAAACAATACAAAAAAGCTGCATATCATTTCTTATTTTTAGTGCTGAAAATGGTGCAAAGTACATTTAATTTCACTCAACAATATCTGTAATAGTGGCGAAAATAATGGATTGATGACCAAATAATTGTACAAAATAGGAATTTCCTTATAAATTCACATGAAGACTTTGGCCTCAGATGCAGATGGTGTTAGAGGCTGATCTGTATCGTTACTGTCACAGAAATGGAAGATTAAATGTTTAAATGTGTTTATATGGTACTGTGGACAAGGTGGAATTTGATTTATTTTATTCTTACAGTTTCCTCTAACAAGCGTCTCTGTTGCAGAGCCTAAAAACGTCCATACGTGTGTTTTTCAAAGGGGGACTCAACACCTTCAGTCAATCTAAATATATATAATATAATGATATATAATAAGATATTTTAGACAAATTGGGTCTGTTAATGAACCCACGCAAGATACATTAACATGAATCTGGTTATTTTCCTCCCGTTGAAAAACATCCAGGTGAAAGTTTCATGTATTGTAATATTTTATTTTGGGGGTTATTTAATAGTTAATGTTCAGTAGTCTGCTTCTAAACGTCACTTGTCGTCCCATCACTGTGTGTGAATAACATGTGTTTTTTTTGTTGTTGTTTTACTTTTTTTTTTTCTGTCCTTTGAAGGAAAAAGAGCTTTCATTTTGATTTTGCAGTAAGGTATTGTGGTTTTGCTCGTGTGTGTTTTTTCTGGTGAATCATTCGCTTTCTGTGATTTCAAACATGTCCTCCTCCCTCTCCGTCTGGAGCCTCCTGCTTTATCAGCTGCTGCGTCAGTGAGCTCGCCCTCTCCGTTCACGCCCCACTGGGACCGGATGGAATGAGAACAATAATAATACCATTTTTTAAAAGAAAATAATGAAATTAATGAACAAATATCGCAAAATATTAAGAAAATAAATAAAAAAGGTAAATACACAAGAGGAAAAAAAAATCATTGCTTTTCATTGCAATAGTGGGAAGGACGGAATTCAACTTTTAAAATTTTATCCAAGCCAATTACACAATTACAGGACATGAAATCAAATTGCGTGAAATTGCATTAAATAATGAAACAAATTGAAAAGCATGACTTGACGGAGCAGTTACCAGGAGACCGAGTGACCAAGTTGCTCTGATAAAGCAGCAGTGATCCAATCGACAGTCATCCATGTCATGTCCACCTTCCTCCTCTTCCTCCTCCTCCCTCCTCTTCCTCCTCTTCCTCTCCATGACCCTCCATGTGCTTGGGGCCCTCCATCCATCTGCTACTGTCTAGTCAGGGCTCTGTTCACCATCCCATACAGCAGGGTGTAAGGTTGTAAGAAAACATTATTATTTTATTCAGGAAAATATTAATATTAGGTTGTAATAATTATTATTAGTATCATCATTATTATTATTATTATTAGTAGTAGTAGTAGTAGTATCATTATTATTATTATTGTAAGAAAATATTAATATTAAGTTGTAAGAATTATTATTATTATTATTATTATTATTATTATTATTAGCAGTAGTAGTAGTAGTAGTATCATTATTATTATTATTATTATTATTATTATTATTATTATTATTATTGTAAGAAAATATTAATATTAGGTTGTAAGAATTATTATTACTATTATTATTATATTTAATTCAGACTAACATTTAGGGTGATTGGGACAATCCCAAAATAAATGTCCAATAGAAAAATCATCTTTTTAATTCATATTCAGTGAAAACATCAGGTCACATGACTTACTCTCTGTCATTGTGGAAAGCAAAGTGATGACAATAAAGTTGAATTTTGATAGCAAGTATTATTGGGGCTGTTACCACCCACGTATAGATATTAATATTTGATTTCGTATCATTTTCATAACAAAAAAAAAAGCAATATAACAAAAGACTTCCCAAACGTCAAAACGTTGGATGGAAAATAAAATAAACCAGATAAAGTCGAAGAAATAATGAAAACGGGAGCGAGGGAAATCAGTAGTGAGGCTATTTTGGGACGGAAATCCCAAACCTTTGATTCGATCTGTTTCCCAAACGTGCATGTGTAGCCCCCCACGCCCCCCCCACCCCCCCACGCCTCATCTCCCCCCGGACCCCCCCCCCCCGCATGCTCACACATCCAAGCAGATATTCAGATACATCCAATGTGGTTCATAAGCGACATAAACCCCTCTCATGCACACACACCGGGCGGACAGTGGCTCCCGGCGGCTGATGTGCTGGACTGCAAACCAGACCCTCCCTCCCCCCCTCTCTCCCTCCCTCTCTCTCTCCCACCCACTCCCCCCTCTCCCTCCCTCCCTCTCTCTCTCTCCCTCCTTCCCTCTCTCTCTCTCTCTCTCTTCTGGTGTAGTCTCTCTGTTTCTTCCCTTGGGGGGCGATGGCAGGTTTCCTCAAGGCAAGAGCAACAACCCCTTGCACTCCGTACCTAGAACCTAGAACCTAGAACCTAGAACCCTGAGTAACATCCGGGATATTTTCCTGCTCCTCGTCAGGAAAATAGAGTCGGGAGTGTTGTCGGAGCTTTGCAGCGGAGGAGGTGCACTCCACAGGAGGTGCACGGAGGCTCAGGGCCTTCCGGTTGCCGCTCCGCCTTTATTTTTATTTGTATTTTTTTGTTTTTAAATCGTCGTTTCTCTGACGGGGAGGGGTGGGGTGGGGTGGGGATCCTCTGAGGGGGGGGGCGCGGCTGGACCCCGGGGCCTGTAGTGTTGAGTTTGCATGTCCTTGCTTTTTTCCCGCTTCCTTTTTTTGGGGGGGGGGGCATGACGGCCGAAACTCCCGCCCCGCCCCGCCCCGCCCGTGGTGGTTGCCTTCAGCGCAGCATGCTCGCACCTTCGGGTTGATTCCGCAGGGCGTCGCAAATGAGCCCAACAAGCGCCCGACGCCGCGGACGCCAAAGTCTGCCCCCATCACAGTCTTTAGCGTCCGTGTCATTGGTGCCTTTTTGGGCAGTTAGAGAGGCGCCTTGGATACCGAGTCGTTTTTTTTTTTTTTTTTGGTTTGTTTTTTTCCCCCCTTCCCGAATCTTACTCTAAAATTCTCCCCGTCTCCGCCCCCCCAACATGTGCGATCCGCTCGGCGTGGTCGGCGTGGCGTCCGTGGATGCTCCGCAGCCCGGACGAGGACTCGTGTCAGAAGTTCATCCCCTTCATCGGGGTGAGTGTGCGCACGCGCCGCTGTGCTTCCGCCGTGTGCTCGGGATCTCCCGTTTCCTAACCGCCGCCTGACGTTCTGCGCTCTGCTTTCGGAATCCCGCAGATGGTGAAGGTGGGCATCGTGGAGCAGACGTCGGCCACGTCAGGTAGGAAATGCGCTCGCGTTGCTTCGGGCGTGGATGACACCCGAGTGGAGAGAAGGGCGTCGCTCTGTTGCGTTTCTGTTGGGGCCCCTCTTCCCTTGCTTGTGCCGCCATTTTAATGCATTCAATTGAACAGGTTTGCCCTTTTTCTTGTGAAAAACGTCGGCTCCCGTCGTTCATCACCGTTCGGAGCAACAACCTCGCCCGAACGCTTGGCCGTGGAGAAACTGGCCGCTCTGCTGCAGCTTCCCTCTGAGCTTCAATGCATTCCAATGGGGCAAACAAAAAAACATGGCATTCCTTCTCGGAAATGAGAAACTCGCAAGTGCAGTCGCAGCCTTTGTTTTGCACCGGGGACAAAGGCTTGCGACCCCTGCACCTTCACCGGGCTTTTCCAGGGTCTGATTGAGTCTTTCCGCACGCCCACAAAGCGGCCACGTAAGCAAACGCGAGAGACTGGAAACGGGAAGTTGTGTCGCTTCCCGCCGCCAAGATTCAAGATTCATGAGGTTTATTCGTCACATACATATACATACTTTCATACATATATGCAGTGAAATGTAATGCAACACACCCGGTGATAACACATAATATGTCCTAGGAAAAATTTCTTTCTAATAGACCAACTGACTGACTCCTAAAACGTAATACACTTAGTCGAATACTTACAGAATAGAATAAAAATATATAGAATAAAATAAAATACAATTAAATAAAAAGAAATAAAATGGAATAGATATAGAAAGGTAATATGCTTATGTCAACCTGCTCTCGCCGCCGAGACGCTCTGCACGAGCAGAAATGTGATATTACTGTCATTCGAAACATGTTTAAAACAAAACCCCAATGCGTGTGTGATAGTGAGTTTACCGTTTTCCCTAAAAGAGTTTTTTTTTTTTTTTTTACTTCACTAACGCTCAGACGTTGGACGTCACTCAAGATCACACCACGAGCTGCCAGGACCTCCAATCCAGTTTCCGAGCGGATCGTTCTTGTCGTTGTTCGCACTTTGCATGTTCGAAGCACTGAACGTGTCAAGCTCTGACGACATAGACATTGACTCAATTTCTGAGAGTTTTTGGGGAAGATGAAGGCGGTCGGAGCAATCTTGGAACATTTTTAGTGGGATGCAGTGATTCACATTTCATTTCCTCGGTTTTCCTTGCAACTCAGCTGTGCACAGCGCTGAATTTTAATACACACCTTATTGCTGCTCTCTCTCTCTCTCCCTCTCCCTTTCCCTTCCCCCCCTCGCTCTCTCCCTCTCTCTCTCCCTCTCACTCTCCCTCGCCCTCTCTCTCTCTCCCTCTCCCTCCCCCCCTCTCTCCCTCTCATTCCCCCCCTCTACCTCTCTCTCTCCCTCTCCCTCCCCCCCTCTCTCCCTCTCACTCCCCCCCTCTACCTCTCTCTCTCCCCCCTCCCTCCCTCTCTCTCTCTCTCACCCTCTCACCCCCCCCCTCTCTCCCTCTCTCTCTCCCCCTCCCTCCCTCCAGGTGACTCTGACGATGCGGCCCCCATGGGCTCGGCGCTCCTCTCCTCCACTCCTCCGCAGGTCTCCCCCGCTCTCAAGGAGGCGTCGCCCACTCCTCCGTCCTCTCCCTCCGTCCACACCGGCTTCAGCGCGTACAGGTGGAACCAGAACCCCAACCGATCGACTGGGAGGCATTTTGGACCTTTGCCCTCGATTCAAATCTTATCTTCCGCTGTAGAAAACTTTAGCGGTTAATATAATAATTCCAAATGTTCTAATATGGTTCCAGATGTGCCGGTGTGGCTTGAAAGAGTTAATTTTTGTTTTTCACAACAGACAGGTCAAAAGGGCTGATATGGAGATATTTGAGGAAAAGAAACACAGATAAAATGAAGAATTAATTTGGTGGATTAATGGCTCTGGTGAATTAGGTTTGAATTAATGGGGAATCATTCTCATATCAAGCCCTGATTTCAGCACATTGTGCCTTGGGTTCAAACGAAAAAAATAACAATTAAATAAACAAATAAACAAATAAATAACAAATAAATAAACAACAAAAGAAATAATAAAGAAATAAAAAATGAATAAATATATAAAATGTATATTGCATGTCCACTCAAAAATGAGTCACTACGGAGCATACTCAAAATCATCATGTCACAATACCCAAAAGTGAAAAAAAAAAGATGTGTACTTTACAGGTGAAACTTGGTTTTAAAAGATGTATATGACCTATGGATGGAACCAACAAAGTATTTTTCACTGCTTTAAACACCTTGGTTTTTCTGTACCTGGCCTCCTCTACTCCCCGTAATATGTGCGCACGTGCAAAGTCCTCCATTGTAAAAACTAAATAACAATAGAGCCCTCATCACTCGTGCTTATCTGCAGCAGCGGCGTCCAGGGGGAGCTGATGGGCCTGCAGGTGGACTACTGGGTGGCTCCCATGGAGAAGAAGAGAGACGTGGAGAAGCGCGACTCCTCCTCCAAAAACACGCTCAAGTGCACCTTCCGCTCGCTGCAGGTCAGCCGGCTGCCACCAGGGGGCACTGAGCCGGGCCCCCAGCCCACCATGTCCATGACCGTGGTCACCAAGGAGAAGAACAAAAAAGGTGTGAGGGAACGACAGGTTGCAAAATGAAGGCTATGCATTTGGAAAGGGTGTAGTCTGCAGGTTTTGCCCACGACTACACTCCACTACTTGGTAAAAATGGTGATGTTTAGTGTCCTTTAAAAAAGATAATAATAATTTCCCCGGACACGCCCACGCAAAATGACACAAAAAGTGAAAGTACCACATTGGCATTTCTACTTAAGTAAACGTAGACTTGCCTATATCCTTTATATAAATACTAGAATGCAAATATTGTTCATTGTTAATTTTGAGATTTATTGCATATTGCCAATTTTTATTTTTTTTAATTATTTTTTTTGCATTTAGTATTTTTAGGTCACATTTTTTAGGTCAATTAAAAAAAACTAATTTATTTTAATTATTGCATTCTATTTTTTCACTTTTTATTCTTTTATATTTTTGCATTGCTTCATGATTATTGCCTATTGTTTTGATGTGAGCCGTTGTGACATCACGATTTCTATCTAAAGTTTCTATCTTATCGATCTTAACTTCCATAACCGTTTCATTTGCTCACCGCTGCTTTTTCTTTCCTTCTTCTCCTCCTTCTTCCAGTCATGTTCCTGCCAAAAAAGAGCAAAGACAAGGAGGTGGAGTCCAAGAGCCAAGTGATCGAGGGAATCAGCCGACTCATCTGCACCGCCAAGCACCAGCAGACCATGCTGAGAGGTCAGGACTCGCTGAGCAGACACTGCTTTTTAGGAAACATCACACTGTGCTGTCAGAGATGACTCCTAGAACTGATATTTCATCATGTCAGTGAGTCACACATTTGAATTTGAATTAGAAGTGTATTGTATTGTATTGGATCATTTTATATTTGATGAGATTAGAGAGGTACTTCTTGAGATGAAATTGATCCAAATCACATGTTAGACAATATCAGAATAAACAATAATAAACATATAAAATGCCTGATGTAAAAATGATATGTCCTTATAGTCTCCCAACAGTGTAAACACTGCCCTATGTATCTTCTAGTGCCGGTTTTATTTTGATGCATCTACATGATTAGTCCATCAGTGAGAATACTGTCAATTTCTCTCCCAAATATTCCAAATGTCACCTGGTGAAATCGAATTAATCGTATCTAATAATAAGTCATTGAATAAAACTAGAAAAAAAAGTAATCTAAAATAAACTTAAAGATTAACTTACAAATAGAGGAACTGACAATGTACAATAAACATAGAAATTCACAGTTAACAAGAAAAAAAAAATCATAATTTCAAATATCATAAATCAAAATAATTAACAATAAATATGAATAAATAAACTTGGGGTTGTTTTTTTTTACGTCTTTCAACTATTTTTCTGAATCTTTTAATTTTCCCATTAATACAGGAAGCTCAATGTAACTTTTTTTTTTTTTAATTTCTGCAACTTTTTTTTTGTTACTGCTTTACCAAAACTATTGGGGGGGGGTACATTTAGTAAAATGTTTCACCAAATTAAACACTGTGTTTTCAATGAAAATACCCTATTTCCTTAAATATGAACCGGTCGTCAAATAAAAACCGGGCCTCTAATAAATGATGGGGCCTTGGTCGACACGAACAAATAAAAGCCTGCCTCAAATACAGACCGGGGGGGGGGGGGGGGGACTGATCGGATCTGACTGGAAAGGAAATTAAACGGTGTGTTTTTTAATCGTAGATGTATTTAATTTACTCCGTTTCCTGCTGCCGCGGAGCAGATCTCTTCTCGGGGCAGATGCAGCAGGAAGTGCTGCATTCAAGGGAAACTCGGAAAAAAACTGCGATTCCCCCGTCGGCGACCAGCACAGGCGCAACTTTTAGAGTAGCTACTAGCGCTCTCTTTTTACCCTCTTCTCTTTTTACATGTGTTTGCATGGCACGGCACCCCGACAGAAGTTTGATTTAAAATTCGTACTAAAATATGACACTTATTAAACAGAGGGAATTCGATATAAAAGCCTGCCTCTAATATCAGCCGGCTTCCGAGAAAGGCCCGGTACCCCCTGCAGTGGAGGGAAATAAAGGTCCCCGGTCACTACTTGAGGTAACGCGGTATTAAGACCCTCCTCTCTCCCCGTGTGGCCCCGCAGTGCTGATCGACGGCGTGGAGTGGAACGACGTCAAGTTCTTCCAGCTGGCGGCTCAGTGGTCCTCGCACGTCAAGCACTTCCCCATCGGGATCTTCGGACACACCAAGGGCCCGTACTAGCGGAGCCGCAGGCAGAGACTCAAAATACCGAGGACGACCCCGTCCCTTCCTTGTATCTCCCCCCTCCCTCCCTCCCTCCCTCTCTCTCTCCCTCCTCACTTGTGCCAGCAGCTTCTAACCCCCGCACACCCGCCCTCCCCCCGCCGCCACGCACACGCCCGTTCTGCGTCTTAATTTAAGATCCCGCGGTGATGATGATGTCGTCATTTTCTTGCGTGTTGTTGTTGGGTTTTTTTTTTTTATATATCATTTCATTTTCTATTTATGTAAAAAAAAAAAAAAAAAGTGGAAACAAAAACAAAACAAAATCTGCTTCTCGAGGTTACCGCTTATCCAGGGCGTTTCTTTTTTTTTGCCAACTCGGCTTTTTTTTTTAAAGCAACCACCACGAAAACGAGAATCCCGCTGATGTTTTTATAGACTTACGTGTACAACGCAAACAAACATGATAACGCATTAATGAGAAAGAAAATGAACTCCTTACAGCGTCCCGGCTTGGCCCCCTCTTATCAGCGCTTCGGTTTCAAACTCTTCATATGCGAAGAAAAATCTCTAAGAATCATCCGTTGTTCGTATATGGATATAAAACGACTCTGTTTTATTACATGATGACGGCGCCCTTTCATACAGGTTTCATACAGCATTGTGCAAATACTATATGTTTTGTATATGCCACTTTAGTTACTGGTATTTCTCATATTAAATACATATATATATATACACAATGTACATGGTATAAGTATTTGGTGCTAAAATAGCATATGAAAATCTAAAGTTGTCTCATGGTGTATGAAACCTGTCGGAAAGGGGCGGTAATTACACAAAGTAAACATGCACCATTGTTGATATATGCATCAAATATGTTCACCTTATATGATGCTTATGGATTTTTTTTTTTTTAATTTTCGTACGGTTTTCCGGGCCTCAGCTTGTCAAGGCTGTGAGGAACAGAAACAACGGTGCAAGGCCTCCGTGTTGACGGGGTGAAGTGGTGGACAGCGCGGCCGAAAAAAAACAAAAACCAAACAAACAAAAAAAACAAAACCCCAAAAAACCTCCTCTTCTTCCTCCGCGATGAAGAGAAAGAAAGGAGGGAAGGAGTTCTCCGAGCGCCGACGCCACGGGAGGAGTCCCAAACGTGCGCCCCCCCCCCCCCCCCCCTCCTCCTCCCTCCTCAGCTCCCTCCACCTATGCTTCGCTCCCGGCACCTCCCTCCCTCCCCGCGCCGCGCCTTCTCATCTCCCGCCCAGTCGCCGCCGTCTCAGTAACCTGAAGAGTTTCCATCGACGGCGGGACGGTTGTTTACCGGACGGAGAGCGGGACGCGTCCCCCCAGCACGGCCGACGGCACAAAAGTTCAACAGAGACAGTTGTGTTTGGACAAGGGGCGGGCGGCTCCTTGGCGGCTTGGGGGTTTGGCGGAAAGAATTGCATTAGAAATTGCAGTAGAACTCTCCTCGGCGTCTCGTCCTCACACTCCGCGTCTTCCACGGACGCCGAACTGGAGCCTCCCTCCCCTCCCCGTTTCGAAGGAGCACTCATCAGCAGCCGTTCAGTAGCCGCCCAGTGACCCCGTCGACGTTGTGGCTGTAGAGGTGAATGTAGGCCTGTCCCCGGGTACTTTCGTGTAAAGCACTTTTTAAATGTTTGTCCGGTTCTCGACTCGTTTTTCTTTTTTTTTTTTCTTCCCGTCAAACCGCCGGCTGTGGTTCTCCGTAGGCCTCCGGGACGGGCTTTGCCGAGCACGGCAAGCGGTCGCGACGCGGCGTTACATGCCCCGAAAAAACATCCGTCCGTCCCGTGTGGGCGCTTTACATTACCGTCACCAAAACGCTCGCCCTGATGACCCCAATTCAGCTGCGGAGTTTATTTTGTGTCAGCCAGAATAGTTTTAGAGATAAAATTGAATTCGATTTTGCTCCCATCTCTAATTGGCTCCCCAGAATAAATACAATTTAATTAAATAAAACAATAATAATAATAATAATAATAATAATAATAATGTATTTTGCATTTCAAATGTGATTTAGTTGCTCTTTCATTATAACCCATTGCCAGTTTCTTAATAAGTGCCTAAATTGCCCAATTTTTGACAAAATGGATATAATTCCACCCCTGGCTCAAATGGTGCTGAGTCTGGTCTGCAAATAAAAAAGCAACTTGATTGAATGTAGGAAAAGCCCTCTGACATCGCAGCAGAGGCACCCTGCTGGGGAGCCCTGCACACCCTGGAGAGCCCTGCACACCCTGGAGAGCCCGCTCTCCGGAGGCTCCACCGCTGGGTGTGAACTATCTGGACAACAATGAAGACCGTGTTTCAAAAGAGAAAAATCTGGTTCTTTATGAACGGTTGTTTTTGCTTATTTCTTTTCCTATTTGGAGGCTTGTTGAGACTGAACATCCCCTAAAAACTACCACTGTTATCCCAGAATTGGGAGTAATAAAACTAGCATACACACTTACAGTACCGTGTCACTGGTGTCTGTGTGTAGGTTGATCTCTTTTTTTTTTTTTTTTTAATTTGTGTGCTTTTGCTATCTTTGATGCAGTTTTTTTTTTTTTTTTTTTTTTTTTTAGAACTTAAGGTATTTGAGTGGTTTTGAATTGAATGTTTTTGTTGAGTTTTTGATAAGTGCATATTGTTATTGTTGATAATGAGTAAAGTAATCCATGTTTCTCCTGGTGTGGAGGATGTTGGACGTTAGCTGGTTAGTGACAGCCAGGGGGGGGGAGAGAGAGAGAGAGAAGAGTGCTATTGAAATAAAGTTATTATTAATAATTATTTATCATAATAATAATAAATGTAGCTGCAGACAGCAATATACAGGGTCCAGTTTATTTGTTTTAGGCATGTGTTACATTTTTCTTCTTTTGTAATGCAGTAAAATTTACTGGACTTATAAACATAATGGAGTAACGTCCATGTCATTTCACAAATCCAACTTTTATGGCATTACGTAAGAAGCATTTACATTTCTGGGCTGGGCAATAAGACGATATTGATAATTTTCACTATAAAATCTTCCACGATAACGATGACAAATTTATTTTAGATTCAGTTCGATAGAGTCTGTTTTCCTCTACCTACAAAGACACACCACGAACAGCCAATCGCACAGCAAAGAAACAACCATGTGGCACCAACAGCCAATCGTACAGCAGAGAAACAACCATGTGACACGAACAGCCAATCGTACAGCAGAGAAACAACCACATGACATGAACAGCCAATCGTACAGCAGGAGCACCGGCGCTTCCTCTGCTCTCCAGTCAGCAGCGCAGCAGGGATGAGGCCCCTGGAGCTGATGCGGCGGGTCTTCCTCAAACAACAACTAGAACTTGAACTCACCCTCCTCCCAACCTGAGAGTGATTAAAGAAAGACGTCTGGTCCGACACGGTCAGAAAGAGTCCCTCGGTTTGTTATCGTTCCAGATGCCAAAAGGTAGACGTACAATTTGTACATTTTTCCCAAACTTTTTCGGGCTAAAACCATCTGAAACAGAAGAACGGCAGAAGTTACGAACGCGGTTCAGGTTGTCTCGTTTGAACCTGGGACGTTTGCAAACGTCTCGTGGTTCAAGTTTCATGCAAATCGATCCAAATCTGAGCCCAAATATCCAGTTGGTCATATGTCACTGACACGTCAACGTTCGAAAACTAATGGAATGAGATGAGATTGACAGTAAGACGCTTTATGTCATCATAGTATTTATTATAAACGTGCAGGTTCTGATTCAGAATGTACATTGGCACCGTGTCCAGTGTGCGGTGGAGTCTCCCTCGCTCTGTAGTGGTTAGAGATTACAATCTATAAGTTTACGTGTATATTTATGTACCTTCTTACCTGGTAGATGTCCGTGGATCTTTTTGATTGATATTTTATCTCTTTGGTCCCCATAACTTTGCCGGATTTATGAAAAATATGAAAAACTGTAATCCACAAAAACTCGTGCCCACTTCGGGTTGAGTTCACCTGACTGTGTGAATGAGTGAAGCGTTCATGATCCAGGGAGGCGTCGGAAAAACAGAAGCTGTGAAATTGTAATAAGTCACAGAAATACAGCAACCTTTTTCGTATTTCATGGAAACTTAACTTATTGAAAATGTAATCCAAGGAAAGAAGTCATCAATAAACTTACGTAAGTTCGACTACCTTCGTGAAACCTCCGTAAAAATGTAAACCTGCGTAAATACATCATAATTGATGTGCACGAGACTAAACATCACCTGAGACTCCACAAGCACTCACACACAACAAGGTAAATTATAACAATGACAAGGTTTTCTTTTATGTAAAAAAAAAACAACAGTTGTTTTAAAGACACTACATGTATAAACAGTTTCCAACAGCTAAACGTAGCAGATTTAAATGAAAAGACAAAGTGTGTAGTACTGACAAATTCCTCCCTAATAATCCTAAATCCAAATGAATGTTAAAGTTACATAAGTGTTGTCTGCATTACAATATAGACAAGTCATCTATTAAACTGAATTTTACAATTGTAGATTATTAACAGAAAAAAAATACAATGAAAGACTAATTAAAACTAACATTTATTTATTATGTTTGTGAAATAACATGTACTTATTACTATTGTTATGTAAAGTAATCGTAACATTTGTTTTTGTTACTGTTCCAGATGCCGTAAAATAGCTGAAAGTCTGAGACAATAAAGAAGCCATTGTCCAAAAATCCAGCCCTCGAGGTCAGTCACAATATTCTAAAAGTAAGAAATAATCTTTATCAGGATATGAAAAAGTCTGGTAGAATAAAAGATGAATATGAATATGATCTCTTCTCTTCCAGGAAGAGATTATATTGCAATAACAGAATTGCCAACGAGACAAACTATGTTTAACACAACATTCCAAATAACGTATTCTGAGCCGTGACTCTGCGTTGTATAATATAGATATGCCAATTGATAGAGCAATTAAGAAATCACCGTTAAATGATAATACTGCACGTTTATTAACCATCCCTGGTAATACCTGTGCAGTTATCAAGCAGGGATCGTGGTGTGCAATTGTTGATTCACATGCGAGGAACCAAATTGGGCTGCATGAGTATGACTCACCCAGTAGTTCTGTAGCTTACCACAACAACACTGAGCACACAACGACAACATCGAGTGAGCGAATGCTGCGAGCCATCCAGCGGCGAAAACATAGACAAAGACACGGATTCCACCCCACAGGGTTGAAAGATGCCCGTGATAGTTTACGTTCTGTGGCAGCACCTGTAACAAAGACGGGCGACAATACAAGAACTCACTCATTTACTGTCACTACTGGCCGTAGCGAAAAGGTTTTAGACAAAGGAGAAATGCAGAATTAACATATCAATAGTAA
The DNA here is from genome assembly GCF_960531495.2 of Zeus faber. Lineage (NCBI taxonomy): Eukaryota > Metazoa > Chordata > Actinopteri > Zeiformes > Zeidae > Zeus > Zeus faber. The sequence goes on along the minus strand of NC_137198.1, from coordinate 5,370,570 downwards.
AGATACTGAGACTAGATACAGGTTGTGTCATGGAGAACCCACAACACACAAATGATCATTTGAGAACAAATTGTGACTGCAAATGGCCAAGAAACACACACGTGTTCATACTTATATTGCTGACAGCGCTAAACATGAAACAACATTTAAATTCAACTGATGTAATTATAGTAAATGAGTCAAAAAATACACACGTTCAATTCCTTTCTTTGACAACATTTCAACAGAACAATCTTTGTTAAAGATGTAACATCTGCCATTCAAATAATAATTTTAGAATACATAAAGCTTTAGTAATGAGTGACCCTTGTGAAACAAAATCCATTGTGGCCGATGGTAACTGCTTCTTATGGGCATTGAAATGAATGAAATCACAGAAAAATCACCAAAAGACTTGTGGTGGAAGTCGCATGAAACTCCCAGTGGAGGAAGTGTTAAAAGGCATAATAACATCCATTAATTTGACAAAAAAAAAGCATAAATAAATAAATACTGTGATATTTGTTTGATTATTTTGTCCAGATATTTTGGACAACTGTTTAATAAAACAATTATCTGACATGTCTTGTCATTTCTTGTCCAAATTTCCAAATGCATTCCCTCTATTTTACAAATTATAAACAGAATTAGGGCTGCAATTAGTAACAATAAAGTTATTAAAATTAAAGTTAGTTACAAATCCACAGTTCGTCTCTGAGCGGTCGTAAAAATCGAAAAATTGTAACTCATGCTAGGTTACACAGAATCCGGAAAACTGTAATACGTATCTAACCCGACTAAACTTGACCCTGTGTATTGCTGTCTGCAGCTTCATTTATTGTCATAATACTACTACTACTACTACTACTACTACTAATAATAATAATAATAATAATAATAATAATTATTATTATTATAAATATTATTTTTGTACATTTCCTCCTGTACTTGGTGGGTGGGATGGAGGGAGGACAAGATGATGGTGGCTGTCAAAGGCTGCAGGCCGTTGACAACATAGTGGCATCAAACAATCTCCCCTCATTGATGAAAAAACGAATACTACACTATACTGTATATTAAGTTATATTCTTGGACACATTTTACCACAGTTATTGTCGTCTGCAGTTCTTCTCATGTTCATTGCTTTAATCACACTTATAATATTTGAGACAGTGTGGTGTGGGGATGGTGTGGTTTGAGCAGCCACACCTGTCCTGGATCAATGGAATTGGGGACCCAGGATCAGAGTGGCCTCATCCCTGTTGCTGGTTGGTTGGTGTAACCAGCAACAGGTTAAAAGCCCCCTCCCCACACACACTCAGGAGAGAGGAGCCCTGTCATGACCTGTGTCCATCTGCTCTGGGGCTTGTTGCATCAAGCCTCCTCGCCTCAAAGAACTGTGTTTTCTCAACCCCATCGTCTGTGCCTCTGTGCCAGAGGTCCCTGAAAACGTCACTTGGGTGGAATGTCGTAGGAGAAACTGTAAAACAGACAGTAATCAACATGTTCTAAACATTTATTTATAGCAGAATTAGCAGCTATTTTGATCCTGTAGTACCTAAAATCGACATAGTGATACAGTATAGTAAAATCAGAAGTAAGCATAGTCTTAATTAATTGAGCAAATATATATATACACATACATATATGTGTGTATGTGTGTTTTTATATATATATATACTATTATAAAGAAAAAGCATTATAAAATGGTTATTTGCAAAATGTATGACTTACTTAATTCATCTCACTATGGTGATTGTCTCTGTTCCTTTTTTCCATTAAGGCCTATATTAAAATACAATATATGTTGAAAGAAATGTGATGTAATGTGATGCTGTGATCTGATTGGCTGTATGGAAACGAGTGTATGTGACGACATAAGAATGAAAACAACAGTAAGCTGAGATTTTGTTCTCGGTTTTTGGAAATAATTAGATATTCAGTTTACTATCATATGGACTGAATGTCATACAGGACTTCGTACAAAATGACTCAATACGATTAATCATAACCAAAATAGCTGGAGATTAATTAAATAGTTTAATCATTGCAGCTCAAAAAAAGGATCAATTAATTTGTAAATAAAAAACATGAAGTAAAAACTGTGTTAACAATAAAACAAAGGATCCATACACTGTTAAGCCTAGTTTTCGTTTCTACAAATATTTATCCCTGGTGTTTATTTTATTCTATTTACTTTTATTTATTGATTTTTAATATTTTATTGTGTTGTTGATTTTAGGAATTTGGAACATTAATCTACTGATTAATGGGATAATAATCTATCTATTATTCTCTGTATTATACTTTATTTTCGGTATATCCTTTTATATTATACTGCACTTCATTGCATTTTAGATTTTTTCAAATACTGTTTTAACTACTCTTTTAATTCTGTTTTCAAAGACTGTTTTATTTGAATCACTACTATGCCCTTATTTCACTCATGATGTGAAGTTGAGTTGGCTCTGAGACTTAGAATCTCATTACTGGTAATGATGTTGTTATCAAGTGTTTGACAATAAACCTGAAAACTGAAACTATGATTACATAGACCTGGTTTGAGCGCTTCAAGGACAACAAAAGCAATTCACTTTCTAATTTAAAAAATGTGAATAAAAAACAGCTTCTATTTTGAAATTAAAAGATTGTAGATTAGATCTTGGAATCGGAAAGACCTGTTCTCATTCATATGACAATAAAAGCTATTGAACTTTTTTTTTTTGCAGTGTTATCCAGATCAACCATTAGACATCATCATTTCATGATAGTAATGCAAAGAGTAATCCATTTTTAAGTAAAATTGTAGTACATTTGAACACTCTAAAGGAACAAACAAAAGTTTGTATTCATTTATTGTGATTACATACATAATGGTATGGCTCCTTAATTAAGTGCAAATTATAATATCCAATACATTTTCATAACCATATTGGGAGCTGGGGCCACTGCGTAATTGTTTATGATTGGTCTGTTTTTTAAAATGAAAAACGTCCCCTTAACTATTGATAGAGTAACGAACACGTCATTTTTTGTTTCCCCAACAATTCTTTGAGGGGTAATTAATTTTGCTTAAGTAAACAGCTCCACCATCCATCTATATAATGTATATTATATTACATATGTATATTTTATTATATTATTTATATTACTATGGCGAGTCGGGTGCGGGGGGGGTGTCCGCGTGGCCCCTCCCCGGCCTGCTGTGCCCCCGCGTTGATCTGGTTGCGCTTTGCCCATCCCTCCCAGTGCCAAAACTCATACTCAGTACAAACACCTCACAACAGGCCTTGGGCTTGGGGGACGGGTGGGGCGCGAGCTATGTGGGCGGGGATGTGGCGGGCGGCTGCGATCTTGCCCCGTCACACTCCTGCCCCGACGTGCTTCTCGTCCGTCCCGGAAATTTGAATCCCACTCATATTAGCCTAGAACACATACACTCGCACACCAATCCTACTCCGAACAACACTCCACCAGACCAGGGTCTGCGGGGCATGAGGGGTGCGGGTCATTCAGGTCCGACATGCTTGGAGGATACCCCCACACCCCGCAATTTTAACTGCAATTGCCAACAACACACATGAGCGCTGGGGTTTGCCGGGGTGGCGGGGCGCTGGTGGGTCTGTGTGGGGGCGTGGTTGGCTGGGGGGGGCAGCTGGGGGGGGGCAGCCCACTCGGCAGGGGGCGGCCCCCTGCCGAGTGGGCCCCCTGCCAGCTTGGCCCCCTGCGCCTGTTGGCTTCTCGTGTGCTGCGACCTGGCGGGGCCTGCGGAGAGCGCCGCCGGGTGCCTTCCGGGGCCTCTGGGGCGTGCTCGCTGTTATGGGTGTGCGTTGGGGTGCAGGGGGCAGCTGTCGGCCTTTGCAACCGCCGCGTGGCTTCTCTGCGGGGGCCGGGAGTGGTGGAGGGCCGATATATCTGGCGGCCTGCTGGCGTCGGAAGGGGCGGCGGGGGTTATGATCCAGGTGCCCTGCTCTGAGCATACTCTGCTACGTGGATGGGCGCTCGGGGCTCGCGGCCGGGTGGGGCGTGTGGTCGGCTGCGGTGGGGCGGGTCTCACTCTTGCGTGGGGCATGGGTGTCCTGCTGGCTCGCCTGCAGGGTGGGCAGTTCAGGGGGGGTGTCGGTCTGTCGGTGCGGGGCCAGGCTCCGGGTTCTGTGCCTGCGGCTGCGTCTTGTGGGCTTCTGCACATGGGGGTGGGTTGTATGTGTGCGCCTCAGGGGTGCAGGGTCTCCTCGCTCTCCCTCGGACTGGGTTGTGCTCCTCTGGGCCGGTCGTAGGGGTTGCTCTGCCGGCTTCTGGCTTCTCTGGGCGCCCGGGGGTCTTCTGTGGCTGCGGGGCGGGATGCTGGCGGCTGCTCTGGGATTTCCTGCGGGCCTCGGGGCCCTTTCCACCGCTTGTCTTGGAGGCGCCACGACTCTTAGTCCTAGTCCGCATAGTCCTCTTTCCCCACCACCCTCCCGCACAATCAATGACCACCCTGCCTCCACCGTCCAGCGCCTGCTGGACGTGCGTTGCCGGGGGAAGGGGAGTACTGTCAAGCCCACGGCCTCCCAGTGCCACTAGAGGCCGCTCTTGCCTCATCTGCTGCTCCTTCCTCCGGCTATTCCACACACACGCGAGACTCGTCATCATCACCACCGTATTTATTCTCCAGCTCCAGCTCCAGTCAGTCATCGCCAGATTGTCTGCTAACTTACCTGAGCTCGTATCTCTCCTGGCTCGTTCCTTGTCCTTAGTTCCAAGTCTGTGTTTCCAAGTATCTCGTCCGTGTCCTGCCCTGCCTGTCTCCTCTCCCCGCTCAAGTCTTCCCGTCCTGCTCCGTCCAACCAGGTTCTCCATCCCCCCGGAACCTGGATCCCTCCTTCCCAGTCCTCACCGGTCCCGTCCTGCTCCACCTGGTCCCACTAGTCCCGCTGGCTCGGACCCGTTCCTAGCCGACCGGACCCCTCCTGTCGTCCCCACTCTGTTCCCTAATAAACCTCCTTCGTTCGACCCCCCCCCCCGCCTACTGTCTCTGCGTCGTGCATTTGGGTCCCTCCTAGCCGTGATCCTAACACCATTTTGACCCTCTTAACTGCCTCTGCGAAGGAAACTTTTTCCTCTGCTTTTATCTGCTGCACCCCCGCCTCTCGCCTCAACTCTTCACACCCCCAAAAGGCAACACTCGGGCCCCAGCCCTTTGGCCTCGCTCCCTCTCCGCACTCATGATCCCCACATCTTCTCTTTCCTTCCCACGCCTTAGCCACATGCCCAAATTCCTGGAAGTTAATGCACCTCATGGGTTTCAGTATAAACTCTCTTTCACTGTATTTGACAAATCCATAGTACGGCTCCTCTGGGAGAACCTTCCACCAAAGCGGTTTCCGTCTCCATTTTCTCCGCTCCCCTTGTCGTTCTTTTAACGCTTTTCACTGAACTATGCAACCGCCATCCCACTTCTCCCCCACTCTCACCACTTTGACTATTTTGACTTTTCCAACATTACTCATTGTCTTCGTCGTCTCCAGCTGCGCTTCAGTATTACAGCCTACATACACGTTGCCATCTCCCAAAACTCTGACTTAGCGGATCGTTTTTCTTTCCCCCCTCCAAATCGTACCACTACATTAAGCAATCCTGCCTTCGGGTCCTTCTCCCCTCACTCCCCGTTCCACCTGAACGGACCGCGTCGATTTTCTTTTCTCTTCCGACGAGCCGCCTCCCCCACCTCCTCCCTGCTCATGCTCCCTCCTCTCATCACTACAGTTCCCTTCCTCCTCACTAAACTCCTCACGTAACGCTGCTGTTGTTAACATTCTGACTCCCTCCCTGCCATCCAGTCAGTGTTTGTAAGAACGGTGCATATCATTCCGGGTCTATACAGGCCGTCGGGTCGGTCGATATCCCTACAAATGTTCCCCTCAGCACCCAATTCTATAGCTATTAAGTCCCCATGATCGTAATAACCGTTATCCAAAGTCAGTGCTGTTAAATCAGTCCGTGTCAAAATCTAGAAACTCTTCAAATCTGCCTCTTGCTTCCGGGTTCCGTCAGACCTCCTCCGGGGTCCGGACGTTGTAGTCGTGTATGTATTTCGGACTATTTTTTTATTGTAATGGTACTTTTGAGCCTTCTTCTGTGTTTGAGACTTTGTGGGATTGGTAATCATTAATTATTATCATTATTATAGGAATCAGAAGAATCATTTCTTTGGCCTCAAGTGCTAATGCACTTAACACACATACAAATGCATGCATGAAGAGAGTGGTGACCCCAAACACACACACACACACACACACACACACACACACACAACAGACTGGTGTAATCATGACAGACAACTTTTACTTCTGCATATGCTCACATCCCAGCGGTCCTTCCTTCAGGGGCAGCTAGGAGCAGTGGGCAGCCTTCACTTTGTTGGCACTCGGGGACAAATTCCTGGTGGTGGATCCATGTCATGGGACAGGGACATGACAGGAAGCGTTGTACATATTTTTAGTTATGGTCCTTTTATATCGGAGGAGACCCATCTGAGCACGGAGAGAGCAATTTATTTATATAATACTATTGTTGTATTTGATATAAATGTATATTGATCATCTGTTGAACACAACTCAATTAATCGCAGTAAAATTACAATATAATTGTAAGCTTGTAATTGTCAGCTATATTTTTTATTATTATTATTATTATTATTATTATTATTATATTCTCATATACATATTATATTATTATTATTCTATTATTATTATTATTATTATTGTTATTATTATTATATTATCTCATTATTATTATTATTATTATATTCTCTTGTATATTATTATTATTATTATACTGTAATTATTATTATTATTATCACATTCTCTCATATATTATATTTTTATTATTACTACATTCTCTTATATATTATATTATTATTATTTTATTATTTGTATTATATTATAATTATTATTATATTATTCGTATTATTATAGTGTTATTATTATTATTATATACTTATTATTATTATTACTATACTGTATTGTTCTCTAATACATTATATTATTATTATAATTATTATTCGTATTATTATATTATTGGTGTTATTATTATTTATTTTTTATTATATTCTTATAATTATTCTTATATTCTTATTATAATTATAATTGTTATTTTTCGTATTATAATAGTATCATTATTATAATTTTATTAGAATTATGATCATGATTATGATTATGATTATTTTTATGACTACTATATTCTCTCATTATATTATGTTATTGTCCTGGTGTGGGGAGGTCAGAGGTTAGCAGCAGAGTGACAGCCAGGGGGAGGGAGGGAGAGAGAGAGGTCCCGCACCGGAGCAGGAAACTGTGGGACCGGGGAGCAGAGACACACACCACGGCGTCGACGCCAGCAGCTGCGGGGCTTCCAGAGCCATGTAGGCAGACCGGGGTCCGTCCTGAGACACATCCACATCCAGCCCAACGGAGCGGCCGACGCGCACCGATGCCGAGGGTGTTTTTGTGAGACATTCCGGGTGACATCAGCGAGCGGAGGATGAAGGAGCTGCGGGGCTGCGGGATGCGCTCCTGCATGGGCTTCCTGTCCCGGAGGAAGCTCACCGGACAGCCGCTGCTCAAGGAGGAGTTCCAGCGGCGCCGGCTGGCCGCCTGCACCAGCCTCTACAGAAACGACATGCTGGGACACTTCGGCTGCGTCAACGCCATCGAGTTCTCCAACAACGGAGGGGACTGGCTGGTCTCCGGTGAGCGGACCGACCCCCGGGTTTTTAAACACGTTAGCATGCTAACCGCTAATCAGCCGGAAATCAACGGGCGCTCATGCTAATTTAGCGAGAGCTGGGAGCTAACGTTATGCTAACCTGGTTCACGTCACGGAGGCAGGCTGCTCGGACCCAGCACGGCGGGGCAGGCGGTCCAGCGGGGAGGTCCGTGGGGTCCGGCATAGCGAGGTGCGGTGGTCGTGGTCCACCTCGGGCTCCGTCTCCGGTGGTCGTACGGGGCTGGACGTCTTCTATATCTGCTGCGCAGTTTAGTGTGGGGGGCGGATTAAATGAGTTATTATCTGGCCTGGTGGGGCGATCTGGTCCCTGCCACCTTCTGATCACCGGCTCCGGACTGTGTCCCGGGGTTCAACGTACGCTCCAAACAAGGCGTTTAAGTTCAATGCGGCGCCATTTGTGTACTTTCCAACCCCGCACCCCGTCAACCGTGACGACAAACCGTGTTGACAGCTTGGGTGGTGTTTTCATCCAGCCCAGGGTTCCCCAATCCGTCCCCGAAGCAAAGCCAGGCAAGTTTATTGGCGCAGCACATTTTCGCGCACCGGGCCAATTCGAAGTGCGTTGTTTCTTTTTTTTATTTATTTTTTTATTATTATTATTACAAGGCATCAATTGTATGATTATTATATCGACGCGAAGAATAAATAAAACGATCGAGATGAAGTCACAGAGATAACAGGTTAAAGGTCAAATGAAAAACCGGCCCGCGCGACGTAAACAACATGGCGTGACTGTAACCCACACCCACTTGGACCGGGCTCCAACCCGGTGGGATGTCCACACCAGGGAATCAAAGTAAAAAAAAAAACAAACAACAACAAAAAAACCCCTCAAAAACCCCAACAAAAATAAAACAGGACCGACGGATAAAACGGTTGAAGCGCGGCTGTGGACGCTCGTCCCCAGCAAAAAATGATCAACCGTTCAACTTCACGGCGATTTCGTCTTTGGGCCCCAGTTTCGGGGGTCGTCCAGCCTGACATACGGCGCAGACGCCCGGGCCCCGTCTCACGACGAGAATCCTCTCAGGTCGGGGCCCGTGGGGCCTCGTGCGGATCGAACCCCCAGGGTCCCTGGCGTGTGGACGGTGGACAGTCGCGGCTCGAGGGATCGCGAGGCTGCGTGGTTGTGTGTTTTACGTGTGGGATGCTGTGTTTCAAACCCCCCCTCCCCGGACCCCCCACCCCGCCCGCCCTCCCTCCCTCCCCAGGCGGCGACGACCGGCGCGTGCTGCTGTGGCACATGGAGAAGGCCATCCACGGCCGCTCCAAGCCCGTCAAGCTGAAGGGGGAGCACCTGTCCAACATCTTCTGCCTGGCGTTCGACAGCACCAACAAGCGGGTGTTCTCTGGAGGTAACGGGCGGCGGAGAGGGGCTTGCACGGGAAGTGCACCCCAGAAAAAGTGTTGATTGGTCATGAACGGCAAAGTCAGAAATTAATACAATGAGAGTGACTTGTATTGGGAGGAATCTGGTGAGAGAATATTTGTCACAATACGGAGCTCACAATATTATGTTGTATTTTTACTGAGATTAAGTTGTGTATAGTAGATGATCAATATACATTTATATATAATACAACATTATTATTATTATTATTATTATTATTATTATTATTATTATTATTATTTTAAGACTTCAGTATAACTTTGTGCATGATGGCTTAAACTCAAGACAACAAAGTCAAGCTCTCCTAACTGGGTTTATCCTGCATAACTCAAGTGTATGTCAATTATATATTTTTAAATTATATGAATATTATGATACATTTTCCAATATAAAATATAATTATTGAAAAAGTATGTTTTGTCTCGAGGACACTGTGGAGCAACGATAAAGAAGTAGCTCTTTAGTTGTTTTTTTTTTTTTATAGCTTTTTCAAAAAGCTGTGTGTATTATGTATTTACAACGCAGAAGCCTGATTTCAAGCACCTCGGAGAACTTGGAAGCTGCATTGAACAAAACGTTATTTGAACGGAATGCTGTGTGAATGTTTTGTCTCAAACTTGTTTTTCTGTCTGTTTTTAAACCGTGCTACAGGTAATGATGAACAGGTGATTCTACACGACGTGGAGAGGCGAGTAAAAACAACTACAATTATTATTATTATTTTTTATTATTATTATTTATTATTATTATTGTGTATCTGTATTTATTGTTTTTTTTGGACTCTTGGGCAATACCAAAATCTTATTTCACAATCTAAGAATTCAAACTTAAAGATCCAGTTTCCAAATTTCCTCCTCAGCAGTGGAGGAGAATTAATGTCAAAATAGTACAAAACGTACTACTACACAACGTTAACTGGAAACCCCCCGTTAACCACAAATAACATGTTCACTTACTCACACTCTCGCCAACATTTCGAAGCTTCACCGGTAATTGCTTGCTTGCTGGCTGCTTGCTAAAACGTTACATGCTTCTCCAACGAGAAGATGACACCATTGTGAAATTCTTCACGGGAAGTTTGCAGCCAAAAAAAAAAAAAAAGTCTCTGGGTTTTCTTGGTAATATTGGCAGGAGTGATGCTGTGCAACAAACCTGTATACATGATGACGATACAATGATACAAACAGTATCATTCAGGCAATATTTCTTTGAGACCCCGAGAACGAAAACTAGAGAGTCCGGATAGTGTCTCTCCATTACATTTACATTACATTCAGTCATTTAGCAGACGCTTTTATCCAAAGCGACTTACAAGGGAGAATAACATTCAAGCTACATTGCGACAGAGATTAGTGTAACAACAACATTAGTGTAACAACATTACATTTACATTACATTACATTACATTTAGCAGATGCTTTTATCCAAAGCGACTTACAATTATTCAAGCACCGACGGACGCAGGAGGAGCCTGGGATTGAACCAGCCTTTAGATTGCTAGACCACCAGCTCTACCTCCTGAGCTACCATCCCCATGTCTCTCCGCAGCCGGTAACAGATCGGCGAGCAGCGGCTGCGGGTTGATTCTGGATATGCCGCGTCGCACAATGATGACGTAGTGACGCAGCGACGATTCTCTGTGACCCGTTGGTGCTCTGCAGTGTTTTCAAGTGACCGTTCGGTATCACCGGCGGAGATGTGAAAAACACCGTTTTTTTTAAACTTACTCCTACAAATGTAGCTCGATGTGGATCAAACTTGAACCACAGTGTGTCTGGACTGCCCCGAATACAATTATTGCGTTCTTATTCCTATTCATATAAGAATTTGTTATTCATCTTTGAATAAATTCTCTTATTCCTATTCATATAAGAATTTGTTATTCATATTTGAATAACTTCTCTTATTCCTATTCATATAAGAATTTGTTATTCATCTTTGAATAAATTCTCTTATTCCTATTCATATAAGAATTTGTTATTCATATTTGAATAACTTCTCTTATTCCTATTCATATAATAATTTGTTATTCATATTTCAATAACTTCTCTTATTCCTATTCATTCGTGTGCGTGGGTTTGACGGTTTCTCAGTGGCATCACTTTGACATGAGATAATGGACCCGAACAAATACAGTAGGGTTCCCGCCCTAATGAAACACCAGCCTGCCCTCCCCTGCGGCACCTTCTTATCGCTCCATCGAGGTTTTCTTTCGAGAGTTTCCAAAGTGATTATGAGCTATGAGGGAAGGAGGAGCTCCGATGAAGATTGACTTTTTGTTTGGTTCTGAAACAGGTAGGAACCAGCAAACCGCCCGCTGCTCAGGGGACGATCATTTTCCCGCTGTTTTCATCAGAGATCACAGTCAACGCGGCTTTAAACCAGTTGTCGCTGTTGTTCATCTTCACTTGGGTCTGGGTGCTGAATGTTTCCTCCCCCCCCACAGAGGGGAGACTCTGAACGTCTTCCTCCACATCGACGCCGTGTACAGCCTGTCCGTCAGCCCCATCAACGACAACGTGTTCGCCAGCTCCTCCGACGACGGACGTGTCCTCATATGGGACACGCGCGAGCCGCCACACGGGGGTGAGCGGCCGTTCCATGTGCTTGTTTGTCAGCTCCCGCCGGAGTCCACATAGTTAGACTAGATGTGACTCGAGCGGAGGGGACCATACCTAATGGGATGCTACCTTATGTGATGCGATTTGATTGGATGTGAGGGGACCGGGCACGGCGAAACCTGATCCCATGTGACTGGAACGCTTGTGACCCCTCTTGACCTGACCCTAACAACCCTGGCTTCTCTTCGTTCATGGGTGCTGTTGAGCTCCCAGTTAGAGTGGGTGGAGTCCCACCTCCACCAGTAGCATTCTAGCAGTAGCGTTCCAAGTGAAGTTACCCACAAGTTGTTATAAAAGAGCTTCTGGGGTGAAATTGCAAAAATCTAAGAAATACTCAGGAATGATTGTCTTGAATTAGCAAAAAGTCTTATATAATAGTCTAAGAAATCATGTCAATAAGGTCCTTGTGCAGAATGAGTCTCTACACCAGCGGTTCTGAACTTGTTCTGGCCTGTAGCCCACTTGAAAATCACAGTGGTGATGTATTGTGAAAGGAGATTTGAAAGGACCACAGGGCTCCGTGGCCCACAAGTTGAAAATGGCCGCTCTATGTCATGGCTTGGAATGAAAGAAACTCAATATCTTATCTGTCTTCAAGCCCACTTGTTGTTTATCAAAGTAAAGAACAGACCAGAATGACCTCATTGTAGCCGTTGGATATAAATTGAATTATTTTTTTTTATTATCCTCTTTACTGTTTATTACTGTTTTTATTGGGCTTACTGTGTTTTTTTATTTTTTATTTTTTTTTATATATACAGTATATTCTGTTTTCAATTTGATAGCGGCGTGACGTGGTTGTTGTTATGCTGTTCTACAATGGACCAGTAATGCTGCATCTGATAATGGCTTTTTATATTACGTCGGCATCTTATCGATCTAATCGGCAAATCTGAACATTGGAACCGGGTGTCATTTAACACTTATTGTTTTTTTTTTAACAACTGTTGCAACATTTTAGGTAATATGATAACTACTCCATATGAACAGCCGGCTGTGTCTGGGTTTATCATTATGTGATTTCAGAGCCGTTCTGCCTGGCCAGCTACCCCTCGGCATTCCACAGCGTGATGTTCAACCCCGTGGAGCCCAGGCTGCTGGCCACGGCCAACTCCAAAGAAGGAGTGGGACTGTGGGACATCCGCAAGCCTCGCAGGTAACACTGTCTCGTTTTTTAAAAATTGTACTCGTTTTTTGCTTTACTTGCCTTCTCGCTTCTTTTGTGGATGCAGGGAAGACGGACGGTTGGTCACGTGGATCAAAGTCAGTAATGTTCAAAATCAGTCACGGCATAAAGCTTGTTTTGTTTTTTTGTTTTTTTCAAGCTTGAAAATCTCGTGTTGGAATTAAAAATCTTTATCTATAAGCGGGGATTCGAGCGGGGAGATTAGTTTCAGAGAACTAAATAACCCTCGAGACGCTTGACTGCAAAATTTGATTCGCTCGATTCGCAATGAGAGATCTTCACTGTGTCCTGCAGGGAGCGCTGTCGTTATGTTGTGGTGTGTTGAATCAACCCAGCCCCCAGACGCTCAGTTGAATGAAGGCGCAATCACTGTTTCAATATGATTTTACTGAATTCAGTCACTCAAACCTTTTATTCTCCTTAACATTTATTTATGTAGCACTTTACACAAATTTACATAATTAAAGTTAAAGAAACTCTGGGGGATGTTTCCATTATTAGTTAAGTCTACAAAAGAAAATCAATATTTTCGTATTTTGTTTTTAAAATGAACTGAACACTATTTTTAATTCTTTTAAATTCTCTGAATGTGGATATCCCTCTCTCCTCCATTTGCTCTCATATTCCAAACTATCCACAGATATATTATCTTTTGTGTACAGTATTGGTCCCACTAGCCAACACAGTCTTACACTACTATTAATTCTCCTACTATTATAACTACTAGAAATACTAGAGACTCTTTATGTGCATTCATGTCATTACAGTGCATTTACATTAGTGGACTCATGTTAACGTATATTTGTGCAAAAAAGAGCTTTCATTTTCGATCTATGTTACACATTATATTAATACTATAACACCATAATAGTGCTACTCCTTAACTAATTTTCATGATATCTGGCAGCTAACAACTTAAACAACCCCCTGCCCTCCTCCAGTTCCCTGCTGCGCTACGGCGGCAGCATGTCGCTGCAGAGCGCCATGAGCGTTCGCTTCAACAGCACCGGCAGCCAGCTGCTGGCGCTGCGCCGCCGCCTGCCGCCCGTCCTCTACGAGCTGCACTCGCGCCTCCCCAGCTTCCAGTTTGACAACCAGGGATACTTCAACTCCTGCACCATGAAGAGCTGCTGCTTCGCCGGGGACAAGGACCAGGTGTGTCATCGGGGGGTGTCGGCGGTTGATTCATTAATACACCAGGGCAGTTGAAAGAGCTTCACATTCAATATAAAAACACGTTAAACTCTGTTTCAGTTTGAGTCATCAATTAGAAAAAGACATTGAAAAGAATCAGTAATTGGTTATAAAATAGCGACTAGTAATTAATTTATAGTCATAATTAAAGGTGCAGCAATGCTTGGGCCGGATGATTGATTCTGTATTATCGGTTATTCAACATTTAGTTTCGCTCATGCATCCATTTTGTGTACATCCATTTGATTAGTCCCAAAATTCACTTTCTTAAGCGTTAATATGATGATGGAGGCGTACGTCATCATTACCATTTGAACAACCAATAAGCAATGTCGACAGAATCGCCAACATGATTGTAGTCCCAAAAAAATACAAGCTGACTCAAAATCTTCATTCAATCCATGAGAAATTGTGCCGGTTAGCCTTCACCACCTCCGCCGCTACAGCCAAGAGTCAACTTTTATATACTGCACTCGTACTTTTAACACTTGCCACTAAGTGGCGATCTCTTTGACAATGACTTAATAAAGGGGTTGTAACATCATGTTTGAGATTACATGTAGAGTAAGTAGGGTTGCCGCAGTCATCGGTGTTACATGTGTTCGGGCGCACACAGATTACATTACTTGCCCACAGCCCCCACCGTCGTTTTTATTTTATTTTATTTTTTAATTTTTTTTTATAGAAATAAAAACCCATTTAGTTAATTTTCGGGTATCAGCGCCGACGTTCGTCAAATTAAAAAAAGATTCTGATTTGTAAGATACTAAGCGTGTAATCGTAATCGATACTTAGTCTGACGCTACAGAAGTGTCTGCTTGTGCGTGCAGCAGAGCGCGGCACGGTCCGCTTATCACGGGTGGAGAGGAGGCTGTGGAGGCCTCAGATCAGGTGTAGATGGGGTCCTGTCTCCCTCCATCAGTAATAAGCGCCCGTGCATGACGGGGACACTCCGCTCGCCGTGCAATATAATGAGTTTATTAACCGGCGGGGGAAACGCTTCTCGCCGTGGTGTCCCTGAGAGTGAGCCACGATGTGTAGACAGTGTCCTCACAGCCAGCTGTCTGTCTGCAGTGTCGTTGGAGTGCGTGAAGGTTAAATTATGGGAACGTGTTTGCCAGACGTGAGGTTCAGAGGACACTTCTCAAAACAGAGATTACAAGGTGCTTTGCTGTACTCAGTCTCAGACAGACGCAGCGAAGAAAATCAATGAAACTGCGAAGTGGGTTCATCAGTCAAAACGCCGACCTGTCTGAGGAGGACAAGTCACTCGGAGAGCTTCACTGCCGGAGGCAAATGACTTCAGTGTACTTCCAGAGGTTCAGGCACCACTTTTTCAGATCTAGAATAATTGACCCGTGTGTTAAAAATGACTTTTAAGAGACGCCGAAAGCACTCCACTGATATTTACAAAGTATTATTACAGTAGAATATATGGCTTTCTCACCGCTGGAGGAGAACGGGAGCTCCTACACGGGAGCTCCTACACGGGGGCTCCGACGTCCCTCAGGTTCTCCTCAGACGTGACATCACCCTGCAGACATGTGTATTTATGTTAGCATTATCCCCGCATATCAGCGGAGGACCGGGTGTACACAAAAAAAACTCCTGGAAGGGGAAAGGTAGCTGCCTGGAGAAGTAGGCCAGTGGCCCAGAGTTGGTTAACGTAGTTAGTTCAACTCCCTGGAACGTGAATGAGAACTTCCTTCCCTCTCCAAAAAACAACCCCTGGGAGAACCCTTGAGCATGTCATTTGAGCCGTACTTTCTCATAGCAGCTTCTGCATATTTGAGCTGGATGTTCGTCTCGCAGTGGAATTGTGCTGGATCCTCTTGGATTTAAGATATGTGGTTCACGATCTTGGCGTCGAAATGAATGATTCTAAAAATATATGCTCCCAAAACCGACACATAATGAGAACTGCGAGGTCCTTGTAAAGCTAAAAGTTAGGATCAGATATAATCTATGACGGTGCTTCTCAACCATTCTCGCATCCAGGACCCTCCATTTGTTTCCCAATAGGCGGTGGACCTCATTTGATGAGATTTTTGTCTCTGCGACCAAAATCGGAGATCGAAGATTTGGATTGTGTAATGGGGGAGAGATTCACAAGGTGTTTTCGCACTGAACTCTTCTGGGGACTCCCCGAGGGGAACCAGGAACCGGGGACGTCCCCCGAGAACTAAATACCTTCAAGGGCTTTTGTTCTGGTTGTATTCGCACCGCACTGGAACCTTTGAAGTGGCGCCGAAGCCACGTCATTTCAGAGTGCTGCTCCGTGTTGTATTTACTCTGGAACTTTCACTGAGTTCTAAGAACTGCGGTCGTTCCGAGTTCCCGCAGCGCGGACGCGGCAAAAAAAAAAAGGAACCGTTTCTCCAAAAAAAGTTCTTTGAACTATGACAAAGTTGCTCCGGTGTGAAAACGCCGATATTAGTCACAGAAATAGAAGTTGAACTATGCTCCAACCAGTCATTAATGTACATTCTCTAACGGTGCGAACGTTTTGGAAATGAAATAATGGTCAAGTTTCACTATTAATTATTTTGCCGGGGACCCCCTCGGGTCCACGGACCCCATGTTGAGAGCCGCTGCTCATCGGGAATAAGTCCACTACGTTACCGTATGAGCTCAGTGTCTACATTTGACTCGGTGACACCAAACCTTCCACATCTCCTGTGCGGTTCTGTTCTGTCGACCAGCAGAGCCGCCTCGCAGGTTGATGTTCCTCCAGACGCACCGGGCTCCTCTCCCGGATCCTGAGTAAACACAGAGCCGCGGGCCGGAGCGGCGGCGGGCCCTTCCCAGAGCAGTGTGATACGCCGCAGGCTCCCCAGGAAGGAGAGGGTGGGCGGAGCTGGGTGGAGTCGGGTGCGGGTGCCACATTCCTGCTTGACGCGTCCTCTGGGAACTTGACGCGGGTAGGCGCTCTGCTTCCTGGCGTTCCAAAAATCCCCCCCCGGAGCGAAAGGAATGGGGGCACCCGTACCCGACGGGGCGCCCAGTGATCCAGAAGAGTTTAGAGCTGAGTGCTTGAGCCCGTTGGGGAGCAGATGGGACATCTCGTGGCGTTGAGTGGATCCCGAGCCGAACAAACTGTTCCTCCCGTTTGAAGTTTCACAGCTTTGTTGTGTTTGCCCCGGAAAAGCTGCTGCTTTGCGACGCTTGTAGGGGGATTTATTTTCTCCCGCGTGCCTAGAAATTGATTCCCAAGGTTGCGGAATTTCTGGGAAACCTGAATTGGATTAATGTCTTTTCTTTTTTATATATGGGTTATCAAATATTATAGTTTTTAATATTCTAAAATTAATTTAAAGTAAGTAATTTATCTTGTGCATTTTGCTAAAAAAAAAAAGGTGTGTGTGTGTGTGTGTGTGTGTGTGTCAGGTTGAAGGCAAATCAGCTTCCAGCCTTGGGGAAAAAAATATGGCTGAAATAGAATTGTACTGGAAAGTTCCATGTCAAACAATTAAACGTTATATAGAGTGACAAAAAAATGTGATAAATACTTATTTGCTGGATGTGCAATTCTGTAATTTGGGGGGTTGTTCGGGGTCAAAATCAGAATGTTGACCCTGGGTAACCCTAACTATTATTTTGTCATTTACTCTGTGGTTGACAACATAAACTCGCTAGAAATGACAGTAAGGTGCAAAAATATAGTCTGTTGTCATTAGGAAGGATCGTCCTCTCTCCATATACCAGCAGCCTAAAGCTTAACTTGTCATTCTATGATATGGACAGGCACCGAATATAAGGATTTTTCTTACATGACGCTAAACAGATTATTATTTCAGTCTTGGTGTATGCCCCCTTGTTTTTAGTACAGGACCTTTACCAGACATGTGTATATGTGGAGCGGCAAATAATGCAAAGCGAAAAGCCCAAATTACACACGCAAAGGGAACGGCAAATCAGCAGGAAAAGAGGGAAGACAAACAATTTACGGGGGAAACCTTGGTTGCCCCGGCTCCCCCGGACGGGCTCCAGCGAACGCCGACCGTAATCGCCGGGTTTAATTGCAACCGTGCGCGCGGCGTCTGACGCAGCGAGGTGAGGGCTCAAGACCGACAGGTCTGGACGCTTTGATCACGACGAGGAGGACGAGTTACGCCGAGAGACCTGTGGTGGACGGTGGGGTGGAGTGGTGTGTAGCCAGATAAAATCAACCCCGCGCGCACACACGCACACACGCACACACACACACACACACTCAGCGTTTTGACTCCTTGTCCTGGCACTGGCCGAATCACATCGATATTCTCAAGTAGAGAAAAGTCCGTGTATGAATTATGAGTTCCCTTACAAGGTTTAATGAAGTGCAATCTTATCTCTTCAGTGTCAGCAGGCCAAAATTGAAACTCCAGGTTTGTAGAGTAAGAGTGAGTTTCTTTTTTTTTTTTTTAAGTTAGGAAGAGGTGTCATTATTTCAGAGCGGCGTATGACCTTCAACTCGGTCAACAGAATTTTTGAACCACCGTTGGTGTTCCCTCGTTGACTCTTCTGCTAAACCTCTGCGCTCCTCTTTGTCTTCCTCCCTGTTCAGTACATCCTGTCTGGATCTGACGACTTCAACCTCTACATGTGGAAAATCCCCAAAGATCCGGAAGCAGGTCGGTTGTGTTCGCCATCCGTTTCACCGCAACCAATTGTGCGCCGTCGATAAAGATAAATCAACATGTAACCAACATAGTCATATAAAATGTCCAAAAGTTAAGTGTCAGTGCTTTTTCTGCCAACAGCATAAAGGAAAACTGTACATCTAAATGTCTTCAGTTGGTGCAGCATTATTGGCATTACCTAATGACTCCCGTCTCCATCCCCCGCAGGAGGCCCGGGTCGGGTGGTGAACGGGGCCTTCATGGTCCTGAAGGGTCATCGCTCCATCGTCAACCAGGTCCGCTTCAACCCCCACACTTACATGATCTGCTCCTCTGGGGTGGAGAAGGTCATCAAGGTCAGTACCACCACCCGAGTTTACTGTCGGGTTCCACTCAGGTTATGTTTTCACCCCTGTCTGTCTGTCTGTCTGTCTGCCTGTCTGTCTATTCGACCGCCTGTCTGCCTTCCTGTTTCAGGCCCAACAGAGGGCCAGTCACAGTAAAGAGGGTCCACAAACTAAAAACAGTTATTATTTTGGGTGGTATTGTCCATTTTCTAATATTATGATGATGTTTTTGGCCCTGGTTGTGGCAGTGTCCTTGGAGTCTAGTCCTGGAACACAAACTAAAGCCAAGATTTAATCTTCCATCGTCCCAAACTATTTGCCCTGCAGGTGTGACCTTGAGTGAGACACTAGGTCATGATCAGCCTCAGGACCCTGGTCCTGTAACCCCACCCAAACAAAAAGATTGATTCCCTGCCGTGATAAACACACCGCACTTTAGATGGTTTGTCCAAATTTTCCAACTGAAATCTTGACGTCGGACTCTTCGATGTTGAATATTTCATCGGTGTTTTCAGTGACAGTTTGACGGACGACTCTGAAGCGATTAGATTCCGAAAGCTCCCGACACTACTGCAGTCCCAACACGTTCCACCGCTTTAGAAAGCGTAAGGTCACGTCCTAAATAGAATATGTTGATCCAAGCTGCCTGCCAAGAGCGCCAGCCGAGCAAAAGTTGGATGTGTCCTGACTTCGGCTCCTTTACATCGTATAATTTAGTGATCCGTATAGTGTTTAGTGTTTTATTCATTTTCTGCACGTATGCTAATTTGAATTGGTTTCGCGAGGTGGAAAAAGTGAAGCCGAAGAAGCGTGTGGAATTCAACTTCGCGGGTCGCAGCCATAAGTTTTTCACTTTGTCAGGATCACAAAAGCAGCACCTGGAAGCTACATTCCAGCCTGTAACTGCTACCGAGGGAGCGCCCGGTGAGTGATGATTACTCACCGCATCGCACTGCGCAGAGCCTCCGCCCGCTGCCGCTGTCTGGCCTGCGCCCTGGCTCAAGACTCTGGAACCCTCCGCACGCCCTCCCTCCTTACAACGGGAGGGGGGCTTCGGGTTCTGTAGAGGCTTCGCCCGGAGAGGCTGGGGGGGGGGATCGTCGACCGCCACGAGAGATATCGAAAATCGGGGCCGCCGAGAGGAGGGTTTTGAGGGCCGTCGGGCTTGTCGCGGTCGGTTGTACTTTCGGGATGGAAGGGCTCCCATTCACTCCCATTCACTCCTTTTCACCCCAATTTACCACCGCGTCGCCCCCTTTCACTTCCTATTCACTCTCCTTTGTCCGCCGCCGAGGCTCTGGACGGCGGGCGGATCGCTTTTCATTGTCGCCGTTTGATTTAGACTCGTGACTCCGGGATGTTCCTTGGAATTGATTTAAAATGAACCCTTTTACCCGCTTCTTGTGTGCATTGTTCATTTCACTGTATGGAGTGTGTGTTACACAGGTGGTTCTCATACAAAGAGGGTTTTTGCCCCTAAACCAACAGTTTGTTCCCGTCTTTACCTTGTACTACTCCTGTGCTGTTCTTCTACCTCTGTCTCTACGTCCTTCCTGCTCATCCCTCTGCCCAACTTTTTTCTCTTTCTTTTACCAACTGTTGTTGTGTACTTAATGCTTCTTTTTTTATTTTTATTTTTTTATTGAGTGAGTGTTCATAGTTATCTGATCTGTTGGAATAGCTTGATATGAACGGTCTAAAATGCAGCTTTTCTTCTATGAATTACATATTTTCAAAACTCTCTGGGTCTTACCTCCGCCCGCCCTACCCCCCCCCCAGCTGTGGAGCCCGTACCAGCAGCCCAACAGCCTGGGGGACCTGGACGGCCACGTGGAGGACAAGTCCCGCAGCCTCTACACCCACGAGGAGTACATCAGCCTGGTCCTGAACAGCGGCAGCGGCCTGTCCCACGACTACGTCAGCCAGTCCATCCAGGAGGACCCGAGGATGATGGCCTTCTTCGACTCGCTGGTCCGCCGCGAGATCGAGGGCTGGAGCTCCGACTCCGACAGCTACCTGAGCGACGGCGCCATCCTGCAGCTCCACGCGCGGGGCAGGCGGACCACGCGAACAGTGCCGGCGGCTCCCAGCTCCGTCGCCGCCGCCTCCGCCTCGGCCGCCACTCGCCACGGCGACTCGGATCACTCGTCCTCGTCGTCGCTGGCGGGGCCCGGGGCCTCGGCGGGGGAGGAGCCGGCAGGAGCGGAGGTGGCGGAGGCGGCGGTGCGGCAGAGGCGGCGAGGCAGGCGGCAGCGGCGACGCTCGGGCTTCCTGCTGGACCTGGTGAACCAGGACTCCGACTCCAGCGAGTTCTGGCTGGACCCCATGCCCCGGCCGCGCTCCCCCAGCCCCCGGGATAACTCGGCGCTATCCAGCCCCACCACCTCCTCCTCCTCCTCCTCCCCCTCCCTCCCCGTTGGCGCCTCCAGCTCTTCCACCTCCTCCAGCTCCAGCAGCGACGAGGACGAGGAGCGCCACGGGGCCAAGCGCAGCGTGCTGAGGCGGCGGCGCATGGACGTGGTCTCCAGAGCCGGCGAGCGGCCCGGAGAGTCCACGCAGGTCTTGTTCTCCGCCATCGACTCCTGCAGCTACCCGGAGATCGCCGTCGAAGACCCGTCGTCCTCCTCCTCTTCGTCGAGGGAGGTGCAGTCCGCCTCTCAGAGCACCAGAGGCTCCAGGGATGAGGAGAAGCGCCTGAGCCTGTCGGACTTCGTGTGCCCCAGCCCGGTCATGTCCCCCGAGAGCCAACCCGAGGGGAACGAGGAGGGCGGGGACAGGGCGGAGGCCCGGGGGCGCTACGCTGCCCCTCCTCCAGCAGAAGGTGGAAACAAGACGGAGTCCAGGCCCCCGCCTTTGGAAAGTTCCGACAGCGGAGATGATCGCGGCCACCGCCGAGCCGGGAACGACCGGCGCGCCTCCCCCTGCCGACTCGGCCCCGGAGCCAACGGGCGGCACAGGACTGCGGTGGTGGACAGCGGGGGGTCTGCGGGTCTGAACATCGCCGGCTCCCCGGGGCCACACGGGGAGACGGACGTAAGAGCCTCCGACGGCAGGAGGGACTCCTCTAAGAGAGACCCAGCAGCGAGCGCTCTGAAACGGACTCACCTCGGCTCTGCAGAGGAGGAGTCCAGCTCCTCGCCCTCCGAGAAGAAGTTCAGAACATGAAAAGGATTCTTTTCTAAGTCGGAGTTGAATTTGAGATTGTTTTTTGGGGGGTGGGGCGGGGGGGGGGGGGGGGGGGGATTCTTGTTTGGGTTATTTTTTTTTTTTTCTTTAAAAGACTCACTTTAAAAAAGTGTTTCCGGAAGTGAAGCCCCTGGTCATCGAGCAGTGAAGGTGCTGGAGCCGCCGGCAAATTGTTAAATTTCCTTCTCATTAAACTTCGTTAGCAGTGACCTTATAGAGATCCCATAGATCATGTAGACAAACGTCTAATTCCAGCCTCTCAACGCAGCCCCCACCCCGTGCAGAGTGTGAAAGCAGTTTACAGTTAACACATTTCAACCGTAAACCCACAACGACAGCTCAACCCCATAACTGGGTTTCCACGGAAAGAAACCTCCTTCGGAGAAGCTCCTCCTCCTGTGTCCGTCGGCAGCAACATGAAACCGTCTTCGCACCCGTAAATGGGTCGCCATTGTGTTTTGACAATTATGCTTTTTGTAAAGATGTTTGGGGGAGGGGAGCGGGGCGTGGCTTCCAAGCAGAAGGGGTGAAGCAACCGAACCGAACGGAAAGGTGGACTTTATTCTGCTTTGGCTGTGAAATACAATAAGGCGACATCATCGTCGTCGCTCTTGAGGTCAAACCGCACGGTGACGCTAAACGATGCAAAATACAAACCAGTGCTTGTTGTCGACCAAGCGAAGCGGCTTATAATTTATTTTCACGACGCACAAGTGTGTCCGTCTAAGTTGTCGGTTGAAAACTCCACCCAGGACAACGGGGAAGACGCCCGACCGTAGCCGGAGGAAGTCCGCATTGAAAATGTCTCGTGCAGGCAGTCATTCTGTTTGAACTGGTTTCGGGTGATCCCGGGCGTCGCCGGCCTGGGGGTTCCGTCGAGGACGGACACCCGGACGGCCGCCGGGCGCCGTCTGCTTTGAGTTGAGTGTTGAAATGGCTTTCAACGATGCTTCTACCGATCGTTTTTTTTTCGTTGTTTTTTTTTTTCTGTCTAATTATCCGGCGCCGTGGGTCCCGCTGCAGGGCGCTTCTGTTTTGTTTTCTTGCAATTAAAGAGTAATTTGTGCTCAAGCGACAACGCCGCTGTTTTACTGCCCATTCTTCATGAAGTGAAATGTGTAAAATGTTGACATGTTTTGTGAGGAGCTTTCATATATATTTTTTTTTGAACTGATTCTAAATGCTGCTCGTCGAACATGCTGGTCCTTCTCCCCGGTTTAAAGCAGGATGTGCCTACCGGATCACCATGGCAACGCTGCTTCGGCGCTCAGAAATGTGGAGCTTGTTGCGCAGCCCGCGACCCTGAGCGCTCAGCCTCACCTGGCGACGCCGCGGCTGTTATCGACCGAACTTAACCCATCGGCGAGTAAGGAGCGGGTTCAGCGCTTTCATTGTGGGGGAGGGAAAGTGGCAGTGCCCTGTGGACAATGATTGTTTTGGCTTCAACGGTCGCTCTCAAACACCATCTTGAAGTTATTGCAAAAGCAAACCATGTTAGTTGTAGGCCACCTCTGGACAATTACACGTCCTGCTCCCCCCTTCATTGTCTTCATGGAGAAGCAGTGATCGATGAGGGCCATTACCATCAACATTGCTGGCGGTTTTCAACATAGATTGCTGAGACACCCACTAGTCTGTTCCTAAGAAGGCTGAAGTCGCTCAGGGACAAAGACGCAGAACGAGTGTGAAGAAATGGTTTTATTTCATTTATTTCATGAGGGAGGGGCTGCACCCGCTTGGATGGTCATACAGCGCTCGGTCACAATACTGATTCAATCAGAGCCGATATCTTCAACTTTAGGTGTTAAAATCAGTGATTTGTCAAACTATATGCTGCCCAAAACCCCCCGCCCCCCAAAAAAATACTGGAGGCAGCTTTAATGGATGGAACTTGCTATTTAGAAATCCCAGCAGAATAAATCCACAGAAATTCACCCTGCAAGAAGGAACCGGAACGTTAGTCTGTGTTTATATTCCAAACTGGGTTTTATTCTAATTTTTGGAGTGGGCGTCAGGCTTTTCACTCGACAGATGTCTGTTTCGGATGATTTGAAAGTCTGGTGTCCAAAAGATTAGAGAAATATCTGTAAATATCACGGTGGTAAATAACCAAAATTAAGGGGACGTGAAGTTCAAAATCCTGAAAAATGTGTGAGAAGCATGTTGGCTGACCCCAAAAAAAAAAAAAAAAGAAGAGGCTGTAATATGTATCTCTCTTCACCGTGTTCATTAAATAATCTTCAATGTTAATGTCAAATTTAGAAGAAAGTTTCAAGGCGCCATAAATGGAATTGTATATTTTACAGCAGATCAGCAAAGTGCAAATTCCCCACCATGCAGTGACGGGCGGTGGCGGCGGTGGTGGTGGTGGAGAGCATGATGTCATCGATGTCACTGTGTCCAGGAAGCCGCGATGCCAGGCATCTCCCCTCTGCGACGGCGCTCGTCGCTCTGGATTCCAAACGGAAAAAAAAAAAGAAAAAGACCGAAGTCGAAGCAGAGGAGGGGCAGACGTACATACCGGCGGTCGGCGGAAAACACGGAATGACTTAAGGCGTCACGTACGAGTAGTGATCCGAGGGCACTCAGACATGTAGTTTGGGGTTATCGGGTTGTTTGTACTGCGCTCTAGTGAAAATACCCTCCACACACACACACACACACCCACCCACCCACACACACACACACACACACACACACACACTTGGTCCAGTTGAGTGAAGTTTCTTTAAGGGCACAACAGTATCTGCAGGAAGTAGACACCCTTCATTTCAGCCCCACGCTTCCCCCTGGGACGACTATTTAAATAACAGTATTGTACGTTTGGGTTGGGGCTGTTTTCACTTGGACTAGGGTGTGCCCCGCGGCTAATATTCAGCTTAATGATGAATCTAAAAAAATTGTAGGCTCAACCACACCACTTACAGAGTGTTATTTTAGGTACGGTTTGCGGCTCCCAAATCCATACCGACCCCGATGACGCCAACCATAAATGTACACACACCCATGAAACTCGGTGAGGGCCGTGGTGCTACTCTGCCGCCTGTACCCAGGGTTTTTGTTGCTGCGGAGAACCGGCGATCCCACCGGGGAGCCGCAGGGCTCTACCGTCCGCTGGCTGCCGAGCCCGCGTCGGCCCGGGGTTCGAAGGCGAGGAGCGGCGTCGGGGGCCGTCATTCCCTCCCCCTCCGCCACATTCAGCCGGCGCTTCCGTCACGCACTTTTTAAGAAGCGTAATATTTCGGCGCTATGGCCTTACAAGGACCTCCATCGTTCCTCGTCTTGTTTGCTCCTCTTGACCCTCCCGCTGTTATTCTGCTGCAAACTACCACCGGGGCTTTGCTCCCATTGTCTCCGATCCCCCCGTGCTCATTCTTTCATTATCCCATTTAAGGCCTACATTTAAAAGCTAGACTGAAATACCTGAGGAGGTTGTCATACTCCAGTCCCATGCAAGTGGCTGCCCACATTTCCCCCTTCCCCCGAAGTTAAAACAAAAAAAACAACCCAAACAAAAAAAACAACAAAGGGATTGGGTTCTCATACTCACCGCTGATATTTTTGGATTCTGTTAACACTGCTTTGCAGCCGTGTCGAAGGTGCTCACTCTACGTCAGTGAATGCGTCCGCTGTCCGTACTTGCTTAACCCTGGTCGGTTCGGGCGAGACGTCTTGACATTTTACTCCACTACATTCCTGAGCAAAATGATATACTATTAAATAAATAATGATAATAATAATGATAATGATCAGGAGCTGCATCCATCAAACTGCTGATTCAGGATTGCTCATCAATTATTCCTAAAGTCCATATTCTTGGAAATGACTGACACCACCTACAGTGTACTGTAAATGGTAATCCGGATATGCAGAAGAAATGGTTGTAATCCTAGTAGTACTTTACTTTATGAAGTGTTATAGGTTTTGTTAAATCAGGACACTTTGTACGAGAAGCACTTTGACTTGTATTACTTAGGGTTAGGAAGTACATTCAACAGGAGGTTCTTACATACTACTTTCACCCCAGTAGAAATGTCAACGCGGTACTTTATCTTTTTACTCGTGTCATTTTGTATCCGGATCCCAGGTCGGAGTACTTCTTCCCCCGCAGCCGCTTTGTCTTTTTTTAAGTCCTGTCACTCCAACAGCGATGAGCATCGGTCTGTGAATGATCTCGCCACAAAGCGTACAGTGCTGCTTTATGCCTGCGGACGCACTCTGCCCGGAGCCGTGCGGCTTCTTTAAACCGTCCAGCGTTCCGTCTGCTCGCTGCACTGACATCACTTTCCCAAACATTCCCTGTTGGAAGTTTGTCCATATAAGGAAGAGGCTCCGGGGCTTCCCTGCCTGAGAGGGAGACAGAGGGATGCTGCCTTACCATACAAGGCTGACAGCAGGCCTCTGCACACAGCTGCCACTGTTTACCTGCCTGCCCTCGCCACAATCATTCATATTCTCAAGATGAAATTTAAATTTGAGTTTTTATTTTTTAATTTTACAGCTTAATTTGATTGTTATTATATTTTGTATTCTGTGTTCCAATTCTATATGTTGTGTGCCCACTGATAAAGACAAACCTCACCCAGAGCAGGCCCTGTCAATCCTAACCCTTAACCCCTATCCCCTAACCCCTAATCCTAACTCTACCCCTAACCCTAACCTTTAACCCCTAACCCTTATCCCTTAACCCAAGCCCCTAACCCTAGCCCTTAACCCTAACCCTAGCCCTTAACCCCTAGCCCTAGCCCTTAACCCTAACCCTAGCCCTTAACCCCTAGCCCTAAACCTCGAGGACCCCCCCCCCCCTCGACAACAGTGTCCTCCTGTATTTGACACAGTAAATAAATCCATAACCTGAACAATAACAGAAAAGCAAAAAAAGAGAATTAATAAATAGTAGGCCGGAGCACCCATAGTCACATACCCCCCCCCCCCCCCCCCCCCCAAAAAAAACCCTGACCCTCACCCCCAAAATATAAAAACTTAAACCTAAACCTGAAAGTATAAAAACCTGACCCTAACCCTAAAATATAAAAACCTGACCCCAGCCCCCCCTAACTTGAAAACATTAAAACCTGACCCTTACCCCACTAACCCTAAAATATAAAAACATAACCCAACCCCCCCAACCCTAGAATATAAAAACATAACCCAACCCCCCTAACCCTAAAATATAAAAACATAACCCAACCCCCCTAACCCTAAAATATAAAAACATAACCCCAACCCCACTAACCCTAGAATATAAAAACATAACCCAACCCCCCCAACCCTAGAATATAAAAACATAACCCAACCCCCCTAACCCTAAAATATAAAAACATAACCCAACCCCCCTAACCCTAGAATATAAAAACATAACCCAACCCCCCCAACCCTAGAATATGAAAACATAACCCAACCCCCCTAACCCTAGAATATAAAAACATAACCCAACCCCCCCAACCCTAGAATATAAAGACCTGACCCCAGCCACCCCAGCCCTAAACCCTATAAAATCCTTATCCTTACCCATGGTCCGATCGCAGTCACAATATTTACTTTTAACAAAGTTCGAATGGAAACACATCGTAACTGCATAACATCCACAGTTTCTTATAGTTCCTCAAATTATTTGTGTATTATTTTAAACGGCGATGAATGTAACTTGATAAGTATTGGATCGGTCCAAGCCTGACGCTGTCAACGCAGCCGGCCAATCAGCCGCGAGGGGGCGGTTCCTGTGGCACCCCGCTGCCCAATCAGCGGCGAGCGGGCGGGTCTTGGGACACCCCCGCAGCCAATCGGCGCGCCGCGTCCGCTGTCGGTTTAATTTCTCCGAGGCAAAGTTTTTACGTTGGTCGACGGCTAGACCTGCCTCCTGCCAGCCCACCGCCGAGACGTCCCGCCGGGGGAAAAGAGAGCCGAGCCGAGGCGGTCCGAGCTGCTGAGAGCCCAGCGGAGAGCCAGGGAGCCGGAGAGAGGGAGCCGAGGGAACCGGGGCCGGTCCGCGTACTTCACCCGCACACACGCCGTCTGGGAAGCCGCAGCCTGGGTGGTTTGTTGCCATGGATCTCTACGATGGAGACGATACTGTTTACATGCAACAAGAGGACGACTGGGACCGGGATCTGCTGCTGGACCCTGCGTGGGAGAAGCAGCAGAGGAAGGTGAGACACGCTCCGTGTTCCCGGTGCCTGGAATAATAATAATTATTATTATTTATTAATATTATTATAATAACATAGCTGAGGCAGCAGGGCTGTCCAGTTAGTCGCGTTAGGTACGAATTACAGTTTTCCGAGCTCCCATAAAACACACCATCACTTCGTATCGACACCAATTACAAATGTTCGAGTTTCCAAGGAACGTAGCATCAGTTCGTTCTAATCATGATCATAATAATATTAATAATAATAATCATAATAATAATCATAATAATGTAAATGACTTGGCACGGGGGGCCCACCAGGACTCCCACTGTTGGTGTTGGCTGATAAAAAGCATAATTATCCCGCATGTGTCCCCAAACTTCAGTGCTTTTTAACGTGCTGGGCGGGGAAGAACACCACCATAACCCAGCACCACCTCCACCTCCCACTCCTCCTTCCAGGAACATCTTCCGCGGGTCGTGTCTGGCCTGCTAGTGGTTAGACCGGGACAGTACGCCCATCTCCCCAGCAACAGATGTCAGCCCTGCCCGCCACCCCCACCCGCCCACCCCGTAATGCGACGTGGATTAAGCCACGCGTGTTGTGCGGCGTTCCCCCCGCGTCGCTGTTGCTTTTTGGGGGATGATCATTGTGTCTCTAATGCCGCGTCCCCCCCCCCGTGTTTGTCCCAAACTCAACAGAACTCTGTGGAGTCCCATCCAGCCCCAAAATAAAAGGTGCAAACACTCAAAGTACCTGTAATACACGCGTGGCGTGTGTTTTGACAGTTAATTTTAAAACACTGTTGACAAACAAAAGTAAATCACACAACAATCCACCACCATTAGTTAAGTTGAGTGAATATAATGGGGGAATTTTTTTTTAATGTAATATGTATGACACATGAATATAGTAAAACATAACATTTCAAAGTGTGATTCAAAAAAAATTAAAAATAATCTATTAATAATTTTGCTGCAGACCCCCTGAAATTCTTTTGAGGACCCCTAGAGGGGCCGCGGACCCCAGTTTGGGAACCCCTGTGCTATGACATTTCTGTGTCTGATGAAGGCCAGTGCAGCTCCTGTGGCAGATGGTGCTTTTATTGGTCGGTTAGTAAAGAAAGGTTTATTTATTTCCCCATACTTCTCTCTCTGAGCCAGCTCCAGTCAGCCCCAGCTCTGGGCTGGGCTTGCGCGCTGCCTGCCCAAAAATGGTAATAATCGGCCCCTCTCGCTGATGCTGGAAAACTTTTTTCCCACTTTTCTTTTTTGTGCCTTGAAAGCCCCGGGTTCTGGTTTCCTACATTATGTCATCAGTTCACCAGACTGCTACCGGTGGAGGCAGGAGAGAAAAAAAAAAAGAAACCATGAGAGGTTTGAGGTCCAGGATGAATGGGTGAAAAAGACATGAAGATTACAGAACTCCTTTGCATATACTGACTATCTATGATTTAAATAACCTTGTTAACCAATTCCTATATGGCGAATGTGGAGGACTATTAATATAAATGATTAAAAGACACATTGCAGACCTCTCTCACACACACACACACGCACACACACACACACACACAGACACACACACACACACACACACACACACACACACACACACACACACACACACACACACACGTACATTCCTTCTAGGCCTCATTACCCGTGTTTTCTAGCGATGGAGAGATTGCAGAGAAGCCTTCGGTGTGTATTGACTCTCATGTTCTGCACCAGTCCATTCCGTTCAACCACGTCTTTACTTTTCTACAGTGGGCCCGGAATAACTGACTTCAGCCAACTGTGCATTTTATTCCCTCATTTAGGGATGAATTCAGTGGGGTTGCCTGCCTGCATGTGCGGCTTTTTATTATATCTGCACTACTTACTGATTGGAGACCGAGGCTGTGAGGATTGGCCAGACAACAAAAACAAAACAAAACAGTTTTCGCTCGTCATTCCCCACTGACAAAAAAATGGTCCCAGATGTTTATTGCACTAAAATAAGTGTCCCTTCAAACATGACACCCGAGACAAACTGTAGCTCCTGCAAAAAGTACAAAAAGACAAATGTTGTGTGTGTGTATCTGTGTGTGAGACTATAAAAATAATATGGACTCATGGGCTGGAACACAGCTTTCTTCGGGGAGCGCTGTAAATACTTTGAGTCTGATGCATGTCATAACCTGACTCCACTCTTATCATCTTGCAATCTTAATGTCTTTCCATAGCCAGGTGTCCTCAGCTGTCCGTGCTAGAGAGAGGTTTGCACCCAAATGTCGGATATATATATATATATATATATATATATATATATATATATATATATATACACACACACACAGTATGTGCTTGCAGCCTCTGGTTCATTTATCTCAGACATCTATGTAGTGTTATTTTCCAGACACCATGACCTCGTCACCAATTGCATTCCCTCCCTCCCTCCCTCCCTCCCTCCCTGTCTTATCTCCTCTTCGTGTCCTGACAGACTCCAGTCGGTGCTGCAGGCTGCGCGCTGCCTTGCTAGCTGCAGGGCGGGGTTGCACAGGTGTTTGCTTCCGCACCCATTCCTTCCAGGGTTTTCCATTTAAGGAAACGAGCCGTGACTTTGATTGGCCGCTGCCGGTAAATCCCGCCCCTCTCCGCCCCGCCCTGCCCCGTCCCGTCCCGTCCCGTCCCGTCCCGTCCCGTCCTGTCCCGTCCCGTTCCGTTTTCCCCTTCCTAAGAACTCCATAACCCACATGCACAATCGTCCACAGCACCCTCAACACCTTCACCCACATCCCCCTGCCTGCACTGTGCCACAGATAAGGCATTAGACGGCTTAGACCACCGTCTACATTTTGCCGTCAAGGTTTGTTAGACGTGTTCTGGGGCTCGTTCCGATGATGGTGAGACAACGGGTCAACACATGATTTCTGCTGCCTTTCACGTAGCCCTGTGGCCAGGTCCTCTGCCGTAGAGCCGTCGGATTATCAAGCAAGCGGCGTCAGCATGGCGGCAGTTTCCACTGAAAACAAACACAAAAAAAGTTTTAACCACAGTTCTATGTTTGTTTGGCAAAAAACAAGGACGCAGTCATGTGTCATTTCTGTTGATGAAGAGGTATCAGTCACACCAGCAGAGGGCTGATCCGCAGTGTAAGGCTCAACTAATCCGTGAGTAAGGCCAGGTATTAGGCTCGATAATGAGTATGGCGATATTTGCCACCATATGCGATATTTACGCAGTATCGTAATATCCCCGTCCCTCCGTCTGTGGGACCACGGGGAGCGACGGACGGAGCTCATTCGCTTGTGTGCATGGGGAGGTTGTACAGTATGTGGACGTACAGTATGTGCGCAACAGTGAGGATGGAGGGTTAGGACGCGATGATGCACGCGGCGCGGTGGTGAGGGTGATGAAGTTGCAGCTCCCACGGCACAGACGATGCGCGCACCGGCGATGGCCACGCGCCCAAAAACAGTGTGTTTTTCATTTCAGATGTAGGTTATTTTATTTCACGTCTCCTTATGGCACCAAACAAGTGTGTCCTCATTGAAATGTTATCCCTGTGCATTTTGTAGTCGTCCATCTGTTTTATCCTGTTATTGTGATACACAGTGACTGACCGGTGAACAGGAGATCCTTTCCTCACGCACGTTACGTGAAAGCAACACGTGCCGCTTTCGATCCGTCCTCCGTGATCTGGCTTTAAAGATTGCGCAACCGTGCATAATGGGAACACTCCCTCACTTTCGATATTTGGGCGGGATTGCATCACGATATGAAATTTTGGGTATTGCCCCAGCCTGTTGGGTATTGTTTAAAAAATGTAGGATACCAGTACCAGTACGTTTCAAGTGATACCGATACCAATAGAGTACTTCATTCAATACCTTTTTCTTTCTACTATACCATCATGTGAACGGAAGCATTGATTCAGTTGTGTAAAATGCCACCACCGCTCCCCGTCCAAATGATTTTTACACTTATACATTTTGGAAGTGTTCAAATGATTAAAATATGTATTAAATAACTATACGAAACTGTACAATGAAGTATTTGGGCGGTGTCATTTTAAACAAATAGTCAGTACAGGAGGAATGATCACAGCGGAGAAAACCTCTTTCACCGTTCTTATGGACACCCGACCAAATAC
Source organism: Zeus faber (assembly GCF_960531495.2). Lineage (NCBI taxonomy): Eukaryota > Metazoa > Chordata > Actinopteri > Zeiformes > Zeidae > Zeus > Zeus faber. The sequence continues at coordinate 5,338,031 of NC_137198.1, read as the reverse complement.
TGTTGTTTTAAGACGGACTTGAAAAACTGTGAACCTGTCCTTTAACAGGCTGTGGTAGCTGCTGCCGTAGTCAACCAATCACACGGCGCGTTCAGTCCAACAGCGCTTGCGGTGATTGGCTGCGAGTGATACCATACAAAGAGTAATTTCTTTCTAGATCTGGGTACAAAAGGGATGGAATGCGGGCAACGTTTGACTGGAGAAGCTTCGATACTACTTGGTTTTGGGTTATTTCGGTCGATACCTTAAAGGTATTGAATTCCAAAACCCAGCCCTATCCATGAGTAAGCACAAGCAGAAGCCTGCTCCTTGTGCAACAGATATGTGGGAAACGCTGGCAAACGGAGTAAATCACTCACTGCTTTGTCACCCTCTAAACTACTCTGGTGATTAACCCGCGTTTAAATGGGCGTGGCGGCAGAGGCCTTGGGCTCCACATCATCCAGATTTGTTGTTATGGATAATGCTGATATGTATGATAGTTGTCTGTTGTTTTGGCCTTATTGGCCACTCTGGATCAACAACGTTCCACCGTCCTTGGAAGGGGGAAGGTTCTTCAGACTCCCTTCTTAAGGTTTCTCTCTTTTTGGATTCCCCTTGGTTTTTTTTCTTTGCCCGCCTCGTGTGATGATGCATCAACCTGTCCTTTACCGTCAACCTACGCCGAACACCAAAAACTCACATCTCCGATAGAATTAGAATATTTTATTAATGAGGGGAGGAAGAAAAAGGAAATAAAGAAGAGGTGAATTCCAGGAACTGAACGCGTGGGGGATTACCAGGTTTAAGAGATGTGCGGGTGATGACCCTCCATTGACACTCACTGGACTCTAAACGGCTTTTTTTTTTTTTTTGTTCCTGGAAGGCAACAAAACAGTTCTGTGCTTTTTGTGTTTTCTTTTTTTTTTTTTTTTTTTTCCACTACAGCAGCAATTTGCCAGATTGCATAATGGGGGGTAATTTTACAGCGTACATGGCAGCCCCTCCGCAGAATGCTTCCTGTCATCAGATTCCTGTGTTCCCATGATGCACCTTGTGCCTCTATGGCCAGCACTCCTCAAACAAAAGGAGAACACAGTCCCAGGCCAGGGGGTGACAAAGCTCGGCATGTCAAAAGACTAAACTCCCTCTTTTCTGCCAAACGTTTTGGCACGCCGCTCGGCGCCCGTCCCCGGAGCGAAGGCGCGATGTGCTGAGACGCTGCTTCTTTTCACGACAAACAACATGGGAGCGATTTGAGGGAGAAGCCGTTTCTCATTTCTCTCCATACTCACCGAACTGTGAAGTTTTTTTTATTTTTAATTTTTATTTTCCCCCCACTCTGCGGTCCGACTTTGGGGCTTGGGGTCCCCGTCAGAGGCCCTCTGAAAGCATCTTGACCTTTTTACAAACTTTTTTTATTTTTTCCTTCTTTCTTTTAGCGGTTAGAGCTGTTTATTCAACGGTGAATACGACGGACCGGTTCCGAACGTAGCGCCGTCCAGGCAAAGACAATCCGTTTCCGCTTCCGCCGTTTCAGAAGCGGCGGGAACCGGAACCGGAGTCGGTCGGAGCTCGGATTGCTGCGGCGAGGACGGCTCGGGTGAACGGCTCCCCCTCCGATCGGCCAGGGCTTCGGGCCGCCGCCGCCGCCGCGCGAAGTTTGGCGGCGTTCAGCGCCGTGCCGCCGCCCGGAGAAAATTCCCGCCTTGCCCTCCTCATCCCCCCGGCACTCGCCTGAGACGAACGGCTGCTTCGCCCCTTGCCGCTGCTGCCGGTGCGAGTGCACCAGAACAGGGCCGGGATGCTGCCCTTGAGCAAACTGCGCCTTCTTCGGTGGAACCGCGCAGTGGCCTAGCGTGCAGAATAACGGCACGCTTGGCTGCGGCCCCTATATTTATTTACCAGCATGGGAACTTGGAGCTGGAGGTTGCTGAGGAATTTTCCAGTGCTTCCCTGGATAAATAACGGTTAGGAGAGTACACAATGCGTTAGCATTTGTATCTCAGACTTGACTTCAGGAAAGTAGCAGCTGCCCACTCATGCTCTGTCACGCTGCGGAGGGGAACTGGCGAAACTGGTCCGCGAAATATGAAGAGGAAGCGGAGATATGGCCGTCCTGGAAGGAGATATCGTCGCAACGGTTACAAGTTCTCTTATGCTCCTGCCGCATCTGGCCAGTGTCACGGCTAATGCATTCCAGCTGCAAGTCCTTAAAGGTCCCTTCCTGGCGAAGCTGCCCCGGTCATGCCCCCTCGGCCCGCCCCCGCCCGATGCCCGGCGGCCTCGCCCTGCGCGTCGCGGGAGGCTTGGTCCCGGCTCCGGTTGGCGTGGCGATAAGGGAGGGGCCAGAGGCAGCTGGTGTCAGATCATCCTTGAAGGTTGAAGCGCTCCCTGAAGCGGCTGGTGGTCTGTCTTTTCTGCTCCTCCACCCCCTCCCCCCTGCAGCTGGAGCTTAACGTGAAGAGGGATCGCTCAGTTCTCCACTGAATTGCGCCTGGGTTCCAGTGTCTTGCTCAGAGGCACTTAGAATAGATGGAGATGCTGGATATTCGCTCAAGCGAAATCTGGGAGAACCGAAGTTCCCCGGCATGATCCAGGGCAGCGACCTGTGAGCCTGTGGGTTGATTTTAGAATTTTTCCTCCAAAAATGGTGGAATCTTGTTATCTTTATTCGATGGTTTTCCCTGTTTATTCCACCACAACAAACAATACAAAGACTGCCAGCTGGAGCTTATTCCCACTAACCTGGAACGGTTTTTGAGTCGGGCCTGTTGTACCTGTGGTACTAATACACACACACACACACACACACACACACACACACACACACACACACACACACACACACGGACCTCCAGCTGCAGCATCAAAATCTAACCTGGGAGACACAAAGACAAAGTGGTGTTTTGTCCAACCCCGAACGCTTTGACACCCGGACACTACGGCTTTGAGTCGTAACACCGTTGGTCTGTGGTGAGAGCGAAGCGGTCGGAGAAGAGTTTCTCCTTCACGTCCGCACTTTCTGCTCCGTTTAAAAAAAAAAAATTGTTTTAACTAGTAACTCTCCACATAGAAGGGTCCTTATTCACACCCACACGGGCACACCCCGCAAGCACCCCGCACACACCCCGCACACACCCCACGCCCCTTCATCCTATCGTCTTTGTTTCTTTGTCCTCTGTTGCCACTCTGCCACTGAAAGCTGATCCGGTGTCAACATGGTTTTGATGGAGCGTGTTTGGTAATCAAGCGAATCATCTCATTATCTGATGCTAATGAGAAGCTTTCAGTCAGTTAACCCCACCCCCCCGCCCAACCCACGATGGTGCATCTGTGGGATGTGCAGGAACAACAAGCCATGGGGGCAAAACCTTGCATCTCACACCCCTTTCCCACTGCACCAAAAACCCGGTAACATCCGCTAACAATCGGCATTTGTCACCCGGGGTAAAAGGAAAAACCCGGGTCAAATGACCGGGCCATAGACCCAGGTTTTAATGGACTCCACCTCCGATGGGCTGTGATGTGACCAGGTCACCCAGGTGGATCCGCTCATTTTGGCTGCTTTACCTGCGCAATGTGACGCGCGTTGAAGTTCCGGACATTGGCGCATAAATATACATGAATATCTGTGTATCATTCCATCATTTCATATCCCAGTTAGAATCCAAAAGTCAGAAGTTATTGACTTTTTTTTTTTTCCACGCACGGGAGACCGCGAAATGTTGTGTGTGTGTGAGGGGATCGCACCGTCTGACCTGGGTTTAAAGAACCCGGGTCAACCCGCTAAATTTGGTGTGAAAACGTTGTAACGGGACTCAAAGGATCTGCTGCTAACGTCTTGGTGCCAGGTCAGAGCTGTTACACGTGTGTGTGTGTGTGTGTGTGTGTGTGTGTGTGTGTGTGTGTGTGTGTGTGTGTGTGTGTGTGTGTGTGTGTGTGTGTGTGTGTGTGTGTGTGTGTGTGTGTGTGTGTGTGTGTGTGTGTGTGTGTGTGTGTGTGTGTGACTTGAATACTCGTACATGAAGTGCTCACAGGATCGGATCACTGTTGGTATAATATACAACATAATCCCTGTCCTCAGCAGTAGGACAGTATCTCAGTTCAGTACCATCATGGATCCCGGGGCCAATTCAAGCCATGCTATGACGTGAAGTGTTGGGACGCAATATAAAAATTTCCTGCAATTTCTTAAAGACAATCTTATGGTATGAGTGTTCTGGAAAGCGATTGAATCATCCTCACAGAGTTCACACATCACGAGTGATCCCTTGAAGAACCATGCACGTCAGAAGTCACTCAGTTAGACTCCATCCGTCCATATTTTTTTTTTAGAGTCAGTCTCCCCAAGTTTTATTTCGGGCGTCTTAGAAAATGGATGTGAAAGAACGCCAGCCCCCACCAAAAAATATTATTACGTAAATGGAATTATTTTTCTTACTGTTCTGTTTCTTCTCAGTGTTTTGCTGCTTTAAATCTGTTTTCTCAGTCTTCCAGTAATAACGGCCGTGCCAGACATTCAGAAACTATTTCAGGGTTTTTTGTTTTTTTCTGTCCAGACAGGGATGACTTTCAGAAAAACACAACACCATCATTAATCATTAATTGGCTGCTCTAAAAACATTTAAATGTTTTGTTTTAGAGCCTGACCTCCTCGACCCTTTTGTTTGTTTCTCAAGTGGGAAGCCGGCACCTCTTCATCTGGGATACTCTGCCTGTTTTTTTGTTTTTTTTGGGGTTTTTTTTAGAACGCACCGCACGTCGTTATCCGAGCGGCTCCCAAATGCCCTGGCCTCAATGAAGATTCACGCATTGTTTATTCTCTCAGCCTGGCGCTCCTGTCGTAGGTGTGATGACTTTCCGAACGGTTTCCAAGCACTCGGTTACAGGTGATTAAAACTATTTTCAAGGGCCAGTTGCGCAGTAAATTCTAACTAGTAAGCTTCATGGACTCGAGGGAAACGTTTTGATCGCTTTCCCTAAATCAAATGCACAGCGGTCCGTTTTGCAGAGGGCCTTCGCCGGGGATTAAATATGCAGCCCGGTGGCTGAGACCCCCCCCGGACCCCAGAGCCGTGTGAATTCCACATCCACCATGGGATTCGGGGTCAGGGTGGACTTCCTGTTGGGCAGAGAGCGCAGAGCGACGTTAAGCCTCGCAAAGCAGAAAGCAGCGGCTACGGCTACGTCTGGAACCGCTAAAAAGTCACGGTCACATGTCTTCAATATTGGACGACCCCTTTGGCTCAGAAAGATGTTTTTTTTTTTTTTTTTAATAGGCAATCCGTCTGCATGTTTGCAAGGAATGTTCCAGCACCACATGGAAAGGATGTAGTCTGTTCTTTCCTGGACTAATGCTATTAATCAAATCACACGTGAACGGTCTTATATATATGTGTGTGTGTGTCTGTGTGTCTGTGTGTCTGTGTGTGTGTGTGTGTCCTTGCTGTGCAGTCCTTAATTTAAACCAAGGGGTCGGCACTGCACCGTACTGTGCAACACTGTATTCTGTGCTACACTGTATTCTGTGCTACACTGTATTCTGTACTACTCTGTATTCTGTACCTGTGTCTGGAAGAGACGTCAGTCCGAGGACGCCTGAGAATTCAGTGTGATCGATTACTATCTTTCATTGCCGTCACCTCTTGGTCAAATTGCGCTCACGCGTCGGACAAGAAAGTAAATGTAAAATAGACTAAAAAAAACTAGATTGTCATACATAGTTTGTCGTCTGATTTTGTGAGGAGATCTGAGCCCTTTATGCCTGTGAAGGACAGTTAAACACTGAAATTAAAAAGGGGAGTGCGCAGGGGGTTCTTTTCTGCAAGAAGCGGCGACTGGACAGGATCCACTCTTAACCCCAGTTGGAGCCTTGAACGTGGAAGTTCGAAGGCAAGACGGTCCTGTGATATCTATCTATTCCCTGTGATGATTGTTATTATACGTTCTTGCGTAAAGCCGGAGCCTCTGTTTGCCGTTTTAATAACTACTTATTTGACGCCGCCATTGGCCCTCACATGGGAACAGCTGCTCCCTGGGCCCGCCCCTTTTAATGAATTGTCAACATTTGCACTGTTTGTTTCCCCGTTCTTTGTGTTTCTTTTGACTCTGCATCATGACATTATTGTCGATGAGGTCAGCAGCGTGTCCTGGCTCACATGATTTTACTTTCACTGTTTCGTCAGCAGTGTAACAAGGTCTCACGGTATGTACAGTATGTCACATCTGCCGTGGTCAAGCCTTGGAGCCCGATGAAGGTCTGAAACGTTGCGACAACAACCCAGACGGGAGTGTTCGACGTGGATGACCTTTCTTCCGCCTTGTGTGGCTTTTTTTTTTTCTTTTTCTTTTTTTTTTGTGAGTCCCGTACCTGGATCCAAAACGGGGTCGGACGTGGATGCCGCAGGAAGCTCAAACAGCTGCGATGCGTCTCGTGATGTCAGTGAGAGAAGCTGCGAGTAAACAGATACCCTGGAGAAGCAGGTAGCAGCCGGCATGCCTTCCCTCTCTGCAGCCCTGCAGGCGGGGTGAGAGAGAGGGACTAAGAATCAAACACAGAGAGGCTTTCAGGTCTGAGCACAAGGGGAGTGTGTTTGGGAGCCCATCCTTTGTGACATTATCGACTCGTTTGTGGTCAATTATTGATCGCGGCCCAGCGGCCCGGACCTGCGAGGCATCAGATGGATGTCATCCTGTTAGGACACCTGAGGCTGACACCTGACGCCCAACTCACCCCTGTGGGACTCTTCCCTAAAGTCTGTCACTGGGAAGATGGTTTCAAACCAACCTGGGCATCATGGGAGAAGTTCTGGTCACAGTCATCACTGGGATACTTGGAATGCAAATCCTGATGTCTGCTTGTGAGTTCAACATTAAACAGCAGTCCTTCGATTGAACTAGGAGGCAACTTGAAGTGTGATGGTTTTTCATTTTATCTGACTTCTGAAAAAGATGGTCAATATTGTCTGGTCACATCTTCTCCTCGTTCAGTTAAGCCCCTTTCCCACTTGCACCGAAAGACGTGAATGTACCGGCAATGTTCCGTGTTGGCGTCATGTGGGAACGGGAGCTGGTCTCGATGCTCCGTAAATGTCTCCACTCTCGACCTTGTATCATTTCCGGGAAATGCTGGTACGGCAAGTGTGTGGGAATGGAAGCAGTAACATTGTCGTCAAGTAGGGGTGGAGCCAAATCCAAACAAAGCATAAATAGTGGGTTTTTACGAATATTTATCTCGTACAAATATTTTAAATAATATTGCATATTCGGGAAGGAGAAAAAAAACTTCAGAAAAATGGGAGTCGGATTAGATTTATTATTTTACTTTTTAAAAATGCCCCTCAGACCCTGGACTTGGCTTTAACAGTTAGGCGAGGACATCGGCGCTTCGCTTGCTTCGCTTGCTTCGCTTGCTTCGCTTGTCTGCAGCAGAGCGGAGGGAGCGAGCGGACAGGGAGAGGCAGAACAGGTGGAGAACGTTCATTCTCCGGAGGCAGAGGGTGTAGGACAGGTTGAAAATGATCACGCTGCTTTAATAACATTGGTTCTGGGTTATGACATTGGGGTTATAACGTTCAGATTATAACGTTAGGGTTATGACGTTTGGGTTATAGGGTTAGTTGTCTAGTCTTGTGTGATATTAGACAGAGCTCGCGCAAGCATTATGTCATTTACCCGGTAACAGTCATCTAAGTAGGAATAGACTCCGTACGGAACTTTTCCATTAAGGAGGCCAACGTGGGAATGACTACCTACTGCCTTTGCCAAATTCTTTTTTTTATCCAGCAATGTTACGGGTTCCATGTGGGAAAGGGGCTTTACAGAAGGAAACTGTGTGAAAAAATACGATATCTCAATTCCATAGAGACACAATGCCACTGAAAGGCAACAAATGACAATATTGAATTATAGCAATCGGTCGTGACTTGATTTGGATGGAGGAAAACAGCGTCTTGAAGTCAGGGACCAGCTTTTTACACTTTTTACTCTTGTTGTTTCTCCCGTCCACGGGGGTGGACGTTGATCGACTGACGGTGCAAAGTGTTATCGCCGTACGCTGGGCTGCACCGTCTCTGTCAGCCATGATATTAACACCGTCGCTCACGCTGATTGTTTGACTTCTCCATCCAAAGCGGCGTTGGATGAGCGTGACGGGTTAGAAGGACCTTTTAAAAACCTTGATCCTCGGCGGTCGGGAGGGGTGGAGCCTCAGGGCGGAGACGACGGCAGCAAGTGATATTCACATGAGCGAGGGAAGAGGCGGGGCAGTGTCACGTGGCCATCGACATGCACGCGGGCACTCTGCTGGCATGAAGGCTCGTTGTTTTGCTGCACATCCTCATTTTCATAAAGTGGGACAAGTATTGATCGTTTGAATTTCAATCAGTTCTCCGCTATTGATTGTCCGGTGTACTGGCAGTTGTGGTCAGCTAGAACACAGTCCCTGCAGGCAAATGCCGTCACGCTCACACAATCACTCTCCTCGCCAATGGGAGCTCTGCTGCAGCAGCGGCCAATGACGCTCCTTCATTTTGCCATAAAAGGCTCTCTCCACTGATTTGCTTTTCCCACAAACTTCCAGTTTGACTTAATTTGTGATGAGAACCAGCAGCAGCGGCCAAGTTCCTTGCAGTGGATCGCGTTACATTTTGGCCACATCGCGCGCGCGCACATGCATGCACGCACGCACGCACGCACGCACGCACGCACGCACGCACGCACGCACGCACGCACGCACACACACACACACACACACACACATATATACACACACACACATATATACACACACACACACACACACACACACACACACACATATACATATATACACACACACACATATACATATATACACACACACATATACATATATACACACACACATACATTTATACACACACACACACACACCCCTCAAGGAGGCCTCATGCTCGTTGGTGCATCAATGTGTTGGAGAGCCCTCCGTCAGCCGGCATCAAGAGGGCGGAAAAGAGAAGTGCTGGCAGGTGGCAGATGCTGGTGGTGTGTGCGTGTGCGTGTGCGTGGCCGTGCGGGCTTTGAGGGATGTCTGCATCTGCTTCAGTTTCACCAGGAGCAGCACAGTGTTTGACTCTCTAGTTTATACGGCCCAAACTTAACAAACAAATGACTTGGTCAATCAAGGAAATTAAGCAGATGACATTTTAGACATGAAATAATCAGCTTTGTATTGTGCTTTTTACAACTTCAGCACAACGGGACCGTGCCTGCAGTTTATTTTGAACAGTGTTCTCCAACCACATGCTCATAGTTTTATAAAGAGAGAGCACACTGTACAATCCCCGCCCGGTTACACTGGAACGCTTGTTCCACTACGCATGTCTGACACCTTTCAGTTACCAGGAGTCGTAACGACCACTTTTCCACGTCCCCTCGATATGTTCTCTCTGTTTTCCCATCCCGTTTGTTTGCACCTCCGCAGGGACGTGTTAAAATAGTCGGCTGGTCCAGGAGTCCTTTGGGAGGATAGGTGTTAGAATATGTTTTATAACCATAATTTATCAAACTAGGCCCAATATTTGTATAAAAGGCCTTCCAGCCTGAGTTGTTTCTACATTTACATTTTACATTTAGTCATTTAGCAGACGCTTTTATCCAACGCGACTTACAATTATTCAAGCACCGATGGATGCAGCCATCAGGAGCAATTAGGGGTTGAGTGTCTTGCTCAAGGACACTACAGCATGCTAGCAGGAGGAGCCAGGGATCGAACCAGCAACCGTTAGATTACTCGACCACCAGCTCTACCTCCTGAGCTACCATTCCCCCTTTCTTATCTCTATTAATTCATCCGTTGATTGGAGTTAATCTTTGAAGTTAAGGCCCAAATGACCTGTTAAATATTTTGCCTTTTGTTATTCCCTGACTAGAAGATTTGTGATTGAGACGATCCGACGACTTATATGAGAAGGAACAGACGTGTCCACATCTCGCTCTGCAGGCGTGGACACCGCGTGAACAGAGTGCGACGGTTAAAGACTGAGGAAGGAACCGTAAGAACACGAACGTAGATGGAGGCCAGTGCGGGCCGAGAGGCCACCGCCGCGGGCGGTCTGAGGACGTGCCTCTCCAGCGCTCCCTGCCCTTATATGGGCGGTGGAGAAGATCTGCGCCTCTCTCCTTAGAAACCAGCTCTCATTTCAGGTTTTTTAATTTGTCAAAATGAAAGAAGCGTATCTTCCTCCCGTTTGACTCGCGTGCGGAGCAGACGATCTGGTAGGGTCACGGAATGTGCGCACGAAGAGCATCAACGCCGAGGTTGTCGTCGTAAAACGCACGGACGTAGAAATCAAAATTTCTGGCCGCTTGCCATGGCTTCTCCCTGACCAACCTCCCTCGGCCCCCGCTCGGCAGCCGCGGCACAGTCTCGGCCCGCGCCCAGATCAGCACTTTCGTGGACCTGACTCAGGCGACCGTCAAGCATTCAAACGCAGCTCCGCTACAATGAAAAGTGTACTGGGTTTAGATTGGGCCGCGGGCGAGCGCTGAAAAACGAGGCTGACTCATGACCGGTGCGTTACGGCTTCGGGGAATGGTCGCGCAGTCATCACCCAGACTGTTTGAATTGGCGTCGTCTGCACTTTGTGTGTGTGAAGTCCTGAGGAAGCTGGCTTCTTGTTCCGGTCGCTCTTGAAGAAATACCTTTTTTTTTTTTTTTTTTTTTTTTTTTTTTTTTTTTGTGTGTGTTTTTTTTACGATCTTGTAAAAGTGAATTCCACGGAGAAGCCGTCTGAGATTTCTTAATGAATACGCAAGCGCACAAGCTTGTGTACGTACAAGGACACCCATCGCTCTGCTTCTGCTGCGTTTAAACAGGGTACATAAGGCTTTCTGCCCAATGGTTTATTTTACTCAGCCCTGGTAAAAATACATGTTACACGAGGCATCGCATGATTAAAATGCAATGTCAGAAAACGAAAGGGCTCAGGAGAACACAAGCTCGGGTGTACGCCCGTGTTTCTTTGACCTCTGAAGACCTCACTTGTGAGTTTAACTCGGCCCAGGATCAAATTCTCCCTGGCACGCCCAGGCTCATTCTGCGGTGCCGCCTGGCTGAGGGCGGCAGCCTGTGGAGGCGTAGGAAAGGGGAGAGCACCGTTTGGAGCCGGCGGAGCGAGGAGGCTTTTGAATGACTCGTCGCTCTGAGTGGCCTCTTTGATGGCCGCGCTCTGTTTGAACAGCATTTGGCCTCGGATTTGCATTCAATTTGTGTGCTCCAAGATGGGCTGATAAAAGTGTTCAACGGAGTGCGCGGTGTTAGAGCGCGTATGCATTTTTATGTGCCTTGTCTGTTGAAAGCACAGTATAACACAGTGTTTCAACATGTTGCTTTTTTTTTTATCACATCGATCCAGGAAATTTGAATATGAAATTACGTAATTGGCAGTCGTGTTTTGCTGTGTGTTTACAATCACCGGCCACTTTATTAGGTACACCTGTTCAATTGCTTGTAACACAAATAGCTAATCAGCCAATCACATGGCAGCAACTCATTGCATTTAGGCATGTAGACAAGGTGAGGATGACTTGTTGAAGTTCAAACCGAGCATCAGAATGGTGAAGAAAGGGGATTTAAGTGATTTTGAACGTGGCATGGTTGTTGGGGCCAGACGGGCTGGTCTGAGTATTTCAGAAACTGCTGATCTACTGGGATTTTCACACACAACCATCTCTAGGGTTTACAGAGAATGGTCCGAATGAGAGAAAATATCCAGTGTGCGGCAGTTGTGTGGACGAAAATGCCTTGTTGATGTCAGAGGTCAGAGGAGAAAGGGCAGACTGGTTCAAAACGATAGAAAATCTCTGAACGCACAGCACGTGGAACCTTGAAGCAGATGGGCTACAACAGCAGAAGACCACACCGGGTGCCGCTCCTGTCAGCTAAGAACAAGAAACTGAGGCTACAATTGGCACATGCTCACCAAAAATGCACAATAGAAGATTGTAAAAACGTTGCCTGGTCTGATGAGCCTCCGTTTCAGCTGCCACGTTCAGATGGTAGGGTCAGAATGTGGCGTCAACAACATGAAAGCATGGATCCATCCTGCATTGTATCAACGGTTCAGGCTGGTGGTGGTTGTGGTGGTGTAATGGTGTTGGGGATATTTTCTTGGCACACTTTGGGTCCCTTAGTACCAACTGAGCATGGTTTAAAGGCCACAGCGTAACTGAGTATTGTTGCTGAAATGTCCATCCCTTTATGAGCACAGTGCAGCCATCTTCTGATGGCTACTTCCAGCAGGATAATGCACCGTGTCACAAAGCTCAAATCATCTTAAACTGGTTTCTTGAACATGACAATGAGTTCACTGTTCTCCGTCGCCATTTGCGCACCTGTCTCCCTCTCTGATGGAACCGACAAGGCGCCTGCCAGCGACACACACGCCGGCGACGGGGTGTCCCGCCATCGGCGCCAGAACAGTGTGTTTTTATTTTGCTTTATGTCTCCCCGCGGAACGAAACTGTGCGTAATGGGGACACTTTCTCCCTGGCTGTCTCACCACCCCCGTTTGATTAAGTGATTGTTTTAACTGAACCTCTGCGCTGCCATCCTCCCCCGGCAAGACCCGGTGCTCCAGCCCGGGAACACCTGTAGAGTCCCTGCGGAGCCTCTCCCAGAACACTGCATCTGTTTTTTGTTTTTTTTTTACATTATTTTGTTTTTTTTAATATGCATGAAGCTGTCCCTGAGCAGACAAAGCTCGGACAAAGCTCATTCACTCGGGCGCACAAAGAGGATGTATGTGGACGAATGCGCGCAACGTTTTCATAGGAAAGAACACGTTTCCGCTGCAACACTGCATTTTTTTAGAATGTTAAATATCAGATTTGAACAATTACAAGACTTGAAGTTAAATCAATCGGTCAGTATTGTACTGTGATTGAAGGTTTTTCTTTTTACTATTCAGTAGTTCAATAAAGGTATGTAATTCATATCAATTCATGCATCAATTTATCTCAATTTCATCATAACACGTAGGCGTGGCCGACAGGAAAGAGCAGTTTATATGTTGACTGTGTCCAATGTTGTGTTGGTCATACTATAGATTGATTTATTACTTCTGTTTAGTGAATAATACAGAAGATAAGGAACTTAAAAAAAACACATGCTTAATTGCAGTCACAATATTGGCCTGAAAAATCGCAATTGGATTATTTTCCAAAATCTTTCAGCCGTAGTTTACAGCCCTGGTGCTGTCAAGATGTTTGTTTTTAGGTCTCTGGGCTTTTTGCAGTCGTCATAGCAACCACCCAGTGTTAGGTGCTCTGCGGCATTTTCACCGACGAGACGCTCTTTGTTGGATGAAACTTGGCTGAGGAAGGAGCCATTAGCACACTTTGACTTTACTGTGTGACACACACACACACACATACACACACTGAATATGCATTAACACCGGCCGTGTGCCACACAAGTGTAAAATCCATTATGCTGTTCTTTGTCAACGTGCACTATTTCAGTAGGCTCACTGCCGCATCTGCTGAAACAGGGTGGCGTGTGTGGGTGTGTACTGTACGTGTGCATGAGATGGTATTTATTTCTAAATGTTTTCATTTGTGTGGATGTGGATATGTGCATATTCACACTGTGTGTGTGTGTGTGTGTGCGTGTGTGCAACTATTCATATGCCGTGTGTGTGTGTGTCTCGTTACAAGCGTATCTACACTTAATTTGTATTTTATTCTTTGTGTGTATGAGTGTGTGCACATACTTTCATGCATACATATGTATGTGTATGCTTTCGAGTGTGTTCCTGTTTGTGTGTGTGTGTGTGTGTGTGTGTGTGTGTGTGTGTGTGTGTGTGTGTGTGTGTGTGCTGAAGCAGCAGCTGGGACAGTAGATAAGTGTAATGGGATGACTGTGCTGAGTTGGCAATTTGGTGTGTGTGTGTGTGTGTGTGTGTGTGTGTGTGTGTGTGTGTGTCTTTCTTTTCCCGGCCCCTCCATCGCACTCCCCTGCAGTGGTTTTACGACCAAACTTCCAGCCTGGGAAGCCGTTCCTCCCCTCCGCGCCGCGTCTCTCTGGGCTTTCTTCAGCTTGAAGACTCAGAAGGGAACTCTGTCTGGGAAGCAGCCATCAGTAGTGGAAACATGTAGATCACAGTCATCACCGGCGAAGCCTTCAGTGGGAAGTTTAGAAGGATGACCGTGGTGACAGGGTTTTTGGGGATGAAGATCCTCACGAGGCGGAGGGCCGCGGCAGGAGGCTCCAGGTGGACCCCGACGAGATGATGTACTGTGCCGTACAGCCAGATGGTGGACGGATGGACGGAGAGGGAGTCGGCCGTTGTGAAAGTGGGCGGGGCTCGTTCTACCACCGCTGCGCCGGGGAGTTGAGCAGAGTTACAACTGGGACGGGGGTGGGGGGGGGGTTGCGGAGCTAGACAAGGCGTGAACGAAACCAGCGCTGGGAACCTCGCCGGCCTCAGAGACGTCGACTCATTCCAGGCCAGCACCATTGTGTCCCGATTTGGCGCGACCAAAGGTATGACGCCGCTGGAGAGGCCTGGAGACTCTGCTCTCCGGCAAGACGGTTTTATGGGTTTGCTCCTGTCCACCCACTTCCCAAATCTCCCTCCCACTCAGCTGCTGAGGTGGAATTTCAGTTTGAGACTCCATCCCCTCATGTCCTCCACTTCCCCCCCCCCTGTGCTTTACATTTACATTTACATTTAGTCATTTGGCAGACTTTGATCAGCATTTTCATTTCCCAGGTCGACTGTGTCCGATGCCGTCTGGCTTCCTGAAGTAGCGGCTTAGACGTCGCCTGAGTGTTGTGACCCGAGCGGGGGGGGGGGGGGGGGTGTGTTGTGAGTGAATGAGAAGTAACCCCCCCCCCCCCAGTATGTTATCCAAGTTCACGGAGGCTCATCCTGTGTTGAGAGAAACTCCACTTCTCTTGTATTGCTTCTACTTAGGGCGCATAGATACCATTCTGAGGCTGAGGGTCCGGCACCGTCATCACCTACTGGTAAAAACCAATATGAAATGGTGTATGATTTGTTATGATTATGGCTACTTTATTTAATCAAATTTATTAATAGTCATACATTATACAGAATGTTTTGTATATGGCAGTTGACTGTAGTACCTATTAAATCTGTATGAAAGTGGCCATAATAATGTAGGAGGTTCATTTATAATGCATGGATTCATTGACATATGGGAATTTTTTCCATACCTACACCAAATACACACCTATACACCAAATACACCCTCAAAATGTCATTATTTGTGCTTGCTGGTACTCTATGACAGTGCACTACTTAGTCATCAAAATCGGGCTGAAAGAAGAGCTGTTGATCATCCCGAGTTTTTATATACCTAGTTATTATACCTAACTATGAAATAGGAAGTAGTGGAGCACGACGGGGGGCACGTCGCCGGCCCCCCAGCAGCACGACGGGCAGCACGTCGCCGGCCCCCCAGCAGCACTGCCTAGGCCTCAGTCCCTTGATGGGACGTTGGGACCAGTTTTCAAATAGGATAAATTTGACACTGATGAAGGCCGGGGTTCTTTTCTTAAAAAAAACTAAAAAATGAATAGAAAGTCGTGTGAAATTTAAAATCTTCTCATCATTATTCTACTCTCTGTTCCTCTATATTGATTCTCCTGTCGCAAAACCTCCAGGACCAAACACTTTCCCTTCGGAAAATACTGCTTTCTTGCCTTTTTATTGCCCTGCATTTCTGTTCACTCGACAAATAAAAGTTTGAACTTTGTAAAAAAAGGGCTTTGACTCTCTCCAGCATAGCCGGGCGCCGGCCAGCGGTTCCGTGGTTAGAGTGCGGCCGGGCCCCGAGCATCGCCTGGACGCCGCGCCCTCCCCGCGCCCAGGCCTTCCTGTGAATATTCATGCGTCGCGTTCTCGGGTTCTCCGACGGCCGGATCAGGCCCGGCGCGCTGATCCGTCACCCGCCCGTGGGGTTAGAGGGATCATCCGGGAGTGTGCGGGTTTGTCTCCGGGGGGGGGGGGGGGGAGGTTTGGTGTAGCCGGCAGCTCCGCTTTCCTGGCATGGGGAGCGCTTTCCACCGGCGCTCTCAGGGCCCCCAGGAGTCCCGGCAGCAGAGAAAGATTTAACAGGTTACAAATGACCCCAGCAGCCAGACATAGAGCTCCCTGATCTCCCCCTCATAGCGACGGCCAACCGTTCACATTACAGCTCTGGCCGCGGGGCGCCACGGTTGTTTTGGTTGATGAAGAATGGCGGCGCCCTCCCCATGGTCATGCGTCCCCTTTCTTCTGGGGGAGCCGAAGAACATTCTGGAAGAGGCACCGGAGAGAGTGTTCTCTTACGCGGGGCAGAAAGTAATTTATCCCTCGTTCCCGGGGCTGTGTCAGGACAGGAGACGCTCGCCGGTACCCAGAGCTCGGAGCACCGGGCCCGAGAGCCTGGCGGCGGCGATGAAAACCACTTTCCTGTATCGGACGACGTGCCAACGAGATCTGCCTTTCCTCCCGCTCTCCAAATTTGTCGGCGCGAGGGGAGCCTTGAACTCATGAGCTGGCTTGTTTCACTGAAAGGATTGTGCTAATATGGAACTGGCACCGGGTCAGGAAATATTTTCCGATCCAAAGGTTGATTAATGTGGGAGGGAGAGGGGGGGAGAGAGAGAGAGAGAGGGAGAGAGAGAGGGAGAGAGGGAGAGAGAGAGAGAGGGAGAGAGAGGGAGAGGGAGAGAGAGGGAGAGAGAGGGAGAGAGAGGGAGAGAGAGGGAGAGGGAGGGAGAGGGAGAGGGAGGGAGAGGGAGAGGGAGAGAGAGAGGGGGGGAGAGAGAGAGAGAGAGAGAGAGAGAGAGAGAGAGAGAGGGAGAGAGAGGGAGAGAGGGAGGGAGAGAGAGAGAGATTTTTTTTTTTTCACTTTTTATCTCAACCGAAGCGGAAAACTATTCTAGAGATTTTATCTGAGATGTTCTATTCGTGCCAAAAATACACAAAAAATATTGGGCAGCAGTTATAATGGCACAATCCTTATTTGGTTATCCCAGCGTTCTGACGGTTGGTCATCACCGTTTCATGGCGTCGCATCCCTTGGCGGGATACAATACCGTCTTGCCGTTTCGTTCCACAGTGCCGGCGGCGCTACAACCCCGCGGGGGGGCCGTGGAAGAAATGCTCCGGGCGACGACACAGACTGGCAGCCGGCCCCCGGGGTCTTGATGCAAAGCAGGCCCCGGATTCCTCCCGCTCTTGACCCTTGCAGCCTTTTTTTTATTTTATTTTTTTTTAACAGCCAAATCCACCTCACCGGTGCTGAGACGGGGAAATGCAAGGCAGACGAGAGACCCTGTGTATTTACGACCCGCCGGGTGCTCCCGCTCCCGCTCGCGCGCGCTTCGTCCGGCTGCCTTTGCTCTGGCGGAGAAACAGACCAGCTCATCCAAAGGGGCGCTGTAATTGGCAATTACCGCAATGGGCAGAAATCCGCCCCGGGAGACGCAGAGGCTCGGCGCCTACGGGCTCCAAGGGCGAAGGGGACGGCAGATGCAGCGCGACCTCTTTGTTTGTGCTCAAACGGCTTAACTCAAGGTGGTGTGCCTCCCCCGTACCGGCTGAAGCTCCTCCATCCCTCAACTCCCGTGGCGAACCTCAACCCTTTTCCCGCCAGCGGGAAACTCAGAGCCAGAATAAACGCTCCGGGTAAATAGTCCATCGCATCATATTTACCAGATGTCCCTCACGCCGGCTGAGGACCCGGAGGTGGACGTGAATGGGAGCCACGAGCGGATTGAAAGTCAATTTTCCCCCGTCACGCCGATCCGGCGGCCGCTTTGGCGGGAATGCCAGCCGCCTCTTTGGACATGCGTCAGGCGGAGGAGCGTCCGAGCGTCCGAGCGGAGGGCGTCGCTGAACACGGGGCACTTCTAATTAGTCGTGAAGTGCTTTTTATGGAGCACACAGTAGAGGAGCGGGACCTCCCCCTTCGGAAAAACAGAGGACGCCCGTTTAAAAACAGATAAAACATCTTAGTGGCAAAGCAAACCAATCAGCCGCTCAGTCTCTAACATTTCATTGTCACGTTGAAGAGGGGAACAGCACCACTTCCCATCATGACGAGCAGATCGATATGTCGCCCGACCCTTTACTCCATCCCTTCCCGCTAATTAAATGCGCTGGGAACACACCTAAATAGAGGGCAACGGCTAAATCTTCTCCTGAAATAGAAACATGCCGCCGTCGTGGGTTGGTCATGTGCTGTGCAGGTGGCCGCCAGCCGGGCCGCGCGGCAGATCATGCCAAGCTCCTGAGTTAACCAGTGGGTCGGCGGATCCACGGGAGGTTTTCGCTAATTTCCCCCCTCCTCCCGGAGGAGGCTTGTTGCCCTGCCCAGAACAACCCCACCCGCCCGCCTCCTCCGTCCCGTTTAACAAGCTGGCATTCCTACCGTGAACATCAGCGGTTACTCACTCCAACTTGCCCTTTCTGACTCCGGAGCCCTTCTGACATTTTCTTCGCGAGGTAAAACGAAAAAAAAAAAAAAGGTTCTTTTTTTTTTTTTCCCTTTTCTCAAGACATTGTTTGGGTTTTATTATGAACAGTGCAATTAAACAAGACTGGAAAACAGAATCAGCGTGTGTCCCAGCGCCCAAAGCCAGCTGGACGTCCTCCCTTCCCCCGTTTGATATTTAACATAAACCCTGAAGAAGGTACAATGAGGAAAGGCCTCCCTGATGTCCTCTGGATGGAGTCTTTATAATATATAGCTTACGCACATGCCTAAAACGAGATTTTCTCTGTATTTTATATCTTATTTTTACGCTGACGTCCCAGCTGTTTTTAATGTTTTAAATTTGGCCGCATCCTAGTGAGACCATTATTTAACTGCAGCGTTTCCTGGATATTTTCAGAGCAAATCAATCTTCAGCGCAGGCCTCTCTCTGTCACTTTGCCTCTTCGCATATAAAACACCATATAATCTGCCCCTCTCCATTGATGTTCCACATCTTCCACAGTTGCTACACCGTCCACAGGGTTTCCCCCGAGATTTGTTTCCATTGGTTAGCTCCTCTCTTGCGAGCTCCACCACATGCGATGTGGTAAACTCTCACACATCTGAAAATTGGCACTTGCCGGCTCCAGTTTATTGATAGCTCTATAAACCGTGTGCCACTCTATTTAAAGGGTGAGCTCATCGTGGACGTTCCACCAGTCCTCCACCAGAGCAGCTTTTCCAGTGACTTTCAAGTGGCTTTTGTTGCCCTGTAGTGGAAGGCAGGCCGGAGCGAGACAGTGCCGGCTTTCATGAAGCCCTGGCCCGGCTCCTGCAGGTCCTCCTGCAGCGCTCAGCCTGACGTTCGGGGCCCTGGCTGCAATTAACCCAGGCTCCCATAAAGAGGTGATGGCAGCGGGGTGCGCGGCGGGCCCACAGCTCATGCCAGCTCCTGTTGGGCGGCTGAGGAACCGCACAGCTGTTTTCTCTTAGCGCGCTGACATGCCAGCGCTGAGGATGAAACCGTCCACGGTGGAAGCTCAGAGTGGAAGCACGCTGTACATTAACTTGGCAGCGTGCCAGCTGGGGATACCAGACTCCTGCCAGTGTGGAGGTCAAAGAGGGACGTAAAAAAAATAAATAAATAAAATAAAAACCTGTCTGTCCATCATCCTGGTTCCTTCTTTGCAGAGTTGAGCTGCATTCACACATGCACTCTGGACATTCCCTTTCACATGTGTGGCAAAAAAACCCCAGAGATTGTCCATGTCAGACGCGTTTACGCCACCTGGAAATAATCTGTTTGGTTTAGACGAGGGGCGGGGCCTGGGTAGAGCGTGCAGGAGGCAGGACGTGACGCAATGACGCGGCGGAGTTTTACGGCGCACACACAAGATGGCCGACGAGGCTACGGACTCATCTTTTTTTTGCCACGTATTTGGACGTTATATAAACGTGAGAGCAGAAAGGAATATAAAGGAGAGCAGAAAGCAGTAGAAAGCGGCCCACTCGACACGCCCACACGCTCGCTACGAATGATCCGGACAATCGCCTGCTCTGTTCACACATACCGCTCAGTCAGACATTACGCAGAATTGGTACTAGGGTGCTGGCCGGGTAAAGTCCGGGTCAAATGATTCGGACATTTGCGTTCACACATACAGCACCTCCAGTTAATGTCCTGATAATTTTGGGGTTGCAGTGCACGTGTGAAAGCAGCTTAAGATTGATATGATTGTAGCAGCAGCCCTGGATCCGTGGCCTGTGCAGACAAATTCCTGCCCTGGAGTCTTGACTTTATATCCTTATTAACATTCCTCTCTTTGTCGCCGCCCCCTTTTTTTTTTTTTCTAGACATTCACAGCTTGGTGCAACTCCCACCTCAGGAAAGCCGGCACGCAGATCGAGAACATCGAGGAGGACTTCCGGGACGGGCTGAAGCTCATGCTGCTGCTGGAGGTCATCTCAGGTGAGGAGCCCCGGAGCGCTGGCCCGCGGTTAGCGCCGCAATCCCACTCCTTCACGGGTTGGATCCAGATATCTGTCCTTAGGGGAGACGTGGTGAACTAGTCACTTATTCAGATATGATATGATTCTTAGAAAATGGGTTTTCGATAAAGAAATCAGATTTTTCTTTTTTCTTTTTTAATTGTTGCAGTGGACATTACAGTATACAGTATTCTTGGGTCACTGATGTGGAGGTGGACAGGAGTAGGAGTAGGACTAACACCAAGTTGAACCCCATGAATCAGCCATCGTATCTGTGGTTTTCTTTGCACTTACTAACTTTCCAACAAAAACCTTTGAGTTCATCTGTTCGATGGCAACAACAAATGCCTAACTCCCCGGTGCGCGTCTGCTTTCTGTCCAGGCGAGCGCTTGGCCAAACCGGAGAGAGGCAAGATGAGAGTCCACAAGATCTCCAATGTCAACAAAGCGCTGGACTTCATCGCCGGCAAAGGAGTGAAGCTGGTTTCCATCGGAGCAGAGGGTGGGTGATCAGCGACCCGCGCTCTCGCGGCGCCAAAGGGTGACGGCTGTGGCCACGTCACTCTGTTGTTCGACCGCCGAACTTCTCTGGGTTCACGGGCCGTCAGTTTTAATTCTGATCTTCAAGTAAATCCGTAGGAGCCTTGTCAGCGGCCGTCCCATGGTAAACACTTGTGTGTGAGATGTGTACTCTCTCTCTCTCTCTCCCTCTCTCAATTGCTCGTCCACTTGTTGCCATGGCAGTGGCGCTGGCCACTGTGCAGCCTAATGAGCTGCTCGCTCCAGACGGCTCCGACGGAGCAGGTGCTTCGCGCAGCCTTTTCCGAGATTTGCAGGAGCGGCGGTCCCTCCCGGCGCGAGGCCCCCTCGTTTGCTCAGCGCAAACCAGCCGGGGCCGTCCCTCCGTCCCCGTCAGAGAGTGAACGCGTCGTTCGTGCACACACATTGCATTTACACATGCACTGAATTTCCTCCTCACCGGGGGAGGGGCAGGTTGTTGTGTTTCTGTGCGCACACATGTGTTTCATTTGATTTGGGAGGCTTGCTTTTACGAGCGAAAAGATCCAGATTGTTAAATCCAGGTTAAAATGCACAGGGGGATCAACCCCCACCCCCACCCCCACCTCCACCCCCACCCCCAGTCCCCAGGCTTCCCTGCCGCGCTGACCTAAAAAGGTTATTCTCTGCCCTATGGGGTATCTATCGATATGACCCAGCTACCTCCCTGTGCTTTAACTTTCATGTGTCCAACTGCCTAGTCTCCACATTTATTTGAAAACGTCCTGTGTCGGCGTGTCCTCCTCTCAACCCAAACACAGAACTTATCGTCACTTTATTTGATTTGCAGCACAGCCCTTAACCTTTACCCTGCTAGCTTATAAGATTTCCATTTTCACATATTTAAACAGAGTCACTGTCGGAAACGGAGCGAGTGAGATAAACCCTGCTCGAATTTCCACTTCTGTAGAAGCTTCTTCTGCTCCTTTGCGCTCACGTACGGCGTCCAGTATCAAGTATAAAGGAGGCCCAAGCCAGGCCGGCATTCCAGACGGATTAGTCCGTTGGAATCCCCTCCTGGACGCGCGGCCCTGCTGCCCGGCCTCCTTGCTGCTCTGGCTCTGATGGATGGATGGATGGATGGATGGATGGATGGATGATGGGAAGGTGGAGGTGGTGGAGGGAGGGGGGGTTAGGCCACGTGGGGCCATGCGGCACGTTAGGAGGTGTTTCGGGGGCTGGAGCGTGTGGAGCGTGGAAGGGGGTGGGTGGCGGGCGGCGGCGGTGGCTGTCGTCTCAGATGGAATTAACCGGATTTGAGTTCCTCCCCCCAGGTCGATCAGTCATGTTTATCGGGGCTAATCTGAAACGGGGTCGTACCTCCGGACCAGGTTTTCACCCTGCCGTCCAAGAAAGGCTCTTTTCTCTTTCCTTCCCTCTTCTCTCTCTTTCCCTTCCTTCCGTCAAGTCTTGTAATTCACTCCCAGCCCTCTCTCTCCCTCTCGTTCACCTCGCCAGACGCACGGACAGCTGACGTTTGGTCCAGATATGCCCGTCACGGTCGAGAGGCTCCGCCGCCTTATTGGATTAGAGGAAGAAACAAATGATTAGTGAAGGCGTGCAAACAGGCTCCCTGGGCGGGTTTTATTATCGGCGACATCGCGAGGACACACGCCATGTGTCTGGCCGTCCGACCGGCCGTGCCTCTGACCGCCGCGTGCGGAGATGGTCCGTGTCTCTGCAGCTTATCCTAAATTATACACAGTATGTGTTTGTACTTGGACTGACTCATCTGTTAGGAAGTTGCACTATACTCTTTCATCCATGTCTGGAAAATTGTATCTTTATACTTTTAGACAAAATTGTCATATATATATATATATATTTTTTTAATGTATATATTTTTATATTTTAATTTACTATATGTATTGGCCTACTGTATTTTTATTGCATTGTATTTTAAATGTATTTTATGTAGTTGTGTTTTTTATTGCGTGTGTGTGTGTGTGTGTGTATATATATATATATATATATTCGTTTTTATTTTTACTATTATTATAAAAAATATTTATTTTTATATACACTTTTTTACCTTGTACCCTGCTCCTTTCTTTTCTCTCTATTTGCAGCAACAACAGTTGACAAGATCACTTCTTGTTATAAAAGTGCAATCCAGTGCAGTATATTGACGATAAGGTTGAATGGAAGTGAACTGAATTGGATTTTGAGAGGACTGGACGCAGACAGTTTATTCACAAAACCCCCGATTCCAGACAAGCTCCTGACAGAAACCTAACGGGCTGAGGCTCAAGTGATCGAGTCACTGGACATTTGCTTCAACGGGAGCTGGCGCTGACTCACTCCCGTGTGAATCACCAGGCTGGGAAGTGTCTGGTTCTTTTTGTGACTTAACGGTCCTTGGAAATGTGACACAGAGCGGCTCATGTGTTTTAATTCAATGGAATCCGAGAGCTTGAAACCCCAAAGCCTGAATGCATGAACATGACTTTTGTTCTGATACTTTTCCTTTGCCCTTTGTTTTTATATACATTTATTAAAAAAAAATTAAAAGGGAAACAATAGACAAACTGTCAAATTCATTCGGAACAGTGCATTTAAATATTACACAAAGCAATGGCGGTCATGGGGGCTGGTTGGTTGAGACTTTTCTAGTCTTGTGACCACTCAAAGCGCTTTACAGTGCACGCCTCACATTCACCCAATTACACATACATTCATCCATCGACGGCAGCAGCATCCGTGCAAGGTGCACACCAGCTCATCAAGAGCACGTAAGGGTTCAGTGTCTTGCTCAAGGACACTTCGACATGCTGCCAGCAGGAACCGGGGATCGAATATATATATATATATATATATATATATATATATATAATAACACATATAATAACAATAATTATTATAATAATGATAATAATAATAATGCACATTTTCTAAATAATTGCGTAGAAATGTATAGACTAAGTTAAATCAATTAAAAACGCGTTAAAGGAAATGCGGTTTTCTATTTTAAATAGCATGCACTGTATGTACAGTAACATGTACTGTAAGTAAAGTACAAGCCATTAATAACATGGACACCAGGTTGTAAATATTATGCTTGTGTCGGTGCGTGGCACATTCGTCATCCACTCTGGAGGGCTGGTTTTGGGTTTTTCCTTGTTATGGGCCGCTTGTCACGTTGACGGTGGATAGTCGTCACCTGCTACGCCGTTGGCCTTACTCTCGTATTAACATTTACATTTAGTCATTTAGCAGACGCTTTTATCCAAAGCGACTTACAATTGTTCAAACACCGACGGACGCAGCCATCAGGAGCAATTAGGGGTTAAGTGTCTTGCTCAAGGACACTACAGCATGCTAGCAGGAGGAGCCTGGGATCCAACCAGCAACCTTTAGATCACTAGACCACCAGCTCTACCGCCTGAGCTACCACCCCATTAAGTCACATTTACCAAAAGCGTGTTTCCCTCTCCCCGTTGCAGAGATCGTGGACGGGAACGCGAAGATGACCCTGGGAATGATCTGGACCATCATCCTGCGCTTCGCCATCCAGGACATTTCTGTTGAAGGTACCGTCCATGTCTCCCTCGACCAGTCTCCAGCTGCAATTTCTCATCAATATTCTGATGCAAAAAGCCCCAGGAAGAGAGTGCAGTCAAATTTTGAGCCCTACTATGTAGCCAGACTATGATAAGTGCCGCCATGGAAAGCGTTTCCATTGTGTCAGGTTTATTTTTTTACCCAACTTTCGGCACCTCTTTTTTTCCATCCTCTATTCTATCTACCCGGACTCAGACAAGAATGTCAATCCCAATTTCACCCGCCTGTGCCCGGAACTGACATTTTCACGGGCTGCATGCTAACTGGGTTCGCTTAATGCCAGGCGGCAGATGGGATCAGCTAGCCTAGCTCCTGTGGAAGTAGGAAAATACAATTCCCAGCATCTCAAAATCTCAGTTACTAAGAGTAGCATGATATGCAGTATCTTGTGTCTTTATGACAAGGAAAAATAAAAACAAGATAAATTCAGTTTGAACTTTTTTCTTTACACATAACCACTGTTTCCGTCCACGATTATCATCTGTGAAGTCGCTGCTTCAAGTGAGTGAGGGGTTGCCAGGTTCAAACCGCAATGCTGAGCTGGCAACCCTACAGCGCCAGCGCATTGAGTTTCACAGGTAGTGTACAACGGATAATCACAAAACCAAATTAGTATCGACTTGATCTGAATCTGGGTAGGACGGATAACAAGCAAAGTTCCCCCCAAAAAAAACCTGGAGTGTCCCTTTAAAGACTCAGACTTGACTCAACCTCGATAAACTCCGGTCTCGGCCCTGGGTGGTCTTCTCTACAGCGCTACCGTGCGTTTCTGCTAACATTTACACACTTTCCTCATTAAGTCACTAATTGAGAGGAAGTGCCGCACACCGCCTTCTTGGGCAAACCGAAAAGCTCTGTGGATAAAGACGTTTGTCAGGCACGTCATCGATCCCGGGAAATCCTGGACACAGACTGGAGAGCCTTTCCTAATTTGAATAGGAATCCGCCGTAGAATGCCCCCGAACTGACTGCGGTGTGGTTCTCTCCTCGTTTGACTTAAAGAATGTACTCGCACTGTAATCCAGTTGGAATGTGAGCAGGGATCAGCCTCCTCCGTGGTGTTGTAAAACCTCTGCAGATTTATGAACCATCTCGCTGCGTTCATCCACTGGAAACAAAGGAGTCCCACACCACAACACAGAGTTTTACCTTGAAAACACCTGAGGGTTTAATCCACCTACATGGGGATTACACTCATGAGTGGTGAATCAGCCCAGATACATGGATGGTTGGATGGATAGATGGTTGGGTAGATGGATGGATGATAGATGGATGGATGGATGGATAGATAGATAGATAGATGGATGGTTAGATAGATGGATGGTTGGATAGATAGATGGGTGGATGGATGGATAGATACAGTAGATAGATAGATAGATGGATGGTTAGTAAGATGGATGGATGGTTAGATGAATAGATAGATGGATGGATGGATAGCCACAATCTCACTGTGATGCTTTCTTGTCCAACCACAGAGACCTCAGCCAAGGAGGGTCTGCTGCTGT
>NC_137198.1:5239462-5306962 GCF_960531495.2 Zeus faber | reverse complement strand
CCCCCCCTCCCGCAGCCCGGTCTCCGTCCTAATCCCCCCCCCCCCCACCGCTCCTCCCACGGGTGGTTGACTGACGCTGGGGGCCCGTGAGCGAGGAGGAGACGGCGAGTGGCGTGCCCTCTTCTGCCGACCGTCTTTGGTTTTTCCGCTTCCTGACAGATTGATTGACGTGTGCTCTGTTTGAAATGCCTCCACCCATCCACCCCATCCCCACCACCCCCTCCTCCGACCTCCTGTCCATCACCGCAGACATCGTGGGCACCGCCCGCCCCGACGAGAAGGCCATCATGACCTACGTCTCTAGCTTCTACCACGCCTTCTCCGGCGCCCAGAAGGTATCCCAGGATGCGACGCCAGCCTCCTCCACCTCCCCCTCTCCCTCCCTTCCCCACCACCTTGTCGTCCCTCTCCTCCTTCCTCTCCCCGTTTCCTCATCTCTCTCTCTCTCTCTCTCTCCCTCCTAACACGGTCTTTCTTTCTGCAGTGCGCGGCCCTGTCAGCAGGCGCTCTCCTTCACTCCCCTACCCCCGCATGGTTTACGCCACCAGTTGCATGATGGGGGGGGGGGAAACCGGCGCTATATGTTTTTTCCGGGGCGGCGGCGGCGGGCACCGGCGCCTCACCAGTCTCACCAGATGAGAGATCCTGTAAACGTCTTATCTCAAGTCCCTCTGCGGTTGGTCTGAGCGTTGAGGGCGAGCAGAGCAGGCGCAGCAGGGATCGCACCACGTGACGGCGATCGGCTGTGGTGGAGGACCCGGGGGGGGGGCGGGGGGTCTGGGGACGCTCGGCGCGGCGGATCGGAGAGGGGGGTGTTGTGACATTTTCCGGCGAAAACGGCAGAATCTCAGGTTTCGCCTGAGTTTCCAAGTTTTGCCCGCAGGGGGTGTCGTTTGAAAGAAGACCGGAAATAAGAATCGGCAGTGAAAATGGAACGTAAAAAAAGTGTGGATAGCTTCTGCGCCCACGTATCGAAGCGACGACACCCTCAAACTTTAAATCAAAAATATATTAAGAGTAGCTATTTTTGCTGGATATTTGTTTTTAGGGTACATCAGGGTTTAACAGGTGGCATCAGTTGAGAAATGAATTGATCCATAGTTCACATTTAAAGAAAAACATCGATGCATGATAGGGTTTCTTATATAATCCTTCACCTTCAGAAATCCCTCCTGACCCTTTCTATCAAGTCGAGATCTTGTAAAAAAAAATTTGGGAATGACTGGAGACTGGTGGCGGCAGCTTGTGCCCGGTGCCCGTCCCCTCTGGTGACCACGCCCCCTGCTGGTCCTTTTGTCTCTGCACACTTTTACTCTGCATTCCCCTCTCTCCCTCGTCCCTCTGGTTGTCCTTCTGTCTTCTCTTCTTCTCCTTCTTCTCCTTCTTCTTCTCCTTCTCCTTCTCCTTCTTCTTCTTCTTCTTCTTCTTCTTCTTCTTCTTCCCCACTGTCCTCTGGTCTTCCTGGGCAGACGTCATTAGCACCCTGCGGCCGGATGAGAAGGCCGTCATGACCTATGTGTCGTGTTACTACCACGCCTTCTCAGGCAAGCAGAAGGTGAGCCCCGCCCGCCGGCGCTGCCCGCGGCACCAGACAAATCGACCTAAAAAAACCCAAAAAAACCTTTGTTGCACCTTTTATACCTTTTCAACTTGAAATTGACACCTCAAATTTTCTTTGAACTCGAGAAAATCTGAAACATAGGAAGCAAAGGAAGCAATTTTTAATTTGATCCAACGACCAAAAATAATAAATTCGGTTCTGGAGGTACTCTCTGTTAACCAACGCCTATTTCAATACTTCATCCAGCCAGTTTAACACATTTCCTGAATTTTTTTTTTTTTTACCCCGTGATTGGAAACCTGCCACTGGAGCTGGCAGGCGCTGACAGACCGTTTAACCACAGTTTGGACAGATCCTGGTGTTTTCCTGTTCTGCCTTCTCGAGGTGTTGCAACAGCACGTTTTAACCCCATTCACTACCAAATATGACCGTACCGGCCTTCATCACGTTACCCCCTTCTCAGGATACTGAAAAGCTGATAAGACGTCGGTGTGGAAGCGCGCCAGCGGCAAAAAAAAAAAGTGACAAAAGGCAAAGATTTACGGGGTTCATTTCGTTTCTTTGGACTCACTGGAATTAAAAGTCGAATTATCGGTCATTTCCCCACTTTGGGCAGCTTCCACACCCACACCCACAGCCACACCCACTCCGTCGATAGAGATACAGAGCTGTTCATTTCTTTTAAAGCGTGAGGAGATCTTCTTCCGCTGTCAGCACAACACGCTGTAACAGAGAATAACAGGGACTTATCTGGCGCACAGGATATCCTCCCCACGTACTTAAAATCTTTATTAGGATCCGCTCTCTAATGGAGTTATTGACCTCCTGGGAAGTGCGGGGCCTGGAAACCGCTCCCCGCTGGCACCGGGATTTATTTTATTATTTTATACGACGCCCGTCCGGCCGGCCGAAAGTAGTTCCAGCTCGGCGCGGTGCGTCAGGTCCCGTCCTTCAGGGCAGGAATCTCTATAAACACCATCACTCTCCCTTTCACTCCCCTCCACTGGAGCTCAGCGAATAAATCCCAGGCTGCGGTGATACTAGAGGATCTGAAGTTAAACCCCCCCCGTGCTGACGAGGAGGCTGCACGCCGAAGCCCAGTTTAGCCAAAACAACTTGACGCCCTCGTCCCCACACTCAAAGAGAGAACCTCAGGCGGTGCCGTCGTGGTTCTCTGTAACCCAGCTCCGGTTGGTACCAAGCTCTGATGTGAGTTAGTGCCAGCGTGAGGTTATCAAGAGGGGGGCTGGGGGTTAGCTTGGCTTCCAGTAAACAGACTCGGCGCCCGAGCATTTCTGGGCGCCCACGGCCGTCGGGCGACATCAGCACATCCCTTTTATGGAAGCCCGTCCCTGTGACGCTCCGGATCCCTGACCAGAGCCCCCCGCAGCCGGCCAAGTTTCCCCTGTGATCTCCCAACAAAGGAGTGCGGGATCAGCCCCGGGCGCGTCACGCCTGGCGGCGCGGCCGCTGGAGCCGGGGCTCGGGAGGAGATTCCAGTTGACCCCCCCCCAGCGCCACCGCCCCCACCCCCCGCCCCCTCATCCCCCGGTCCGCAGCCGGGATTTAGAAAAACACGGAAGCTGCTGCGAAATTGCCACCGGCGCTTTTCATTTCATCTCCCCAAATAACCTTGTCAGATCTTATTTTAGGGGGGAATCGTTCACGGGGCTGACGTGAGGGACTCATCGATTCGTCTTTCGTAGTTCGTCCCATTGGTTCAAGGGCTTTTGTAGTCTATGATATCATAAGTTACCGGGAGTTCCGTGCATATATTCTAAATGCTCTATTTTGGCTGTAAACAACCCCCCCCCTTGCATCCTGCATCCTCTGCTCTTGTTAAGCTTGAAAGGGTTAAACCTCCGGCAGCGTCTATTCACCCAAAACCCAAGGGGGTTAACGGAATACCGGGGGCGGGGTGGAGGGGGTTGCCATGGTGGATCCTCACTCCTCACCCGCTGGGATGTTCTGGTGGGAGTCACAGAGCTCCTCCTATGTAGGTTGGGTGTCTACGTATGCGCTGTTATGCTATAACAAGCGGGGGGTGCAGAGGACACACACACACACAGACACACACGCACACGCACGGATGCACACACACACACACACACACACACACACAGACACACACACTCCAACAGGTACAATATGTTTGACACGTCCTTGTCACAGAATAATCCCTCCTGGGCTGCTGCTGTTTCTCCGTCTCTCTCGTCATGTCTGTCTCTCGCTCTCTCATCGATCTCCGACTCCTCATTATCTATTTAGCGCTGGTGTTCTTTCTCTTTCTCCATCTTACCCCCCCCCCCCCCCCTTTCTCTCGTCCTCTTTCTTTTTTAATCCGGCCTCGTAAAAATAGCTGTAGATGTAGTTCTCTGAGGTGACATTAGGAGTAAAACCCAGAGGTACTTGAGGTCCGTGTAGATCCTGGATCTTCTATTTAATAAAACAGTAGTTTGATGCTAGGGTATAACCGATCCGCTCCTGAGGGACTTCATCATTGTTTGGGATGACACGGTGAAAACACACATTTTTACATTTTATCACCAAGCTAAAATGAGGGATGAACTGATGTTGATACTGGCATCCGAAATCGGTGTGATATTTGGCTAAACCACGATGTGAGCATCTCTAACACAGAGACCAAGTTTGAAACACCGATCAAACATGAGTTTATTTGACATAAAGCATGTTAGATCTCTTGAATGTAGAATAATGTATTAAACGTCAACCATGTTCTTAAATCTGGTGTCACGTTAGGTACTCCAGGTACCTTGGGTCTGGGCGTGCAAACGTTGTACTGCTTCCTCTGCGGGCCCAGAACTAAAATCTCCGCTGTGCGTGTCACCCTAACACGACTGAGCTCCCTCGGACTGGTCTCGATATGCTCCCCATGTTTCCTGTTCGCCCGCGCTGTGCCTCACGCTGTGTCTCCGTCCTCTCCCCGCCTCCGTCCAGGCGGAGACGGCGGCCAACAGGATCTGCAAGGTGCTGGCCGTCAACCAGGAGAACGAGCAGCTGATGGAGGACTACGAGAAGCTGGCCAGCGATGTGAGCCCCCCTCTCCTCTTCCTCCCATCCCCCCTGCTCCCGCTCCCCCTGGTCCCTCCTCTCTCCTTCCCCTGCCCCCCCTCCCTCGCCCGCCTCCCCAACGCGCGGGGGGGGGGTGGTCGTCCCGGACAAGAATCGGGGAAAACCCGGCTGTATCGCAGAGCAAAGCGTCAGACAGATGAAGTCATAGGATGGTTCCGGTCATTTTGGAACGTCCGGACGTCTCTCCAACCAGAGTGATCCACTCAAATGCTTTATTCCAGTACTGTATTTTAAAATGAAGCACTCCGCTAATGAAGCACGGTCTTAAGATCTCTTGTTGTCAGTTGTCGTTCACCGACAGCGCAGTGAAATGTGACGTGTGGGCGCTGAAACACCCAAACGTGTCATTTTCCGAACCGACACCGTCAGAATTAAGCAAATATTCGGTCGTATTAGCATTTAGATTATACTCAGCGTGCTTCTCCGTGAAGAGTTCCTGAATCTACCATGAAGTATTCACTCAACACGAGTACCGATCTGCAGAAACAAGGAAGGGAAGTAAAACTAATACACGACAGCCATGTCTTCAGATGTTATCTTTAATGTCTATCTATTTACAGACATGTGGCGATGCATCATTTAAAATGGTGCATTCTGGGTAATTTACTGATCATTTCCGTGTTGCGGCTTAGCACATCCTGTCGGCCCGAGATCATCAGCAAACCAGAATAAAGCATTTGATTCGATTTTAGTCAGGGAAAAAAAAACGTCACGAGGTCCAGGTCATAAAATGCTGAGTTCATCCTTTAACACCAACAGTGATGTAATGCAAGTTAAAAAAAAGAGTTAAAAGATGATATAATGCAGGGTTTTTTTGTCTTCTCCTTCCCCCTTAAACACCTCATACTCAATCCCTTCTTCCCCTTTGCCTTCCTTCTCTCTCTCCATCCCTCTGTCTGCATGGACCTCTCCATTATCCTCGCTCCCCTAAACACACACACACACACACACACACACACACACACACACACACACACACACGCGCACACACACACATACACACACACGCGCACACACACACACACACACACCCCTCCTCCGCCCTCCAGCTGTTGGAGTGGATCCGCCGCACCATCCCCTGGCTGGAGAACCGCGTCCCGGAGAACACCATGCAGGCCATGCAGCAGAAGCTGGAGGACTTCAGGGATTACCGCCGGCTGCACAAGCCGCCCAAGGTGCAGGAGAAGTGTCAGCTGGAGATCAACTTCAACACGCTGCAGACCAAGCTGCGGCTCAGCAACAGGCCCGCCTTCATGCCCTCTGAGGGCAAGATGGTGTCGGTAGGTCGCATGGACGCACACACATGCACACGCACACAATCTCTCACACACACACACACACACACACACACACAAGCACAATCTCACACACAAGTCAGAATCTACCGTTTAAACTCAACCTGTCGTCGGTGTCCAAGTGAAGATGCACCCAGAAAACATGTGCACACACACACGACCACTGACCTCGTAACTGAACATTATAAACAATTTATGATTTGAATGATGTGATTTTTCTTGTTGTAAATACAATTGGATACATAACTTTTAAAAAGACAAGGTTTAAGAAATAAAAAAGAACAATGATGCTTTCTGATGATGCTTATTTTCACTGATAAGCACACACACATGCATTCATTTGGAAATACATACAGGATTTTTTGGGTACTGATCATTTTTGGCAAAGTTGGGGGAAAAGCGGTTTATTAAAACAGACAATAAATGCCTCCATGGTGCGTCCATTTGTGCGTCCATCTTTGTTGTGTAGAGGGCTCAGGGAACAGAGTTATTCTTAATATCCCATTTAACTTATATTGTACGAATTTAATCCTGGAATACATTCAGAGAATTATTTTCTAACTATCGCCTTTCTGCATTGCCTGTAACACTCTGAATTTTCCTCCCTCCGCAGGACATCTCCAATGCGTGGGGGGGTCTAGAAGGGGCGGAGAAGGGCTACGAGGAGTGGCTGCTCAATGAGATCCGCAGGCTGGAGAGACTGGACCACCTGGCCGAGAAGTTCCGCCAGAAAGCAGCCATCCATGAAGCCTGGACCGAAGGTAGAAGCTGAGAAGTGACTCTGAATTTTTCTTGGATTCTGAAGGAAAACACATATTGTCCTGTTACCAGAACATGCTCGGTTGTTCTCGCCGCCTCCCCCTGCAGGCAAGGAGGAGATGCTGCAGAAGCGGGACTACGAGACGGCCACGCTGTCGGAGATCAAGGCGCTGCTGAAGAAGCACGAGGCCTTCGAGAGCGACCTGGCCGCGCACCAGGACCGCGTGGAGCAGATCGCAGCCATCGCACAGGAGCTGAAGTGAGTCCCCCGGAGGAGAGCCCCCGCACGCCGCTCCGCCCGAAAGAACCGCCGTCCGGGAATCCGGGAAATCCTTTTTGCCCCCCCCCCCCCCCCCCCCCCCCCCGTGGACGGTGGATGCCGGCGTGCCCTTGAGCAAGCGTCCGATAGCAGTAGAAGTACACGGAGGCCAGGGTTTGGCGGAGCCAATTAAAATTCCTCCGTTTTCTGTACTCAAAGTCGGCGTTTGTCTAAATCCAAAGTCGATCAAATCAAAAGAACTTGGTGTTTTCCTTTCCACACTTGTTCCGCACAACGTCCGTGTTTGAGGATAGGTGTGGAGTGTAATCTCCTCTTTTTCTGGAAGATATTTTTAAATTGTTATATAGGTTAGAGATGTTCCCCGAGCTACGTCTGTGTGGCAGTTTCTCCTACCACGAGGCATCCAAGTGGCGTGTTCAGGGCCCTCCGGCACAGAGACGGGGTTGTAGAAAACACAGTTCATTGAGAGGGGGCTTGATAGAAAAAGCCCCGGAGCAGATGGACAGGGCTCATGACAGGGCTCCTCTCTCCTGAGTGTGTGTGGGGATGGGGGTTTTAACCTGTTGCTGGTTACACCAACCAACCAGCAACAGGTATGAGGCCACTCTGATCCTGGGTCCCCAAGTACCTAGATCCAGGACAGGTGTGGCTGCTCAAACCACACCATCCCCACACCACAGTCTGCAATCAGTCTCTCTTGATTTGTCTGTTGTTGTTGTTGTTGTCCTCTGTTGTAATGTTAAAACAAACAGACCAAGACAGATTTATTGAGGACCTTAAACGTTGCAAAATAAAAAATATCCCAAGACAATCTATAAAAGCTGCATGTTGACAAGGAACCCCCGACGGGCTTTTAAAACCATCCCTCCACACAAAGCAAAGACATGAAAACACCACCACCAACAACTGCATGACCAACATGACAAACTGCACGAGCAACATAATGGCAGCAGTAGGAATGCAACAAGCCTCTCTGAGGAAAAGTGTGTTACCAACGCAACAAAAACCACAGAAACCTTGGGGATTCGATTTTCACCTAAAAATAAAGCGCTGATGCAGATAATTGGAATGATGATGGTTCTCTCATCCGTGTGTGCGTGTGTTAGTGAGCTGGACTACTACGACTCTCCCAGTGTCAACGCTCGCTGCCAAAGGATTTGTGACCAGTGGGACGCGCTGGGCGCCCTGACCCAGAAACGCAGTGAGGCCCTGCAGGTGAGAGACAGAGAGAGGTAGCAAAATGAGTAGGTAGGTACAGAAGAAAATCAACCAGTAGGTGGGTAGGTAACTAAGTAGAACACTAGGTGGGAAAAATAATGCATGAACATGAATAGGTATGTATTTAGGAAAGCAGGTGCCAAGGAAAGTAAGTGGATGGTAATATACGTAGGAAGGTCGGTAGGAAAATTGATGGGTAGGTAAGTGGGAAGGTAGGCAGGTAGGAAAGTACGTAGGTGGATAGGAAAGTACTGTAGGAAGGTAGGTTTATTAGAACATAGGTAGGTCGGAAAGTCGGCATAACTGATGGATAGGTAGGGAGGTAAGTAGGAAG
Source organism: Zeus faber (assembly GCF_960531495.2). Taxonomy (NCBI): domain Eukaryota; kingdom Metazoa; phylum Chordata; class Actinopteri; order Zeiformes; family Zeidae; genus Zeus; species Zeus faber. The sequence goes on along the minus strand of NC_137198.1, from coordinate 5,298,422 downwards.
AAAGATAGTTCTCACATTAACCTCTTTTTAATCTCCTACTTGATATCTCTTCAGTCATTTGTGTGTGTTTCAGGCTTTTTTCTTTTTTACCAATCAAAGACCGAAATGAAAATCCTCCTTTTCGAAAAGCTGGAGTTGTAGACTCTCTGTGCAGACTCTGGACGTGAACGTCCTTGCTTGTGTCGGGTGTTAGAGAACTGAGAAGCTGCTGGAGACCATCGACCAACTGTACCTTGAGTTTGCCAAAAGAGCGGCTCCATTCAACAACTGGATGGAAGGAGCCATGGAGGACCTGCAGGACACCTTCATAGTCCACACCATAGAGGAGATCCAGGTAGGACAAGAGATGTCGGGATTCTCACAGCCAGTTTGAATTATTATTATTATTATTATTATTATTATTAATAATAATAATAATAATAATAATAATAAATAAAAAACATAATTTGCATATTTTTTGTTTCAATAAATGATGTTTATATTGCCTCAGAATTGTCTTGGCTAGTCAGGATCAGAAAAGAATGAAGAGTTGGATCACTCTTATATAGAAGCATATATAAAATATACTGTATATTATTCACCGTACATCAACCACAACATTAAAACTACCACTAATAACCACTAATACAGTTTAGCTCCCCCTCGTGCCGCCAAAACAGCTGTGACCCGTGGAGTCATGGACACCAGACTCTGAAGGTGTCCTGTGGTATCTGGCACCAAGACGTTAGCAGCAGATCCTTTAAGTCCTGGAGGTTGTGAGGTGGGGCCCCCATGGATTGGGTTTGTTGTTCCAACACATCCCACGGGTGCTCCATCGGACCTCAACCCCACCCATCGGCATGATGTAGAAGAAAACGTTATTCATCAGACCTCCACCTTCTTCCATTACTCCATGGTCCAGTTGTGACTCTCACGTGTCCATTGTAGGTGCTTTGACTCTCAGGTGTCCATTGTAGGTGCTTTGGGTGGTGGACAGGGGTCAGCATGGACACTGTGAGCGCTCCCATACGCAGCAAGCTGTGATGCACTGTGTGTTCTACACCTTTCTATCATAGCAACATTCACTTTTTCAACACTTTGTGCTACAGTAGTTCTTATCTGGGATCGAACCAGACGGGCTATACTTCACTCCCCATGTGCATCAATGAGCCTTGGGCCCCGTGACTCTGTCACCGGTTCACCGGTCGTCCTTCCTTGGACCTCTTTTGGTCGGTAGTAACCACTGCATAGCGGGAACAAGACCTGTGGTTGTGGAGATGCTCTGACCCAGTCGTCCAGCATCACAATGTGCTCCTTGTCAAAGTGGCTCAGATCCTTACGCTGCTTCAACACATCAACTCCAACAACTGACTCTTCACTTGCTGCCTAATATATCCTTAATATAATAATAATATATAACAGTATATATATAATAATAATACATAACACTATATATAATAATAATACATCCCACCCCTTGACAGGTGCCATTGGAAGGAGATGATCAATGTTATTCACTTCACCTCTCACCGGTTTTAATGTTGTGGATGATCGGTGAAGCTTAGAATGGAAAGATTGGCAAATGGCCTGGCCTTCCGCTTTACTCTGCCTGATTGAGTTTGTAAATATTCTCCTCGGATATTGTCGTCATACTCAGTTATTCTCAAATGTTAGAACCTTCACAGTGTTGTCCTTGTAGAAGCGTGGCTGCCGGTGTCCTTGTTTTGTATTCCATTAAGCCGCTTCAAAGAGGCTTTCCAATCGGTAGCTCGATGGACTCAAGGAGGGGGCTGTTCTTGGAGACGGGAAAGGAAACCGCCTCGGTTCCATAAAAAGCCGCGACGCCTCGGCGGTCCCGGTGGTTTATTCTCGTCCGCTCTCGCTCTGCGTCTCAGGGACTCAGCACGGCTCACGAGCAGTTCAAAGCCACGCTGCCGGAGGCCGACAAGGAGCGCCAGGCCATCCTGGGCATCCACAACGAGATCGCCAAGATCGTCCAGACCTACCACGTCAACATGGCCGGCACCAACCCCTACACCGCCATCAACCCCCAGGAGATCAACGCCAAGTGGGACAAGGTGACGAGTGGCAGCACGATCAGCGATGAGATGAAGCCTTCGTTGGGCTGCGTCCTGATTCACAATTAGAATCCCGTCGTCCTCTGTCGGCGTCTGAGCATATCACCTGGAGCGATTTCCAGTTTAATGCCTTGCTCGTGGACGAGTCTGGTTACAATTAATAAAGCAAAACAAGGAATACAGTTAAGCTTAAATTTCAAGTTCAAATGAATGACAGTAAAATATTACATGACGTCATTATTATTATTTTTTTTTGAGTGGAAATTTTGTAGATTTGTAGGATTTATTGCAGTGTTTCTGGCTGTTGAAAAATGGAGCTGTAGTTTCTAGTCCAGCCTGGCGAAGTGAAGCACTTGACTTGCTGTCGATTATTTACCTTCCCGCGATCCTCTGGTCCAGGTCCGGCAGCTGGTACCTCAGCGCGACCAGGCGCTGATCGAGGAGCACGCCCGGCAGCAGAACAACGAACGCCTGCGCAGGCAGTTCGCCAACCAGGCCAACGTCATCGGACCCTGGATCCAGACCAAGATGCAGGTGGGCCTGAGGCTCCGGGGTCGTCCCACACACCCTCGCACATAGTTGTTGCGAGTCTTGTCGACGCAGCGGTAAAAAGTGTGTGTCATTTGGTGGGTCCTCTCCATCTCAGTCTCTCTCTCTCTCTCTCTCTCCCTCCCGGCTCGGCAGGAGATCGGTCGCATCTCCATCGAGATGCACGGCACCCTGGAGGACCAGCTGACTCACCTGCGGCAGTACGAGAAGAGCATCGTCAACTACAAGTCAAAGATCGAGCAGCTGGAGGGAGACCACCAGCTCATCCAGGAAGCCCTCATCTTTGACAACAAGCACACCAACTACACCATGGAGGTAGGGCCCTCCGGGGAAAGTGCAAGTCATTCAGTGCTGTGTCAGTACCTTCCGGATCCAGAGATGCTCCAGCTTCCTCACGTCATCGGTTGGGGTGGTCAGTGGGGTTGAGGTGTGCGTCGGGAGAGGTTTCTCTGGCCAGGGACGTAGGGAAACCACCTGCCTTTGTGGTGGAATCACCCTCCAAGACGAATTTGTAAACTATTAAGGCCTTACAGTGTTAGACGATCCGATCCGGCCGACAGACGGAAGCGGACGCCATGCACAACAACTGGGACCTCCATTCGACCTCTATTTGTTGCCAGCCCGCAAATGTCCACGCTTTATTTTCTCAACGGGTACGCGCCTTTTTTCCAAAATTTAAGGCTTTGTAAGACATTTTAATGGCGCATTTTAACGAAATGTCAGTGATTCGGTCCTGTGTTATTCATATTACACGTGCGCGTCCTCGGGTCCCCAGCGACACGCCCGCCAAGTGCGAAGTAGATCGGATGGAGGGCTGTGTGAGAGGCAGACAGACAGGGATTCCTGGAGTTTATGGTTGGATTCGGTTACCCCTGAGCGCCCCCCCTCTCTTCCCCTCCGCAGCACATCCGTGTCGGGTGGGAGCAGCTCCTCACCACTATCGCCAGAACCATCAACGAGATCGAGAACCAGGTCCTGACACGAGACGCCAAAGGGATCAGCCAGGAGCAGATGAACGAGTTCCGGGCGTCCTTCAATCACTTCGACAGGGTTAGTAGCGCGGATGAGATAGGAGAGTGAAAGGGGAAGGTGAGTATGAGTCTCGAGCCGGAGTCTCTGCGTTTGTGTGAGGCCGAGTGCGGGGGGGGGGGGACAGGACACGCTGTGATATCCATTTCTTTTTTTTTCCCCCTTCGCACAATTAGACACCGTCAGCAAAGCGAAGAGGTTGAGGTGAGAACATGAAGTTGTGAGTCATGCTGAGCGTGGTGTTGCTAACAATGACCCTAAAGCACTCCATTAACCAAAAGCAAAAGCAGGACGGAGCGAGTGCCCCGTGTGGCCTATGCATCGTCCTGTGGCCCAATCTAGCTCTCGGCACGGCGCAGAGGTCGTTGTGGAGACAGGGCGAGGCCCTTCGGGGATTGAGGACGCGGAAGGTGACTGCGGGGACGAATCCGAGGAACGTGAACGGAGTGGTTTCACACCGGGATTTGATCTGCGGCGGCGCGGCGGTAACGTCGTGCGTGCGTGGAGGGCTGGACGCGACCGCAGGCAGGCAGACAGTCAGACAGGCAGGCAGACTGCCAGCCTACTTTTAGTGAACGGCCCCGAAAGCAAATAAAATACAAAGGAGCGGCATGATGAAAGCACGAGATGTTCTCGGGGCAGCCAGAGTGAGGAACGCCGGCCGGGTGACAGAGCTCAGCAGTGAGTCTCCAGAGGTGGAAATCCCATTCGTGTTCCGAATCCGGGATTTGGATTACGAGGTGACCGTCCGAGGTAGACTCACCTGGAGAAGCCACCGAGTCTGTATGACATCAACCTTGTTTTAAAAAAAAACAAAAAAAACTGGTTTTATTCACCACGTCATGGAGAAGGACGACACCACCCACAGTCCTACAGTGTAACAGCGGCGCCTCCGATTGGTGGAGCTCGACGTCACCGTGGGAGTGCTTGCCGTGCCCCCGCGAAGGCCACCGTCGGTTACGAAGTTACTGCTACCGCTGAACTGAAACACAGCGCTACAGTGTATACACACAACACAAAGCACAGCATACCACAACACTGTTTTTAACAATATCAACGCTATAATAATGACAAAGTTAAATTGGGGAGGAAGCGCTCAACCATCGTGAGGTCGGAAGTCGTAGGAAAGGTCACGTTCTCAGTGGTTTATGGGATGAGTTGTTCCTCACGCGCTCTTGTACCTTGGCCTTTTTTTTATTTTTTTGCTGTTTTCAAATTATTATTATTATTTTTTTGCTCCGAATCAAACGTTTTTTATTGTCACAATTCGGCTTCTGTTTCGTTGGCTTGCTTCCAGGCTTCGAGCTCACAAGGGTTTTTTTTTTGTTTTTTGGGATTTTTTTTTCGAAACGTGCACGGAGTGAACAAATGGCAAGTTCACTTCCGCCAACGGAGCGGGCGCTGGACCTCCCTGAGGCTCGGGTCGCACGGATCGGGCACGCGCCTGTTGCTCGCGCCGTTGCTCAGACTCTGCTCGTTGCCTGGCAACCGCAGAGTCCTCCGTCGCCCTCAGCAGAGCCAGTATTTTAACGGTCGATATTATGCACAGTGGCAAAATATCTTCCCGTTGATGGTTGCAGACCTCCCCTCTGCCTCCCCCCCCTCCACCCCACCGTGGCCCTGAGTCTGAACAGCAATGTTTACATCCAGACAGTGTGTCTGTAGCAGCACCAATTATGGGTAGGTTTTTATTAAGCCCACACCCCCCTCCATACCCCTCCACCTCCCACGGTGCACTTCTCTACAATATGCCCTTACCTCATGCGTCGGAGGACACAGTGCAGATGAACTTGCGCATTAGAGCCCCGCCCCATCGCGAGGCTGACATTTCTTGGCCGTGAACTGGGAAATGTATATAATCCAGGTTCAGAAAGTCCTGTTCCTGTGTCTTTCCCTCCCGCTGTGTCCCGGTCAGCTCCTCAGTTGAACCTCGGGGATGCGAACGCGCAAATCCACGTGGTTGATTCCAAAACCTGGAATGGAATTTGGCTTTCTGAAGCCGTATCTGACTCCTCTGGAGAAGACAAGCGGACTCACCAGGAGGTCCATGTGTGTGGAGCCATCAGCATGAGGCTCCTCCAGGGTTTTTATTTTGACCTGTGTTTGGAAAAAAAAAAAAAAAAAAAAGTATAATAATATTTAAAAAATAAGGTTATTTACACTTTTGATAAACGACTGGGGTGTATTTTGATGCGTTTCTCCAAGTCCATGTGCCGTCAGTGATATTAATCCCTCCCCACTGTGAGGCCCGTGACCTGCCTGCCACCGTAACGTGCACCGTAACGCTGAATGCCTGTCACCTGCAACAACCTAACGTAGATGCACTGTGTTCTCTGTTGTTTCCTGTCTCTTGTGCATGACCCCACCCCGAAAAAACCCTCCCCCTCCCTCCCCTCATCACCCTGTGCATGGAACGCACCCTCCCTCACCCCTCCTCATCCCTCACATCCCTCACCGAACACCCACCCCCTCACTGTGTGTGTGTGTGTGTGTGTGTGTGTGTGTGTGTGTGTGTGTGTGTGTGTGTGTGTGTGTGTGTGTGTGTGTGTGTGTGTGTGTGTGTGTGTGTGTGTGTGTGTGTGTGTGTGTGTGTGTGTGTGTGTGTATATATATGTTGCATGGCCTGTGCCCCCCACCCCCCTCCTCCTCCCAACGCCTCGCCTGGCACTGGCCTCCGACCCCTCCCCCACCACCACCCAACCCCCAGGACCACTCGGGCACTTTGGGCGCGGAGGAGTTCAAGGCCTGCCTGATCAGTCTGGGCTTCGATATCGCCAACGATGCACAGGTACCCCGCCCCTGTGGGCACAGAGGTTTAACCGTTTGTTCTTCTGTTTTCTTTCCTCCTGTACCTGTTCTCCTTGCATTTCCTCCTCTCTGCGTTCCCCTGTTCGTTTTCTTTAAAAAAAAAACAACTCCCCCGACCCGCTACCTGGCCACGCCCGTGTCACGGGCTGTGGCGGCGTTGGTCCCCACACTCCTCTCTCCCCTCGCTCTCCCATTTCTTCCGATCTGTGATATTCCTTCGCTCCCCTCTGCCTCTCCGTCTCTTCACCTTTACTTTCCTCCCTATCTCTCTTGTCCCTCGCCGACCCTGTAGAAGAGAACAGGGATGATGGATGCTGAAGACTTCAAAACCTGCCTTATCTCCATGGGTTACAGCCTGGTAAAGCCATGAACACCAACGCTCACCTCTTACTCTGATACCAGCGTCTTTAACTTTTACCGATGTGTGGACTCCAACTCTACTACAAAGAAACATCTGACTGTGCTTCATATGAGTTCAGCAACTACCGAATTAAATTGTTCTAAAGCTACAAGACGATAAATAAGGGCTGGGCAATATATCACATATATAATATCACATTATCATCTTTCTTATTAAATTGAGGCATGATGCACCTTTTTTTTTGCTCTAGTTTAGAAACAGGAGATCATGCACTTTAGCTGGACGTTGCGCCAAAGGTTGATTTCTGCTTTGATTGTTTCTAGCCTCTCATCCAAGTCACTTTGGACAAAAGCGTCTGATCAATGAATACATGTAATGTACAGTAATGTTCTAATTGTGAGAAGTTTTAGAGCATATCTACATAAGATATGCCCTAAAACCTCTCACCATTAGGTCTGAAATGTTTAAGGGAGGATTGTTTTTAGCTGGTGTTGGTGTGATATCATATTTTACATCATCATATACTGTAGATCAGTGTGATGAACTTTATTTAGATTCTTTAACATTACTTTTCAGCAGATATTGTGATCTACACCGATCAGCCACAACATGAAAACAGGTGACAGGTGAAGTGAACAACATTGATCATCTGGTTCCAATGGCACCTGTCAAGGGATGGGATATATTATTGTTATATATATACTGTTATATATTATTATTATTATTATTATTATAATATTAAGGATATATGAGGAAGCAAGTGAAGAGTCAGTTGTTGAAGTTGATGTGTTGAAGCAGCGTAAGGATCTGAGCCACTTTGACAAGGAGCACATTGTGTTGCTGGACGACTGGGTCAGAGCATCTCCACAACCACAGGTCTTGTTCCCGCTATGCAGTGGTTACTACGACCTAAAGAGGTTCAAGGAAGGACGACCGGTGAACCGGCAACAGGGTCATGGTGCCCAAGGCTCATTGATGCACATGGGGAGTGAAGTCTAGCCCGTCTGGTTCGGTCCCACAGAAGAGCTACTGTGGCACAAAGTGTTGAAAAAGTGAATGTTGCTATGACAGAAAGGTGTAGAACACACAGTGCATCACAGCTTGCTGCGTATGGGAGCGCTCACAGTGTCCATGCTGACCCCTGTCCACCACCCAAAGCACCTACAATGGACACGTGAGCATCAGAACTGGACCATGGAGCAATGGAAGAAGGTGGAGGTCTGATGAATCACATTTTCTTCTACATCATGTGGATGGGCGGGTTGGGGTCCGATCCGATGGAGCATCCGTGGGATGTGCTGGAACAACAAACCCGACCCATGGGGGCCCCACCTCACAACCTCCAGGACTTAAAGGATCTGCTGCTAACGTCTTGGTGCCAGATACCACAGGACACCTTCAGAGTCTGGTGGAGTCCATGCCTCCACGGGTCACAGCTATTTTGGCGGCTGGAGGGGGAGCTTCACAATATGAGTGGTTATTAGTGGAGGTTTTAATGTTGTGGCTGATCGGTGTATACATCAATATTGTGTAAAATGCCCTCAGAATACTGTAGAAGTAATCTTTTCCACATTGCCCAGCCCTCCTATGAAGCCTACTTTAAATACAAAAACAATTCACAGAGCTTTCTGACCTGTTTCGGTAGTTACCACAGTCCACCCTGTACATTCACGTTTACAAGTTTGTAGGAAGACTTTGAGCCATTTGCTGCTGTGATGGAGCTCGTCTCCATGGCTACGGAGTTTGACAGGGTCCTCTGTGTTGCGCTCAGGCTGAAGCCGAGTTCTCGCGCATCATGAGCATCGTGGATCCCAACAGACTGGGCATCGTCACCTTCCAGGCCTTCATCGACTTCATGTCCCGCGAGACGGCCGACACGGACACCGCCGACCAGGTCATGGCCTCCTTCAAAGTCCTGGCTGGGGACAAGGTATTTGTTGGTATTTGTCCTGGAACGTGCAATGTCAGGCATGAATATATATATATATATATATATATATATTGAGGGTCGATGGGAGATTTTTTTCCAACAAGCTTTACATTAAGATACAATATAGAAACACTCAGGAGGGGTGATTTACATAATGACCTCTAGTGTTTGACAACTCAAACGGTGGAAGAAGTACTCAGACCCAGAAGTAAAAGTTAAAATACGCTGACATAAAATGACTTCTGAAAGTACAACATTGAGATTTCTACACTAGTGTTATTATACAAGTACTTGCTATTAAATGTACTGGAGGTATTAAAAGTAGAAGTACTCCTCATATCCAATGCCCTTACTGTACAGTACTGTATATAACAAATCCTACAGTATAATACTTCAGAAATTTACAATAATAGTAAAGTTGGTGTGATAGTAATTTACAAAATCACCGATCAGCAATCCTAAATCGACACTTTGATAGATCCTTTCCCTGATTTACTTTTCATTTTTTATGTTTTTGCTTTGACATTCTTATGATATGTGTAAATATAAATCTTCATTAAATTATGATTATTTTTTAAAGTAACGTTACTACGTAAGAAATGTAGTCAATATAAAAGTAAAAAATATAGATATTTGCTTTAAAATGCATGTAATAAAATTTGCCATGTCTATGAAACTTAATATACTTGAAAAATTTACTTGAGTACAGAAACAATGTACTTGAATTTTGTTATTTTCCACCACTGGACAGTACAAACTAAAATAAAATGAGTTATCAGAAAAGATGACACTTAATCAATCCCTGTGGGAAATTCAGGCATAAACAGCCATGAAAACAGTGCAGTCGAGAAATAAATTAAAAATACAAATTGAAAATACATAAATGATCACATCCAAAGCAAATTAAGTCTGGACGCGCAAAAAAAATAAGCCGATGATACTTCCTCCATACCAAAATTCCCTTCTCTTCCCCCCGATCCCTCCCCGTCAGAATTACATCCTGGCCGACGAGCTGCGCCGGGAGCTTCCTCCCGACCAGGCGGAGTACTGCATCGCCCGCATGGCGCCCTACACCGGCCCCGACGCCGTCCCCGGGGCCCTGGACTACATGTCCTTCTCCACCGCCCTCTACGGCGAAAGCGACCTCTGAGGCCTCCGCAAGGTCATCGTCCCCTTCCCCACGTGGGACCGCCGGCCGCCCCGCTCCCACCGCTCTGGCCACCCCCCGCCCCCGCCACCGCCCTCTCCCGCTACGCTCGTTTTTATTTTTTTGGATACGTCTTTGGCCTTATCTTTTTGTCCTAACCCTCCATGTCCTCCTCCTACCCCCGTCCCCCATCATCACCGTCACACCCTTTCCCACCCGCCAGCCCCCCTCAGCTCTCCCCCACACTCCACGTCCGGTGTAGTTATCTGCTTTCCACGCAACGCGGCAGCTCTCTCCGGATTCACACAGGTGGAGGGAGGGAAAAGAAAAACAGAGAGAGATAGAAATAATGTTTGTTTCCATTTTTATTTTCTTGTTGTCATTGTTTTTCTTCTTCAAAAAAAAAGAATAAAGTTGACATATTTTATTATACAGAACAAAAAAAGGTATTTTTCTTCACCCGATTGAAAAAAAGAGATGACAATTGTAATAAAGAAAAAAAATGTCTTTCCTTTCTCCTCTTATTCTGTTTTCCCTTGAGAACTACCCTCATGTTATTTATTTATTGTGATATGTTATTTTCACATTATTAAGTGGATCTCTTTCACAGCGATTATCAAAGTAAGAAAACTGGTGTGCCTACAACAAAATGCGCTTATGGAAAAATACTGTTCTTGGCGGATGAAATCATTATGGAAATAACTATTGATCAGAATTACCGGGAGGCCAAATTTGCTGATGATGCTCCAAAGTACGGGGAAAAAAAGTGTTTTGTCACCGATAATAATGCATATAGAATACAGCGATGATGGATATTATTCGGTATTATGAAAGTATATGTGATCAAAGTGAGAGAGGCGTGATTGGACACGTGTGTGTGTAGGAGAGATGAGCGCGACGTCGGGAGAAGGAGGCTGAGGATGGAGCTGCCAGGCAAGAGGAAAAGAGGAAGCCAAAGCAGCTTTATGACGTGGTGAGGGAGGACATGCAGAAGGTGTTGGAGGCAGATGATCCGCTGTGGCGACCCCTAACGGGAGCAGCCAGGAGAAGAAGAAGAAGATCTTGTTTTCATGAAATGAAGATAGGCATAAACTGAGATCAGCACCATTTAATCCAAGAGTGGACATGTTTACATGACTGCTGCCTCAGTCTGTTGGGGAGACCACCGCCAATTATTATTCTAGTAAATCGATCCCTGGACCAAAGTAAAGCCACAATGCATGCTGGAAATAGAACAAAAAAAGATCTAATTCAAAGCAATAAAATAGAATTGTAAAAAGAGTAGATTAGATTAGATTAGATTATTATTTTCACGACGCATCGGAACTCTAGACTCTAGTCCTTGTTCTAACCCGGAACATTGAACGGCGGACCCATACCGGAAGTACTCCCCGCAGTGACCTGTTAGCTCTGCAGCTCATCAGTAGCATGGAGCTGTAGCTGCACGGGAGAGTCATGTTGAGCTTAAAGCTGCTGAAGAAAAACAAAACGTTCCGATATGGAGTCCCGATGCTGGTACGTCTTTGTGACACTTTTACTAAATCCCTCTTGCCGTGAGCTCATGTTAAATAAGCCTTTTAGCTAACGATCGCTGCCGGCCAGGATGCATTCGCCTGTCACGCAAAAGGACTCAGGATGTTATCAATAAGAGTCATAATTATAATACACATATTACTTTTGGTGAATGAATTGGGGTTCAAATGTTCCTCCAGTTGCTCATAATCGGAGGCTCCTTCGGCCTACGAGAGTTCACACAGATCCGCTACGATGCCCAGACGACCAGGAGAAAGGTTTGTGACTTCTACCTTTCCACGTTTACCTTTTAATACAACACTGCACTTGATGCCGAAACTGCCAGTCTCATGTCTTTTTAAACAAACGGAGAAATAAGCAGGATTGGGAACCCCTTATTATTATTATTATTATTATTATTATTATTATTATTATTAGTCTCTTAGAATTACACAAGGATCAGTAAAATGTCTTTCCCGACAGTGTTTTTAAAATAAGACGTGAGCCAGGCCTCGCCGTGGCACCGTGGGCCGTATAAAGTTTAGGTGGTTCACGTGATGGTCGTCAGCGTGAATGACTTTTATCTTGTATCAAACTGTGCCCCCCAGTGGTTGCTCTCAAAATTGCACAACAGAAAGTGAGATCTCACAGGGTCGGGCTTGAAAACCAGGACACACACCTCCTGTCAAATATAATACAAATGTAAAATGGTCTTAACGTCCGTGAATGTCACTCACTTTTCCGACGGTGAACAGGGCTGTGTTCATTCAAGCGTAGCACGATACCTCAGTTTGTCTCGGTTAATCTCAACGGGCATTACAGGTCAGCCTTCGATTACGTTTGTTCGTCGTTTTTTTTTTTTTTTGAGTGTCCGCTGGCAATGAATTTGCCAGCATTGCCTTTCTTTCCAATCTCCCCAACACGGTGCTGCCCTCTCGGATCATCCTGCCTTCCTCTCCTGTTGTGAGTAGAAGTCCTGGTTAAATGCACGATGGGCCCTGTCTGACGATCAAGATACATCAAGAGCTGATCGTCGGGTCTGACGTCTCTAGACCTTGAGCAATAAAATAAATGTGCAGAGTGGAGTCGGCCATAAGAGGGATCCCCCTTCCAGGGTTGGCAGGGCGAGGGTAACACACTTTTCATGGTATTATATATCCTATCCGCCATACGCTTGCAGCACTGACAGGCCTTTCTAACCTGATTAGAGTGAATCGCTACACCAGCATGAAGTGAAACGCTCCCTAATAATTCATGAAAGTGACAGAAGACCAGCCTTTTATAAGGAGGAACGACTATCTGTGCAGCGGGAGTGAGGCAAAAGGAAAGTTTTGTGCTGCTTTAGCGTGACAAATGCCGATGCATGTCATCTGGGTGGGAGCCAGATGGCCGGGCATCTTTATTATTATTATTATTATTATTATTGCCCATGTGAGTCTTCACTACACTGTGTGTGTGTGTGTGTGTGTGTGTGTGTGTGTGTGTGTGTGTGTGTGTGTGTGTGTGTGTGTGTGTGTGTGTGTGTGGCGGCGGCATCTTGCCCCTGGCTCTGTGCCTCTACTCCATGCAGCTGCCCCCGCACTCCTCTCCATCTTCTGAAGAGCCCTGCAGCAGATACAGCCTCCCCTCCTGCACTGCGACCCGTGCGCCTCTCAAACTGTGGTTCAGGGACACAACTGTGTGCCGCCTGTGCGTGTGTGATTTATGACGTGCGATAAAAAGAAAAGCGATCTCAAAGCCCGTGCCCTTAAAACCGCTCTTGCAGCTCCTCCTCCGAATATGCTACCAGCTGATTCGGTTTTTATTAATTTATTAATTGTTCCCCAGTGTCTGAGAGTTTGACCCACTTTAGTCATTAAAACCACTGCCTGAAAACCAAGTCGGTGTATGATCCAATTTGCATTTCCCTGTGAATGAATCTCTTTAGCCTGGAGACAAAGCCTAGCATTTCCTGCCGGGCTGTTCCTTTATGGGAGTTGTTCTTTTTGTTTTTTCCCCGCTCTGTTGCTTTGGGTTTGTTGTTTTTTGCGTCAGATTTTGGCTTTGGGGCGGTTCGGGGAAGTTGTTACTATAGTTGTTTTAATACTATCAAATGAATTGGTTGGTTGACATTGGTTCTCGTGTTACTGGAGGATGTTAGGCTCAAAAAAGTTTTTTTTTTTTTTTTTTGTTTTGTTTTTTGCTGTAAACTGTTCTCTGGTCATAATTTATCTTGATAAATAGAATTACGTTAAACATTACAGACAGTCAGTGTGGCTCAGACACCATCTACTGGTTGAAAGCAGCGCAGTGGGTGGACTGAGGCTCAGACCAGGGGAGGAAATGGCTCTTACTGTATTTTATCTTTGTTACTCTGCGGTTTCCTCCTCCATCTTCCTATTTGTGCTCTGCAGTAATATAGGTCAAATTAAAAATCAATCATAGAGCGATGAGCATCGTCTGTCACTGGAGTAACAGTCGCATTATTCCAATGAGTTATCGGAACTCATTAAGACTAATAGATTCGCAGTGGGATTCTTTAGGGTGAAATCAATTTGAAATCCAAAGCAACGGTGGAGTTCCATTTCACTTAAGCCTCTGTGACTCCCTAAAAATGTCTTCTTGTTCCCGAACAGCAATACCATCAATATTCACTTTTTTTATTTTTTATTTTTTATGCATTTTTATGAAAGGTGTAAGAGAATGATCCGGACCGTACGACACAGAACTCTGAACCTGGTGATATTTGACCACATTCAGGCAGAATCGTTGACGGAGCAAATTGTAAACCATGGCCTTGTGCATTCAGGGCGCCACGGGCAGCGGTGAGGACAAAGTCACGAGTGCTAATCTCTTCTGTGTGTGCCCATAGGCCCCAACTTGCTAACTACCTCTCCTCTTCTGCGTGGCTTTCATGATTTATACATTAAAGAAATAATATATGAGGAAGAGGAGGGCGCGATGTTGCCTGCGGGGGATCCATGGTGCTGCAGTCTAAAACTGCAAGCGTACCAGAGACTTCGTAATCTGTCTTCGTGCATTCATAAAATGTTGCGTTTTACCCCGAATCGCACAAAAAAAAACCTCAAGTTTCTCTTTTCCCTCGGTTTATCTTTATTCCCCGAGTGGGTTTAAAAAAAACCAAAAAAAACCTGACCTCCTGTGTTTCTCTCTCTCTCTCAGCTGGACCCATCGTTGGAAGCCAAAGTGAACAAGGCGCGGCAGGCGGTTGTCCTGGAGGACGAGTACGAGGTGAGGGGAGACAGGCTGGCGGCTGGTAGTTGGAGCGGTGACGCTGTGCTCATTTATTTCATATCTCGGCACTCTTGCCAAAACCGTTTAAAATGATGTGTGCTTATGAATTTTAAAATGTCAACTTTCCCCGCCCACCCAATTGGGAGCGCATCAGATTTGTGTGAGGTCATGTTTGTACTGTTACTCCGAGGTTGAATAGTATTTGTGAATAATTTGTCAACCCCACCAAGGGCAACAGAGGAGGCCAGGTGAGTTGACACAGACAATTCTACCCAAATGTCAGATACTAAAGGTGTCTGAAATAGTTCTTATGTTGTGCTGCTTTTGGGTGGAAAGTCCGGAGCTGTGTTGTATCCCACGGTGCAATGTTAAAACTTTGCGGTAAAGTGAGGGCACACTGGCCGAGGGCCCCAACCTGTAGCTCCCATTGCTGGGTCTTTTTTTAATGCAACCCAAATCAAACCGGGAATGATAAAGACGCTCCCCTCAAAACAGTCACTTACATTTGACCCCCAGTCCCCGAGGCTGTGGCCCTTGGGCGTGAGGTGTAAAGCCCTCTGGACCTTCTTCCCCCCGCAGAAGTTGAAGGACCTGAAGCTGGATGAGTGGAAGAACATCCGTGGCCCTCGTCCCTGGGAAGACTCCAAGGAGTTCCAGGAGCAGCAGCGCGCCAGGCAGGAGGGGCGGGCCTGAGGGCTCGGCGGTCCTCCGCCCGGCGGGGCCCGGCGGCGTGTGTCCGCGGGACAACGGGAGCAACACCGAGGGTCAGTTGTACAAGCGCGGGGCGTGGCCTCCACTTGCTGGCTCTTTGTTGGACTTTTTGAAACTATTATATTGTTGTTATTTCCTCAGTATGAAGGAACGTCACATAAGCGCTTGAAAACTTTGAAACAAAAGTTTGGCTAAAAATGAGAAGCCATCCACGGAAGCGGGTGAGCATGTGTGAGTACGCAGGTTGTCATGGTAACCCATCACAACACCAGCTGATACCAATTTTTCCATCCTGCCTTTTTGGTTGGAAAGGCAGGATTTCTGGTTGAAATCATCGGAGTAAATAAATCTGCGTGTCCCGTCTGTGTGTGGTGGTTTGCCAGTTCCTGCGTCAGATCTCGCTTTTGAAAGTGGACGCTCCAGGTTCGCAAAGTCAAAATCCTCCCCCGGTGTTTTCAGCCGAGTATTTGGATTTGCAAACCGGCAGGAGCCGGAGAACAGTCGGGCGAGCAGAATCGCCTGCGTCAGTGCACGGGTGGAGCGACGTCACGGCAGGATCTTCCACCTGAAACCCAGAAGGACCGACCTCTAAACATATTTTACTGTTCAATAAAGTAAACTTGACTCTAAAAGCGACTTTTTCTTCTTCCAGACGTTACCACCCTCTGTTCTTTATCCAGAACCATAATGAACTGATTTACCAGGTGCAGGTGAACAAGAACGAACAATGTGTCGGATCCGGCTTTGCTCGGGCGTTATGGGTCCCGACAGTCATCGCTTCCACTGACATTTATGACTTCTGCATTGCCGTGGATTTATTGGGTTTATTATGGAAACCGTATTACCTTGGCCGCCTTGTCTCATAGACGACGATTACCTGACATCAGCGCCTCCGTGTTACCGTGTGGAAAAGCCTGCATGTTCTGAGCCCATTCCAGTGGAAATACAGGGCTTGAGCATTTACATCAATGGATACGGGTCGTTCTCTCAGACTGTCATGAAATGCATTTCCCACATTTATGTTTCCCCGTCTTTCCACAGAAACTGCTTTATTTATTTTTATTTTTTTCTCTCGTGGCGTTTCGAGGTTCATCAGTGCACCAGGTTTCTGCAATTCAACATGATTGGATGCATTGGCTTTGGGATCTATGACAACAGTACTGACAGGAAAGATTAGATATGTAAAAAAATATATATTATAAATAGCGCACGTTGTACAAATCTAGACTTGGCGTCCCCTGCTGTTCCGTCACAGGTCTATTTTGAGTCAGGCAGTGACGAGCGTTCCACCAAATCTGAATGACAAAGCAAAAACAAAGTGACATTGTCTGGCTGAGGGTTTTGAGGTGACCCTGTATCAAATAAAGTTTGATGTTTAAGTTAATTTTATTCTCTATCAAGACATCAGAGAGTCACTTCCCCATGTGTGTGACTGCTGTGCGATCCACCCTGCCTTACCCTGCACCCCCTCCTCACGACCCTGACTCAGAAGTGGGTAGAGCAGATGGATGAATGGAAGATGCCTCCCAAAATAGAATGGCCACATGGTGGTGAATAACAATCTTATTCTGAATAATACAAAAACAACAGCCAGGCCTGTTTCTAGGAACCAAACCACCTGCAACGGCAACGATCTCCCCGCACCTCAGGAAAGAAGACGTTCCGCTTTTGATGAAACCCTCATCAAATGGAATCTCTTCCGCTGCCTTTCCCCAATGTGTCGGAAAAGTCGCGTCCGGGTTTCAACCGCAGCTGCTTTTCTACATGTGGCGAGTCTACAGACGAAGCCCGCGAAACACAGCCGCCGCTCTTGGCTTTCTGCAGTCGCTCCTGACTGAGCAAAGCTGCTCCTGCTGTTGCCACTAGTTCTCTGCAGAGGTTGCTTTGGCAGAGAGGCTGGAAAGTGGGTCTGGCGCCACGCCTTTTCAATTCAGTGCTTTGTGTTTGAATTTTCCCCTCAAAGCCGTGGTGTGTGTGTGTGTGTGTGTGTGTGTGTGTGTGTGTGTGTGTTTGTGAGAGGTGTGAAAGAATGAGGCGGCTCACCTGTCCCTACGTGACGGAGGGCCTGCCCACTGCTTAGTCCAGGGGTCAGCAACCCGCCGCTCTTCAGCCCCTCTGCAGGGGCTCCCTGTAGCTTTGACAAAAAATAACATGGAAATAAATAACGGTTATTTTTATTTCATTTTTTTGTTGCACAGTGGACAATCTTTCAAAGGGAACACCTCTCATCTTGGAGTTCGAGGTGATACTGTGACAACGGAAAAAAAAGAAAAAGTTTTTATATTTTGCCAACTAAAACAACACATCACATCCTACTACGTCTAGGGCCCGGCGCCGTTCCCTGCAGGTGGTGGAGTTTCTGACCCTCGGGAAGCTGACCGTGGATAAATCCCAAAAAAGAAAAGTCTCGCATATGCATGGACTTCAACAACAAACGTGAAATTGTTCAGACAATTAGAGATATGTCTCTCTGCAAAGCCCGTCAAGGACAGGGCCGTTAAAATGGCAACAAACATCACCAGTCAGCAAATTGAAGGCATCAACTCAGCTCAAGCGTCCTCAATCACCTGCGATGAGTCAAGTGATGTGAGCGATACTGAACAGACAGCGCCGTTATCCAGCGTCGTGAACTCTGATGGGCTGCAGGAATAAATCATTGAGGTGATGCCGCTAAAAGGCCAGACACAGGGGGAGCGGGGCATTTGTGAGGCTGTTGCGAATCGTTTAAAAGCCAAAGAAATAAACACGACCCACACGCTGTCGGTGGCTGCTGACGGGGCACCTAGTATGAGGGGAGCGCAGGATGGGTTTGTGACTTCGCCTCAGAGGTCGCCGCATCCAAAGCCGCTGGACCTTGTCATCCAGATAGGGAACGAAATAATGGCAGAAGGGTTCCACCACCGACGGTTCTGTTCATTTTCAGATGAGGTCGACAGCGCATATTGGGATCTCCTGCTGCCTCGCAAAGTCCGGTGGCTGTCCAGGGGAGCGGTGCTGAAACCCTTTCGCTGCTTGTCTGGAACATGTAGAAAAAGCCCTCCCGGAAAGCCCGGGCCCTCACCTATCCCGAACCGGAAGGTCCAGATCGGCTTTAGAAGTCACGCTTCGTGGTGGATTTTGACAAGTCACTTAAACACGCCAAACCAACGTCTCCAGGGAAAGGGACGCGCGGCCCCGCGGGCGCCAGAGGATGTCTGAGCGCAAGATGACGGTGTTCGCCAGAGACGTACGGAGAGGTCTACGCCCTCCCACTTCCCCTCCCCGAGAGAGCTCCAGCAAGAGCGTAGTCACATCAATTGTGGGTGTTTACAGCGTGCGATCGCCGTAATGCAAACTGCGTTCGGGGAACGATTCAGCGAGTTCAGAAAATAAAATAAAAAACACACGATCCTTCCCTGTCACACCCCAGGACATCCACCCGCTCCCTGCCGAACGTGTCCGCATTTCACAGGAGTAAGTCGACCCGATCTGGAAATTAAACCGAATTGAAAAGGCCAATTTCCCCCTTAAGAGCACAAACGGAGCGATATTGAAAACCCCCCCCGAACCCGAACAACCTGTGTTTTGGAACGTGGGGTGCCGTTCCCCGACACCTGCAGTATATGAACACAAAGAACTATGCATTTGGAGTCCTGTCCATCTTTAGGATCGACATACTTAGGCGAGCGGGTTTTCTCGAGCGTGAACTACGTGAAATCCAAACATGGCTCCCGCCTGGCAGGTGACGGCGCGTGACCCTGCATCCACGTCACACCTTCCAGCCCTGACACAAAGGATCTGCTGCGATGTTCAGAAACGGAAATCACATTAAACAGGTGAGAACACGATCCTTTAATACGCTTTCATTCTGCAAAAAATATTGATTTTTACACCCTGAGCTGCTGAGCTTTTATGTTCAGGCGCGATGGTTGATTGCTGCAGAAGAGGATGACATCACACTGAAACGGTCTTTAGTCAGAATTAAATACCAACCAGCCTATTTTTTATGTTCCTCTTTTTAAGCTATTTAGGCTGCAGCTATATTGTTTTATTTGTTTCAAAGTGGGCTACTTTTTATTTTATTCATTTTCCGCAAATATGGGGAGGGATGAACAGGCCTGCATAGTTGTGTGTTTGATTTACTTCAAAGTCGGCCGACACATGCCAGTATATTTTTTTCTCCTAGTCATAAGAGTTTGCTGTTTTCCTTTGTTATAACAGGTAAAAATAGCAAAAACAAATTCGACATTTTTCTTTATTGCCGTTCTATAATTTAATGAATGCAACAAACTATAGCTTGAGTGTATAGTATAAATATATATAAAACTTTATAAGCTGTGTTATTAATATGTTTTGGGGCTCCGGACCAATTCTTTTTGGTGGAAGAGGGGGCAAATGGCTCTTTTGATAGTAAAGGTTGCCCACCCCTGGCTTCGTCCTTCAGCCTGACGAACCAGGTTCAAAGCCTCATGTTGGAAAACATCTGCCCTGTGGAAGTGCCCTTGAGCAAGGCAATGAATCCAGAACGGTGACCCTGCACTCTGACCTCCCCATGACAAGCCACGCAGAGAAGATAACCTCTACGGGTATCGATAAAAGCGTCGCGCTACTGATCAATTTGACTCGATGCATTGACAGATTTTTTTTTTTTTTTTGCTGAAATCGAAGGCGACCGAGGGAGAAGGTTGTTGCCGTGGCACCGGAGGTTGCAGGATTCATCCTAAATTTATACCGAGGCAATTCTGCTCAAGTGCCGCTTGGCCGGGCCACCGAACCTCTCACCCTGATGACTGAAATGAAAAACATGTCCCCCAAAAAAAAAAAAAAGGGAAGACATTCAGACTATTGCTGTATCTTCCCTTGTTAAATTAAAGACTTATTCAGGATATGCAAAAAAAAAAAAATAATAATCCAAACAGAGACATGAATAAATCGTGCAATCAAACATGCCACTAGTGTGGTATATTGTAAATTTTCCCATATATTATAACAACAATCGTCAAACCATAACATAAATAACGCATTTCTTTCTTTTCCTTTATACATGGTGCAGGGCAGTGGCCCCATGCGTCGTACGACACGGATCCCACTTCACGTATAAAGGAGACACAAGCCTCCTGATGCCCCATGAACGTCGGCTCTCCTCCACCCGCATCCCCGTCGGTCCTCCGCGTGCCTCCCGTCTCCCCGAGTCCGGCCTCCGCCTTCACCGAATGGGGAACCGAGAGGGGGGCGGGAGATGCTTTGCTGCGCGCACGTCAAGGTCAGAGGGAAAAAACACTCCGCGACGCTTCCTCGCCACACCCCAGGAGGGAGCTGCGGCAAATACAGGAAGTGGTGCGTCCATAGGAGGACGTTAAACCCCAGGTCCGGAAACAGGTCTCTCTATGAAGAGTTCCCCGTTTCCCCCCGTCCCGTCACTGTGGTGCCACAATGGCCGCCTTCCGTCTCCGGTGACAAGAGTTGTCGGGTTCTCGGGGGGTTTGGGTTTCTTTTTCTCTGACCTTGCAGCGGCTTGGGCTTCGCCTCGTTTCCTCCGCGGGGAGGAAGTGATGTTTCACGCCGTCAGATCAAAGAAAGGTGTCCCTCTCTCTATTCACGCCTGGTTTTGTATCTACCGCTCACTGACTCTCCATCCTCCGAGAAACGTCCCTCAGTGTGTTTGTTTGTTTGTTTGTTTGTTTGTGTTTAGTGTTTATCGTCAAAACACCTCTGACCTTATTTACTAATCTCTATTACTAATTTTCTATTTCCACTGACGCCGTAGCAACGCGGCTCGTAGGATGCGTGCATCGTGGATGTGTGTATCATGCATGCCGAGTCGAGCCCTAATTTGAGAACGACCTTACCCCCTAGCCCCCCGCCATCCCCATCCCCACCCCGCCGCCGCCCCCACAACTCAACTCCACCCTCCACTTTCCACGTGCTGTTCAATTTTTCATGTCAAAAAGCAAGAAAACGGCATCAAATATTAATCGGACACGGCTAAGAAAAGAAGACATCAAATTCAATATTTACCACGCACTTCCGCGACTGGGAGGACTAATTAAGTGAGGAGCCGTCACCAAGTTCCTTCTCAGCCATTTATTTTTTATTTTTTCAGCCATGTTGCTGCCGGGCCATGGCAGGCCACAAAGTAACCAGCACTTCACCAACACAGTCCAGAAAGATGAGGTGTTCAGTGAAGAACGTCGATCAGCCACAACATGAAAACTCGTGCCGCCAAAACAGCTGTGACCCTTGGAGGCATGGACTCCACCAGACTCTGAAGGTGTTCTGTGGTATCTGGCACCAAGACGTTAGCAGCAGATCCTTTAAGTCCTGGAGGTTGTGAGGTGGGGCCCCCATGGATCGGGCTTGTTGCTCCAGCACCTCCCACAGATGCTCCATCGGATCGGACCCTAACCCCGCCCATCCACATGATGTCGAAGAAAACGTGATTCATCAGACCTCCACCTTCTTCCATTGCTCCATGGTCCAGTTGTGACTCTCACGTGTCCATTGTAGGTGCTTTGACTCTCACGTGTCCATTGTAGGTGCTTTGGGTGGTGGACAGGGGTCAGCATGGACACTGTGAGCGCTCCCATACGCAGCAAGTTGTGATGCACTGTGTGTTCTACACCTTTCTGTCATAGCACCATTCACTTTTTCAACACTTTATGCTACAGTTGTTCTTATCTGGGATCGAACCTGACGGGTGACCCTGTCGCCGGTTCACCGGTCGTCCTTCCTTGGACCTCTTTTGGTCGGTAGTAACCACTGCATAGCGGGAACAAGACCTGTGCTTGTGGAGATGCTCTGACCCAGTCGTCCAGCATCACAATGTGCTCCTTGTCAAAGTGGCTCAGATCCTTACGCTGCTTCAACACATCAACTTTAACAACTGACTGTTCACTTGCTGCCTAATATATCCTTAATATAATAATATATAACACTATATATATAATAATAATACATCCCACCCCTTGACAGGTGCCAATGGAAGGAGATGATCAATGTTATTCACTTCACCTGTCACTGGTTTTAATGTTGTGGCTGATCAGTGTAGATTTGTATATTTTGTATTAGGATAATGTACAACTAAAAGACACTGGAATGGCATTGTGCTTTCTACATGTCACCCTCACAATGCATTGTGGGACACGCTTTCCAGTGTAGCGTGCCGTGTTCGCGGACTAGGATTTCTCACTGTACACAGCGTTGTCATCCTGGTACTTTTTGATGCATACTATGGTTTCGGACATACAATATAGCTAAATATCGGCCTAACACTATAATAATTCTCATTATCATCCCAGAATCACATCACTCGATAACAATGGAACAAAATGTTTCTCAGCCGTCGAGCACATTTTAAAGGGGACCTACGATGCAAAACTCACCTTCTCAGTGCTTGTGCACATACACCACGCGGTGAAATGAGCCGTTTCCATTTGAAGCCGGTAGAATTAGGTAGAATTAGAACCGCCCTCCATCCATCCGCCCTCCCTCCTCCGTGTGTGTGTGTGTGCGTGTGTGTGTGCGCGTGTGTGTGTGTGTGTGTGTGTGTGTGTGTGTGTGTGTGTGTGTGTGTGTGTGTGTGTGTGCGTGTGTGTGTGTCCATGGTAGGACCATACCATCGGCTGAAGCGTGCGTTCCGCGTTTCTCCAAACAAAACTGTAGATGTATTTATTTTATTTTATTTTCCCACTTTTCCAGAATGGAATGAAACAAAACAAAGCCCCCCGTCGGAAACAAGCTTTAGAACGAGGCCTTGTCGATCTAATATGAGTGAAGACTCAGCCACCGGAGTGATCGTTTCTCGCCCGAAATTTGACAGGTGGAAAGGTGAAATCAGAGAAACACGGAATCGGGTGTAAAGCTCAAACCCCATTGGCTCACAGAACCAGGAACCTGAGGAGGGTGGCTCCACCCACAACAAACAGCCCGTTTCGGAACGCTATCGTTTTGAGGCATGTTGCAATGGACCGACTGCATCATGTGAGTGGTATTTTCATCCAAAAAAAACAAAACCTGCGAAAACATCTTTTCAGGGACCTCAGGGGCCACGGATGGACTTGTTGAGAAGGAGCGTAATAGGTCCCCTCCAAACTCACTTGGATGGAAATACAAAAGCCTGTCGTTTTTGGAGGCGCCGTGCCTGGAGGCGTGTTCAGTGTAGAGTGTGGGCGAGTGTGTACCCCCACACACGCACACAGGTGTGTGTTTGTCTTGTGCTGTGTATGGACCGGGCCTCAGGTCAGAAACAAACATCTGACCACAGCTCAAAGCGTCACAATCTCAGCAGGTTCAGAAGAATGAGAAGAACTGAGCGGGGGAACCGATGACATCATGCTTCACTGATGATCGTTGGGGGGGGGGTTCTATAATTATTTGTTTAACCCCCCCGCCCCCCCTTCCATTTCTATAAATAGACGGCTGCTTGGCAGCTGAGGGAGAGTCCACGCAGAACAAATGCACCCGCCGGCTGTTTCACTTCATTCCCTACATAATGAGCCAGAACACGGGAAGGCACACAGCGGCGACGACGGGCCCCCGTCCCCTCCGCCCTACCTGCGACCGAGCCGGGGGGGGGGTGTTACCGTGGAGACTGGGCACGGGACCCCCCAGCCCCAGGCCCCTCTGCGACCGCGCTGATCAACTCCCCCCCGCCTTCACCTCTCTCCGTTTCCGGGCGGGTCGGTATCGTCTCCGCGGTGTTACACGGCACACAAGTTGCCATCGGCCTGTGGTGGTCTTCTTCTCTCTACTGCCTGTGATGTAACGTGGGCAGTGTGGCCCCCCCACCGCCCACCCCCCTTCATCTTCCCTGCAAATGCATTCCGGACCAGTGAACCACTGAACGCCTGGATCCGATAGCCTCCGCAGAAGTGCCACTCTCTCTCTCTCTCTCTCTCTCTCTCTCTCTCTCCCTCTCTCTCTCCCTCTCTCTCTCTCCCCCTCTCTCTCTCTCTCTCTCTCCCTCTCTCTCTCCCTCTCTCTCTCCCTCTCTCTCTCCCTCTCTCTCTCCCTCTCTCTCTCTCTCTCTCTCTCTCCCTCTCTCTCTCCCTCTCCCTCTCTCTCTCTCTCTCTCTCTCTCTCTCTCTCTCTCCCCACAGAGGAGCTGCGGTGGGGTTGGACGTGCTCTCTGCCGATATCGGTTCTGGGCCAATACTGTGCAGAGCGAGAGCTCAGAACTAGGCTGCCCACCGCCTCCCGACGCCGTTGTGAAACGTGCCGTAAAATGACCGAGTGCCTGCGCGATGTTGAAAGGATAAAAAAAAAGAAATTGGAAAATTTGAAAAAAAAAAAAAAAGGGGGGGCCTCGCGCGGACGGGTTCGGCCGCCGCGTCCTCGCCGGCGTCGGACGTGGGGGATGAGCGAGTGCGTCAGGCGCGGCTCTGCCCCCTCGCAGGGCCGACCCGGGTACGGAGCGCCTCCCGAGGTAATACCGCCAATGCATATTTGGCTGTCGGGTGATGCTGCTCCGCTGCATTTTACCCACGATCCTCCAGCACCGGCACGGCGCCGCACGTCAGCAACGCGGTATTTCAATTTACCGCCGAACCCCGCGATCCCATGCATCTTTTATACCCCCGGTCCCCGCGGGGCCCCGTAAGCTTTGCTCCGCGCCTGGCTCACCTGCTTAATACGAAATGGCTCCTCCGCCCCGGGGTGTTTGGGAGCGCGGCGGGTGCGGGGGTGACTCTTTACCGCTCTCCTTCCACAGCTTCACGATTCGTTACCGGAGCGGACGCCGCCCGCGTCGGCGCGCGGCCACGTCAACCCCCTGTTGGGGGAGGGAAAAGGAAAAGGAAAATGAGTTGCGAGTGCAGCACTTGCGCCCCAAAAATGTGAAAAATGCAAAAAACGGGCACATGCAAATAGTGAAAGGCAGTCTCTGTGAGTTAGATAAAGCAGCACAGCTAGTTGTCGCCCAACTGTGGATTATGGATGAACATTCACAAAAATACATGCAGGCAGTTGGTGTCAGGGAGGAAGATGCGCAGGACAGAAGGTGTTGGAGGCAGGTGATCCGCTGTGGCCGCCCCCAACGGGAGCAGCCCAAAGTAGAAGAGGAAGAAGAAAGATTCACAAAAATATCTCCTCCACCTCCTCAAATGAGCAGGAAAATGAATCGAAATCCGTCAAGTCAGAAGGAGGCCAACTTTGGAGCGCGTCTCAGAGCGAAGACGAGGCTACACCTGGATGTCGAAAAAGCATCGTTGCAGTTTTCCAATGGAATTCTGGGATTTGGGGTGTTATGGATTGCCACTTTAATGTTTAGTTACACTGCGATTGCCCTGCAGTGATACCTGCCGGTCCAAGAGGAGCGGGGGGAGGGAAGAGGATTAAAGCAGGAAACAGCTCCAGGGCTCCGGCCGCCCCGCCTCATTGGCCCGGCAGAGTGGGCCCGCCGTGCGTTGATTAGAAGCATAATCCATTAATCATCACTTAACACGTGGCTGACTTTGATGAGAGGGCGGTAGGCGCGGCAACTGGAGCGGACGCTCCCGGACCTTCACCGAACCAACCCTTCTGCCCGGAGATAAGGGGAAGTTCATTAACACTCCCGACCATTTCCCCCATCCTAATGATGGCTTGACACGGCTAGATGTGTGGGTGGGGGCTGGGGCCTCCATAGACCTGCCTCATGCTGGGATGGCCTGTGTCTGAATCTACGTTTCATTGAACAAGCCCGGATATCTGAGCAGGCTAATAAGGTTCACTTCAACGGCGGCGAGCGCGGCAATTCCAATCGGATCCAATGGATTTTGCTCGCTGTGCCAAACGGAAAGAATTAGCGGACTACCCCAAGACCTCCACCCAGAGTCTCTGTTGTCATTTGCTTTCCAAATGAGTGGCTTTATAGTTATTCATTATTGATTAATTGATAATTAAGTGAAATGGCCCTGGTAATTATGCTGGTAACAATGCAGTTTTCCCTGGATGTGGTTCCCCCCCCGAAACACTGAAGGTGGTTCGAGCGTCGTCCTCCACCTCCTTTGCTCTGGATGGAACGGGCCCAATCTTAAAGTGGTAATCCGCAAGATTATTTTGTTAAAGGGAACCTATTATGCTTTTCCTTATTTTCTGTCATATATATATAATGTTACAATGCGGGGTGCTCATATTAGGCGTGGCCAAAGTGTCAAATAATGAGGTAAACTAACGACAAAGTAATGAACAATGAATGAACGCTGTGAACAAAGCGCTCAGGTTTCCGTCCGCTCTGAACGCACTGTTTCCAAAGGGTTTTTTTCTACTCTCTGCACGAGCTGACGTCAGCTGGTCACCGATTTCTTTGTGTGGTCATCTGCTCCATCCCACCCGCTGTGCGTTTCTCCAAACAAAACCAATAAAAATAGTGGTTTTTTTTAATTGTTTTGTTTGTATTTATTTAAACGAGGCCTCGTAGGTCGGATATGAGTGAAGATTCAGCAACCGGATTGCTTATTTCTCGTCTCCAATTTGTTCAGAAACAGATCTTAGTGTACGGATAAGGTGAAATGAGTGAAAGTTAATGGAGTTAATAGAGCGAAACCCGGAGTAAAGCTCAAACCCCATTGGTTCACAGAACCCAGAAATCGTGCTCAAACCCCATTGGCTCAGAACTAGGGGCTCGGCTGCTCATTCACAACTAAAGCTACACACACTGAAACAGCCCGTTTTGGAACAGTCCGGGTTTAGAGGCATGTCTCAGTGGCTAGAATGCATAATCGGACTGGCATTTTCAGCCAAAAAAAACCAAAAAACTTTGAAAACATGTTTCGGGGACCTCAGAGACCTGTGTTAACGTGTCAAAAGAAGCATAATAGTTCCCCTTTAAACAATCGTACCGAGGGCCACCAAACAAAGGAAACAGCAAAGACATGCATAATAAAAACACAATACATTGAATAACGGCGTCTTGTGTCAGCTAAACAAATATCGGATGAATATCAAATATGAGATTTTTTTAAGCAAAACAATCCTACAGATTACCACTTTAAATAGCGCTGAGAACAAATTGGCAATACTGTGATAACAAAGTAATTCGAGGAAAAGAAAATTGGCAATATGCAACAAATTGAAAGGCAATTTAGAGTAGATACCGCCAGAAACATCTTCAGACTAATGTGCTGCGGATGAAAAACAGTGAATATTATCATTTAGTTTGAGCCGCTCCATGAGCTACACAAACCCGCACGTGCGGGGTTCGGTGTGACGTCATCACCAAGCAAAAACAAAAACAACCAATTTATAAAAATATATATATATATGATATATATATATGATATGTAACATTGCATTGGTGGTTTAAAATACAATAAATAAAATCATATTAAATAAATATAAATAATAATAATAATTATAATAATAATAATAATATTAACTGTGCTGCAGGTCCCTCCAGCTGATGATGACGCCGTCCGGTGCGTGTGACTTCTGGAGGATGGAGGGAGGGAGGGGGGGAGGGAGGGAGGACGGCAGGTCTGAAATAACTATCTGCACCTAAATATCTGACCGCGCACAGCCACAGCAGCGGCGGTGCGTCCCCTTAAAGCCAGCCCACCCGCCGCCACCGACGCCCGGGCGCGGATCCCGAGGAGGAAGCCGCCGCAGAGGACGCCCGTGTGCGTGCGCGTGTTCGTGTGGAGCGGTCACATTGCGGCGCTTTGCGGAGCAACACGAGCGGCAACCGGGAGCCTCATCACCCGGACGAGGAGGAGGAGGCGGAGGAGGAGGAGGAGGAGGAGGAGATCCAGATCCGCCAGATCCTTCCTCTCCACCAGGCTGCGCCCTAAAACACCACCGTCCCACCTCCGTCCGCCGCCGCTGTCACACCAGGAGGATCCGGCTCCCGAGGAGGACCCGGACCGAGTGTAGGAGGAGAGAGGAGGAGGCGGCAACGGGTCTGGATCAGGCTCTGGCTCTGGATCCGGCTCTGGCTCCGGGTCTGGGTCTGGGAGGAGGACCGAGGGAGACCGCCTCGTCCGGCGGAGCCCGGACACCGGACCTCGGCGCTTTTCCTTGCTGACATCTGTGGAGGTCCAGCCCACAGTAAAGCAGTTTGGCATCATCATCATCATCATCATCATCATCACCACCACCACCACCACCATCATCATCATCATCATCTCGGATCTATTCTGCAGCCTCTCTCCGGAATACAAACCAGGTAGGATGCGCGCAGCACGATGCACGGGATCCCATATTTAACATCAAATGACTCATAATAAACAAACCCGCGGACGCGCTTGACGACCTGCGTGATCCAGTCGCTGTTTCATAGCATTGCACCGAAAATACCGCCGCGATCAATGACCAATAAGATCGATTCCTGTCTCTTGTTTGTTTTTGTTTTTTTTTGTTTTTTTAAAATATATTTTTTTCCATTTATTTACTCCTCCAGGATGAACAGTAATGAACACAGCTTCTGCTCCGCTCCCCTGCTCGCAATTGTGCAGATACAGTGTGATGCATTGCAATGGATTGATCTAATGGGTGTGACGTTAAAATAATTGCTGTCAACACGTGGAAAGATACTGGTTATCACCCCAGTGGGTCCTTTTCAAAAAAAGAAAAAAAAAAAATCACACTGCCACAACTGAGCACCAGGGAAGGCTGGATGTCTCCTATGCCACTGGGTGTTTCCTGGTGAAGGGCCCGGGGTTGTCACGGTGTGAATAGTGGGAAGGAAAGCAAAAAGGGGAAAGGACTACAGGGGTTGAACGTGAAGAGGGAAGCCCACTGCCCCACGCAGGCTGTGTTATGTGTGCCTCTGTCTGCAGGGATTCCCCCCTCCCCAAACGGAGCCCGGTCGGCCACTGCAAAAACCCTTCCCGAGATGAATCTGCAACAGCTGAGACTCCTGCTGAGTGCAGGCTGATATGGCATCTCAAATAGCACCTCAGCCAGGACTCTCCCAAAATAGAGGGAGTGGGGGAGGGATGGGGGTGAGGGGAGGGGGGGGGGGGGGATAGATGCCTCTCATCAAGTGTCACTCTTCCCAGCATCCCACTCAGCTGTAATGTGCTGGGCACACCAACATATCGGATGTCTCGAGCCCCTTTTTTCTACTCAACCGAAGCCGAGAGACACCCCCGCTTGTTTCATTTTAATTTGGGACGTGACTGGTGATCTCCAGGCCTCCTCCTGGGCCTGTGTGGATCACAATGCCGCTCCGCTGTCAGTGATTAGGTGGCGGTGGAAGTCCAGCAGCACAGTGACAGCACACAACATGTTCCCCTTAAACCCGTGATTAGTATGCAAATCGTTTCGTTTGGCTCTTAATTTAATTGTCAGGGCGCCAGGTACGCACAGCCTCACCTCCAACACACATTTTAAGTCGTTGTAAAGTGATTATCATGGATCTGGAAAAAACCTAATGAGGTTTACGCGATTGCATGTATCCTTAATGACTCAATAAATGAATGAACACATTTATATTTGTGTCATGCCACTGAGGTGGTGCACCCCACCTGGGATTACATCACATTACGGAGGCAAAGCCTGTGAGCATCAATCAATCAACCAATCAATCAACCAACCAATCAATCAATCAATCAATCAATCAATCAATCAATCAATCAATCAATCAATCAATCAATCAATCAATCAAATGACCAAGCATTGGATTTGAAGTATCATTTTAGCAAAATGGTCGTTTAAAATCAGTGTTAAATATATTATTGCCTTCACGGTGATTTTCTTTTCAAAGTCCCCTCCAAAAAAAATCCAACTTTAATTACGAGTGAAATAGTTCCTTCATTTGTTCTCTCCGCATGAGATTCATTCCGCGGTTTCGTGGCGGACCCGCAGGCGGACGCTGGTGTTCCTACGGTACTTATTTGTTTCAGGTCTTGTTGGTTTAGGTCTTGCTCCTCTCGTCCACATTTGAAATAGTCCTCCGTTGCCTCTCTGTAAATTGCTACGTCGTGGGATTTAATGAACTGCTTTAATGAATGCCAAAGACCTCAAATTGCAATCGGTGATCGATCACATCCGTGTGAATTAAATAAACATGAAACGTATCAGTTGCACTTTGTTTTTAATTGATATTGATGAATGAAGAAAATAACAAAAACAAATTATTATCTTGTGTTCTGACCTCGCCACCTCTCGCCGCGCAGCACGCGATGGTCTCTAATGGTTCCGGTGTGAAACTGTGCAACAGCGCAAAAGTGTGCGGGGATTAATGATTGGTCTCTATGCAAATGAAAATGACCTGCTCAATAAGTTGTCATAACTCTTAAACGAACCAATGAATATGACCTCCCCGTTCCCTTATCCGTGCACGTATTGATATTATAGCATAAAGTAGTCGCTGGTGATTGTTGGACCTGCCATGAGGCTGTACGGAGCAGAGACTGAGTCACGACAGATTGAGACTTTAATTTGTTTTGTCCAACCCGTTCTAAGTCCGACTTGGCCGATTTTGTACGGCGCAGTGTTCCCGATGACACAATGCTTTCACAGTGCTATGATGCCACGGTGCTGACTGGAAGGGGTGGAACTTAGGTACGGACCATGCGCATAAACAAAGAAAACTTCCCCCGTATGGCATCAGTAAAACTACAGGAATATAAAACCTTTACGACGCGGGGCATGGAGCGTCCCTGCCGATCCTCACTTCAGTCTTCCTTACCGTCCCATGGTCAATGGGAATAGCTTTTGTAACGAGGCCAACAGGGCCAGTCGTTCCTCTTGGCTTGCTTGTCCTCGCAGTAGGACAACATCCCCCCCCTGCATGTTTGGCCTCTCGCTTCTCCCGGTGCGGCGTCCCCGCAGGTCGCCGATGTGGTGTCCCGGGGTTGGACTTCAACCCGTCATCTCCGTAGAAGTGACTTGCTTCAGCCCCGTACTCCTTCTCTCCCTCCGTGGCGCTCCTCTTCCGCCCCGTAGACGGCCACTGCCGGGGAGGGGCGGTTGCAACGCGTGGACCTTCGTGCGAAACTGTCACTTTGTTGTCCAACGGACCCGTCTTTGGGCAGATGCCGCCTGGGCTTGCGGAATGGGCGGGTTGGAGGGTGTCGCCCGACTGTTAGCGTCGTCCTTTTGAGGAACTCTTGGTTCATGATGTTGAGGAAAGGTTCCGTCCTCGACTTGAGGGTGCGGGCTTGTCGTCATCGGCTTCCTCGCAGGGAAGTAGGATCGTTCTGTCATAGTCTACAAACTCGAGGCGTTGGAGAAGGGTCTGGTTCAGGGCCCATGGAGGAATGGAATGGGTGTAGTGGTCGGTTGGGAGAGTGGTGGAAACTTTTCGGTGGTCTATGAAATGTGTTGAGCCGGTGGTAAACTGGGACTGGGTGGCATGTGAAGACTGTATGTCACCTGTTCAACTTGTTCCCCGCCATGTGCTGCGAGCTTTGCTCGTGTGCTCACTGGTGCCGTCGTTGCGTCCGCTGCTGAAATGTACGTGGACGTATTCCCTAGTGCCCTGCAACGACCCGCGCTGGTGTGAGGAAGCGCTCGAGCGCTTTTGCTGCTGCTAACGCAGCATCTGCCCCTCTCTCCTTTTTAAGGGCCGTTATCGTGCTCTCTCCATAGACGCTAGCATCCGGACGCATGCCTTTTCTACTTCCATCTCCATTTGACGCTTTGCGTAAGCGTCCGTACGTGCAACCGCAGCACGGACCTCTGCTGCGGCCACGCCAACCTGGGACCTACCGGACCCGATGGGGCTCGATGGCCCCGGTGGACCTGTGGGGACGACTTGATCGACTCTCGACTGATGCAGATCATGTTGTCCTCCTGCCTCCCGCTCCTTGATACAAGTCGCGCTGGCCGCTGGGGCCCGGCCGCCCGACACCCTCGCCACCGGCGGCGTTTCGGGATTTCCCAGGCCGCGTGATGAGTCTTGAGGTGAAGTTTAATCTTTTGGCTCTCCTGCCCTCGTCGCGTGTAGGCGGACGTAGCGATTCGGTGAGCAAAACGCTCTCCGAAAAAACAGCTGACTTGAGGGGTCTTTAATGGTAGCGGTGTGAATCTGTGGAACAGCACAAAAGTATGTAGATTAGTGATCAATCTCTATGCAAATGAAAATAACCTGTCGATAAGTTGTCTCTTTCGCTCTTACACTGTGTGCATACACAAATAAACGTTCAGATTCAGCTTCCTCAAAGGGAACCGCCGAGGCGGATGGGAGGGGACGCGGCACTCGTCCGTGGCGGTTGTCCGACTGGCCGCATGTACGTCCGACCGGCTGGTTTTTGTATGGCACAGGGTTATGATGTCACGACGCTGTGACGCGGATGGGGAGGGGCGGGGCTTACGTACGGGCGACGCACATCAACTAATTAATTTAAGGAGAGACGGAACCCTGACAGCTCTTTGTGCAGGATGGATTTGGGTCGGCTGTTTTTTTTGTCCACCAGTGCAGTTAATCGTTCATGATTAATTCATGTTATTAATTGTTACCACACTTCTATGCCTCCTCTCCTTTATACTCCGGGTCCCTCGACTGTTTCAGCCTCGATGCAGTTTCCTCTCAGCTTAGAGAGAGAGAGAGAGAGAGAGAGAGAGAGAGAGAGAGAGAGAGAGAGAGAGGAAGGAGATGGAGGAAGAGCCTGATAGAGGGAGAGAGGGAGAGAGAGAGAGGGCGGGAGAGGGGTGGTGGTGGGAGAGAGTGGTAGAGGGAGCGAGAGGGAGGGGGAGAGAGATATGGAGAGAGGGAGAGAGATGGATGAGGGAGTTATAGAGGGAGGGAGGAGGCTAGAGAGAGGACGGGTGTGTGGTAGAGGTAGAGAGTGGGAGAGGGGGAGAGAGAGATATGGAGGGAGAGAGTGATTGAGCGAGAGAGAGATGGATGGAGGGAGTGATAGAGGGAGAGAGTGGTGGAGGGGGCGAGAGAGAGGGAGGGAGATGGGTGGAGGGAGTGATAGAGGGAGAGAGGTGGATGGAGGGCGAGATAGGGAGGGAGAGAGAAATATAAAAGAGGGAGGGAAGTAGAGAGGGAGAGAGAAAGAGAGGGAGAGTGACAGAGGGAAAGAGAGATAAGGAGAGTTAGAGGGAGAAGGGTAGTGACAGAGAGAGGGAGAGTGATCGAGAGAGGGAGAGAGTGGTAGAGAGAGGGAGGGAGAGGGAGAGAGGTGGTTGGAGAGGGAGTGATAGAGAGAGGGAGGGAGATGGGTGCGGGGAGAGAGTGGTAGAGGGGGAAGAGAGAGAGAGATGGATGAGTGGTGGAGGGAGAGAGATATAGAAATAGAGAAATAGAGAAAAAGAGAGAGGGAGAGTGACAGAGAGAGAGAGGGAGAGAGCAGAGAGAGGGAGCGAGGGCAAGAGAGTGATAGAGAGCGGGAGAGAGAGGTGGAGGGAGGGTGAGAGGGAGTGGGAGAGTGGGAGAGAGAGGTGGAGGGAGGGAGAGAGAGGGAGGTGGATGGGGGGAGAGATTGATAGAGGGGGAGAGAGAGAGAGAGAGAGAGAGAGAGAGAGAGAGAGAGAGAAGCCAGCAGGTCAGCAGCATGCTTCTTTTTCTCAAAAAGGAAGAAACCTTTCCCTGGAGCTCCCAGTCTCCCCCAGTCTCCCCCAGACTCCCCCAGACTCCCCCAGTCTCCTTGTATTATTGTGACCATTTGTGCATTCAAGTGTTTTTTCTTGTCATTGCTTCTCCTTGACAAATGGCGCTTTTGACTTTTCATATTCATTGTCATACGTTGCATAAGTACCTCCACCCCTGGGACGATCCGATACTGTTGTGTGGTTCTCCAAAAACGACAACTGGCGTTTAGGATTTGGTTGTAACCCAAAGGTGACGGAGCATGATTCCACATGTTCCCAAAGAACGACCGATATCTGTTAAAAAAGCCTGAGAAGGCAGCCAATCAGAATGCGCCTCTTAATTACAACGACCGCTGTCTGTGCAATGGCGATTGTCCTTGATCCTGGTCCTGGGCTTTGTCAGTTTGGGGATTCAATCCAATCTCTCCGAACGCCTCCTTTAGGTTGTAGCTCATTTTTAAATATGAAAATGCCGCCTTCTCTATCTCGGTCCCCCCGGGATTTTATTCACACCTATATTTATTTTGACAACCACTTTGCCGTAGTTACCGAGTTTTTCTCCCCGCGTGCCCATTTGGGTTTCCTCCTTCTATTCCGAGCTCCAGACATCTGCCCGGAGTCGACGCAGGGCCGAGACAGAACCCCTGCCAGCTCCCAGGAGGGCGCTGGGTCTGTGTTTACACCGCTGAGGTCCCGGAGAAAAACATTTGGCACCGAAGTTGTTGTGAGCACTTTAAATACGCTTACTTTTTTATCCGACTCGCAGCGGCTCCGGAGGAAGTTGTCGGTCAGACAACTTGGCGGATAAGTGTGGTGCGTGTCGCCCTGATATAAACATCTACACCCAGAAACATCACCCGGGACTCACCGCCGCCTTCCCTAATTAAGGAAAAATGTCCGGCTGCGGCTATTTGACGGCACTATCCGATTCCCGGTTCAAAATGTAAAGATTCACTCGCTGATTTGAGGCGAAATTGGAATCGCTTCCTCCTTCATCAGTCATTTAAGCGACGACTTCGTGTCTCAAGACGGTCGTCGTCTCCATCACGTCGGGACCCTAACGTCGCGGGAAAGGCGATAAGCGCCGGCGACGAAGCGATCGCTCCGGCCCCGACACCCCGTCTCGACGTGTGACGGATGCCTGGATGCAAAGTGCCTCTTAGCGCCTGGCGTGCGCACGTTTTTTTCTACCACGGGGGTCCCGGAGGTAAATCCATTCCCTGAACATTCCTGGGAACACAGAAATGCACTTTTGTGTAACTAATACTGAACGGGAAGTGATCTACACTTAGCTCAACAAAGGTTAATGGAATTAAGCGTGAATATAATGGAATGTGTAATCCTCCGGTGGATTCTGAGCAGAGTGATTAACAGCTCTGAATGTCTCTCTCTTTGGGAGATCATTTTAATTAAGGCTGTGTGCCTCGGGGGCCCAAAAGTATGGAGGCCACGGCGGGGGCCCCATGTAACTTCTGGGCCCATTAGATTATCACAGAAAGTCCGGTTTCGGGACTGGTCGCTCCTTAAGATGTCTTGTTTTGGCACTTGCATATGCCTCAGCTTGAGCTTTTATGGGTCTGGACAAAGTGGCCATTGCTATTGTGGAATGGAGAGTGTTTATTTAGGGCTACAATGATAATGAATTTGGATGGGGCATCTGCACCCTTTGTTGCAGTCTTCCTCTTGACGGTATCCTGACTCCACCACTTTTTTTTATTTTTTATTTTTTGCCAATGCGACATTTTGGACAGCGCTTAGTTTGGCAGCGTTGCACGCCTGCTGAGCGGGCTGTTTGCTTCTGAGCCGTGTTTTACCCCAGAGAATTCAGACAATACATCACCCCGTAGTTTCAAACTTAAATTATCGGGCATGGAGCCCATTTAAGCTCGAAAATAAACTTTCATGCTTGGAAATTATCCTACAAGCCATGTTTTATTTAAAGCTAAATATAATGTTGTCTACAATGTTCACATAGTAGTTTACGGACCTGAATATCTCATGCATTTCTGAGCATTTCCGGAGAAAGTATTTTCCAGCCCGCCGCTCGTAGATAACACAAAGGTCTCGTGATTATGCCGTTTATAAAGTAGGAGGCAGAAACTCATTGAAGTCTCTCATAATAGAAGGGTGATTTGAATACTTGCA
Organism: Zeus faber; assembly: GCF_960531495.2. Lineage (NCBI taxonomy): Eukaryota > Metazoa > Chordata > Actinopteri > Zeiformes > Zeidae > Zeus > Zeus faber. The sequence continues at coordinate 5,262,498 of NC_137198.1, read as the reverse complement.
CTCATAAAAATTCAAGACATTTTTTTTTCCTTCTGCAGACTGTGTTCCACCCTATGAAATGTATGCATGGCTTCACATGCCTGTTTGATAAGCCAGCTGTGACTTTGAAAACTAGGTATTTAAAATGATTTTGCAACAGCCCAAGGCATGAAGAGTCATTCCATTATGTCATTTCATTATATATTGTGTGTTGTTCTGTAATTATATGTTAATTCATTGTAATTACTTGCAATAAAACCACCTATATAATAACTGTTCTGTCTCCAAATGTAAAGAAAAATGGATAACCTTTGTCGTTCTGTCTGTCTCACATCCAGGTGGTGTGTGGAGAAATACCACAGCCCAGTGCTGGATCCCAGAGGGAACGTTAGTGTGGCAAGGACCCTTGAGACGACGAAGGGTGCATGGAGGGCTCAAGGCCGGTAAAGCCGGGGTCATCCAAATACCTCTGGTTTGGGCTGGTCTCTGTGGCTGTAGCCTTCCTGTGCGCAGAGGCCCGGACCACTCCAAGCCCTTCGCTGGCCTCCGGCAATGCAACCTGTCACGAGATCTCCAAGTGCAAGCCGGGCATTATCCTGCCCATCTGGTACCCAGAGGACCCATCCATGGGAGACAAGATTGCTCGGGTCATCGTGTACTTTGTAGCGATGATCTACATGTTTCTGGGCGTGTCCATCATTGCCGACCGTTTCATGGCGGCCATTGAGGTGATCACTTCCCAGGAAAAGGAGATCATCATCAAAAGACCCAACGGGGAGACGACCACCACCACCATTCGGGTGTGGAATGAGACGGTGTCAAACCTCACCCTGATGGCCTTGGGCTCATCTGCCCCTGAGATCCTGCTCTCTGTCATTGAGGTCTGTGGACATGAGTACAGGGCTGGAGAGCTTGGGCCCGCCACAATCGTCGGCAGTGCCGCCTTCAATATGTTTGTCATCATTGGCCTCTGTGTGTCTGTCATTCCCCAAGGGGAAGTCCGCAAGGTCAAACACCTCAGAGTGTTCTTCGTCACAGCGGGCTGGAGCATCTTTGCCTACATCTGGCTGTACATGATCCTGGCCGTGTTCTCTCCCAACGTAGTCCAGATCTGGGAAGGTCTGCTCACGCTGGCGTTCTTTCCCATATGCGTAGTCCTGGCCTGGGTGGCAGACCGACGACTCCTCTTCTACAAGTTCATACATAAGAAGTATCGCACCGACAAACACAGGGGCGTGATCATCGAGACGGAGACGGAACGTTCCAAAGGAATTGAGATGGATGGCAAGATGGTCAACTCGCACTTTGTGGACGGAAGCGCATCCAGCAATCTTATTGGACTGATCGACGGCAAGGAGGTGGATGAGTCCCGACGCGATATGATCCGCATTCTGAAAGACCTAAAGCAGAAGCACCCCGAGAAGGAGTTGGATCAGCTGGTTGAGATGGCAAACTACTATGCCCTCTCCCACCAGCAGAAGAGCCGCGCCTTCTACCGCATCCAGGCCACTCGCATGATGACGGGCGCGGGCAACATCCTGAAGAAACATGTGTCAGAGCAGGCCAAACGGAGTGCCAGTGTGCAGGAAGTGCATGTCGAAGAACCGGAGGAGTACGTCTCTCGGATTGCCTTTGAGCCAGCCGTCTACCAGTGCCTGGAGAACTGTGGAGCGGCCCTTCTGACCATCACCAGAAAGGGCGGCGATATCAACAAGACCATCTATGTGGATTATAAAACCGAGGACGGTTCGGCCAATGCTGGGGCCGACTATGAGTTCACCGAGGGAACGGTGGTGTTCAAGCCCGGCGAGATGATCAAAGAAATAAGCATCGGCATCATAGACGACGACATCTTCGAGGAGGATGAACACTTTTTTGTGCGCCTCAGTAATTTGCGTATCCTAGAGACTGAGGATGAGGTCCTGTCCCCGAACAGCCTACCGTACCCCAAGGCCATGTTGGGCTTCCCTACCGTGGCTACAGTCACCATCCTGGATGACGATCACTCCGGCATCTTCACCTTTGAGAGTGATTCAGCGCACGTGAGCGAGAGCATTGGTGTGATGGAGGTGAAGGTGCTGAGGACTTCTGGAGCGAGGGGGACAGTCATCGTGCCCTATCGCACCATGGAGGGTCTTGCCAAAGGGGGCGGGGAGGACTTTGAGGACACCTACGGAGAACTTGAGTTCAAAAATGACGAGACCTGGTAAGAGAACATTTTGGTTTTACTCACACTTCTTTGTTTGTTTGTTGGGGGAACAATTGCTTTATTTAGCCGTGTGTAAGAGAATGGGTGGAAATTGCGTGGGTTGAGAATTAATTTTGTTCATCATTTTTTTGGCTCACTTTCATCGGACAGTGTTTGCGGTAAAATATTTTAAAAAATGAATCGTTTTTAGAAGTCGGAAAGGATTGACTTTTTTTTTGTTGCGAGAGTTCATGCTCGAAACAGAGTTGTGGCGTATACTCTCAATACTTGAATGCAGTATCTTTAGAGTTAAACTGAAATGAATGACGCTTAACTGACATTTTTTTCGACTCTGATCAGCATAGGTTTTAATGCATAATCCTTTAATCTGTGAGCTCCTCTTAATCTCCAGATTTAGAATTGGCTTTGTTGGCCTCAGAATTACTTCATAATGATATATTGGCAACATATTTGAGTGCCACTTTCAAGATTCATGAATCCCTTTCTCTTCATGGTTCAACTGCGTTTCACCTTCCCCGCTGAATGAATCTTGCACAAGCTGCACTCCGTATATCCTCTTGTTGTCTCTGTCAAGAGATTTTGCTCTCATCAGAGCACTTTGATAGTAGTCCTGTGTTGCATGCAATGGGGATTCGACTTGGGGATTTGTCACACCACTGTGGTAGCAAGGAGTCCTTAAGTAACCCTCCGCTTGCTCCCCTAATCCCCAATGCTTTTGTTTTGTGGTACTCTGGCAAGCCCCACTTCTCTTTTGTTTTCATGACATTTCTGCGTAATTTGATGCTATCACACACTATCACAGCACGGATGATAATTTTCTCAATAGTATGACTATTGGGCGGGCTATTGGGGTGACTCATAATGTCAGTAGTAATGATTGATGATTTTTGTGCCGTGATAGCGATTACCCGGGAAGAACACGTTTATATTTTCTGAAATTACAGCTTATTTTTGAATACAAAAATTGTCATCCTTTACTCTACCATTTTCTCCTGTTCAATGGACTGCTTCGTTCAGTGATCGAGAAGCGGACGGCGTAACAGCCTCTTGAGGAATATTGATTTGTTTATTTCACAGCTTGCATCACACCCCAGACCTCAGGCATGCAATCGGAGCACACGTGTCTGTGGCTCTCTCCAGCACTCTCACCCCTAACCAGTGACAACCCTCCGGGGGTGCACTTTCAGACTGGCTGGGTCTGTACTCCAGGGCATGGGGGCTCCTGAGGGGCTGAGGCAGCCCACAGGGATCAGAGGCACCTGGGAGGATGAGTGGCATCGTGATGAGCAAGTCCCCAGGGGCTGGGGGATGGAGGCTGGAAAGTGGAGGCTGGGGATGGAGGCTGGGGATGGAGGCTGGAGGGTGGAGGCTGGGGATGGAGGCTGGGTGGTGGAGGCGGTTAATGGGGTGCGAGAGTATTATTCGGATGTTGTCGGCATTGTGAGGGAACACCGGTGCATCGATCTGTTGACTGGACTGCGCATTGTGCAGCCAGTTTGGTGTCTTACTGTGTAGAGTGCGGAGCTTGGCACGCCGAGATAGTAATAAATACTGGTACCAATACCGAGGAGTGTTGTTGTGTTTGTGTTCAAACAATCATCACTTCAGACCATTTACAGTTAACAGGCATACCGCTCGTAATCTAGTAGAGATGAAAGAATCAATGATCTGTTCAAATAGTTATCCACCATCTTTCTGAATCCAACATGATGAGCCACGTCAAGGCCATTTGATCGTTTGAGAATCCTGTGATGGACTGAAGTTTTATGGATATTTGCATTGTGATGAAAGACGGGTATGAACAGATGTGAATGAATGATGAAAGGGTGTGGTGGGTTAACCGCAGTGTCAGAGGTCAGACCCTTTGACTGAGATAGTTGCTCTAACATCACTTCAACGTGAAGCCAGTCGTTGGGGGGACTCCGCTGAGATTGCAGCGGAAAGGTCTCTTAGTCAGGCGTAAAAGCTAATGATGGGGTTATCAGAGACAGGGATCATTGTTCCTGTGCCAATACCTGTGCAGGAATTTGTCTCGGTGACATGTTGCCTTGTTTAGAGCTCTAAATGCAAACCGCTGCGTGACGGTACCAAGACGAAAGGACCTCATACCGTATGCAAAATACATGATGATGGCTGCTATTCTGTTCATCAACAGAATGTTGCAAATTTTTAATGTGCATAAAAAAAATATTTATGCAAAAGTCTCTGCCGTGTGACTCAGGGAGCCTCCAGAGCCTCTTGTAGAATGCCAACCATGACTGCCGTAACTCCCGACAATCCCCAGAAATTTCCATAATTACAGTGGGATAGTGATGAATTTGATTCTCTGTGCATCCATAAGAAAAAAAGACAAAGAGGAACAGTGGAAGTGACAGCTTCATCCAGGAGCATAGTGGAAGATTAATGAGAACATTTTCATACACAAAACAAAAAAGGGGATGAACGTGTGGAATATTCACTAAAGGCATAATTACGCTGATGTTCCCTGCGCTGTCTTAAAAGCTCTCCTCGGGGTCCTTCTCGTGCACGAGAAAAAACTCCACTACCTTCACATTCATATTTTACCAGTGGCATCGGAGGCGGTTCGCACGGGCAAGGCCCCACCTCCCCCCGTGGATTAGAAAGCGCTCCAGGTTCGTATCGCGCCGTGATGCTGCGTTCCAGGGAAACTCGGAAAACTGTAATTTGTGTCGGTAGTCCCCTTGTTAACACAACATCAAATCTACAGAGTAGTTCAAAACCATGTTATACGTGGTTTTGAACTATGAGGATTCCCTATTTGGCACAAATTTCAGCTTTAATTTCCCCGCTTCTAATTTAGTCCTTATTGCTCCGACTGAGGGCGGAGTGCAGGAATTCCTCCGAGTTTAAAGGTCACAGGGCTTTCTGATGTCCTTCAGGACAATAAGGCACGATTACACTTCTGTTCCTTGGCTCCTCCTTTCCTTTCACAACTTCCCGCCCTCACCCTATATCACCAGGCATCCACTCTCAATCTCTTTTGACACACTTTGGGCCTTTTGTTATCAACCCGAGTGGAAATTTATTACGGCCCTAATCTGGGGCTCTGGAATACATCACTCCAATTCTTGGCCACACAATAGCTCTCAGCGCCACAGATGAAGTGTAATGGTTTTTGGTGGCAACGCCGCCCGCAACAAACGAATGAATGAGAAGCTAATCGAGGCAGCGCGGGCCTCTCGAATGTAAAGTTCATGGTGGTATGGAGCGATGAAGTGACTCACAGTGAAGGCGCTTTCGCCTGACGGGCTCCGTCGGCACGGACACACGGTGGAGCGCGATTGACAGAATTGGCTTGTGAGGCAATTTGATAATTACACAAAGAACATGTTTGCTGCATGGAGGATTGGATGTGCAAAGGTTTTACGGCTTCACTGTCTCTCGTCTTGGTAAAGACAGCAGAGCTGTCTGGCTGAGGAGCTCTTTCCCCTGAGAGGCAAATGTTTACAGTCACTAGCGCCTGCTGAATTCATAAAACAAATGTGGTGTATAGTGGATGGACCAGAATCAGGTAATGTGATTGTGAGGTCACGCCTGCTTGAGCATGTTCCCACAAAAGTGCCTCTTATTCTTATAAATAGCATCAAGTATACAGTTATTTACAGGGGTCATGCTTCGGCCAGAACGCGGGGTGGGATTGAAGCTTTTCTTCCTGTATACACCGATCAGCCACATGAAAACCAGTGACAGGTGAAGTGAATAACATTGCTCATCTGGTTCCAATGGCTCCTGTAAAGGGGTGGGATGTATTATTATTATATATATAGTGTTATATATTATTATTATATATATAGTGTTATATATTATCATTATATCAGGGATATATCAGGCAGCAGGTGAACAGTCAGTTGTTAAAGTTGATGTGTTGAAGCAGCGTAAGGATCTGAGCCACTTTGACAAGGAGCACATTGTGATGCTGGACGACTGGGTCAGAGCATCTCCACAAGCACAGGTCTTGTTCCCGCTATGCAGTGGTTGCTACGGACCAAAAGAGGTCCAAGGAAGGATCATCACCAGGTCCCCGGGCGCGTCCACGAATGCTGCCCACTGCTACTGGCTGTGCCCCCGGAGGAAGGACAAGCCAGGATGGGTTAAACGCGGACGCCTCATTTCATGTGCATGTGTGTGTGCGTGCATGTGTTGTAGTGTGGTGTGCTGTGTGACGATTATAGATTGTTCTTCTGGGTGTCTGGCCCATCTGGTTCGATCCCACAGAAGAACTACTGTGGCACAAAGTGGTGAAAAGGTGAATGTTGCTATGATAGAAAGGTGTAGAACACAGTGCATCACAGCTTGCTGCGTATGGGAGCGCTCACAGTGTCCATGCTGACCCCTGTCCACCACCCATAGCACCTACAATGGAGCAGGGACAGAGAGGGAGCAGGGACCTCCCTCTCTGTCTTTAAGAAGCATTTGAAGACCCAGCTCTTCAGAGAGTACCTCCTCTCCTAACTTACAATTACTTAGCAGTATTTATTGTTACACTAATGTCTCTGTCGCAATGTAGCTTGAATGTTATTCTCCCTTGTAAGTCGCTTTGGATAAAAGCGTCTGCTTAATGACTAAATCTAAATGTAACCTACAATGGACAGGTGAGCATCAGAACTGGACCATGGAAGAATGGAAGTGGCCTGGTCTGACGAATCACATTTTCTTCTACATCATGTGGATGGGCGGGGTTAGGGTCCGATCCGATAGGGCACCTGTGGGATGTGTTGGAACAACAAGCCTGATCCATGGGGGCCCCACCTCACAACCTCCAGGACTTAAAGGATCTGCTGCTAACGTCTTGGTGCCAGATACCACAGGACACCTTCAGAGTCTGGTGGAGTCCATGCCTCCACGGGTCACAGCTGTTTTGGCGGCACGGGGGGGAGCTACACAGCATGAGGCAGGTGGTTTTAATGTTGTGGCTGATCGGTGTATGCTGTATGCAGAGGACAAACAAGCAGCACCGCACCTCCATTTCCCCCGAAACGCCCCTGCGCAGCTCCTCTCGACCGGGTGATTGACGGCACACATGCCCACACCCTTCTTCCCTCTGCTTCCCAATCGCTTTTCCTTCCCTGTCGCCCCTATTCCAGGCATCCTGGAATAGACCCACGAGGCTTAGCTTACCACCCTGAACCGGGCCGTCGCCGCTCTCTGCCGAGCCCCCCCCTCCCCGCCCAGCTGTCGCGTGGTCTGCCTCGCTTATGTCCTTCCATTCACATTGCGGGTTTGGGGAACCAGTTCGGATTGGGGAACCGGTTGCAACTTGCGTAATTACCTGTAATCGATAAGCCCAAGCACCGACGATCGCTCTGATGGTTGTTGGTCAGCTGGGGGCTTCTCTTTGTGACCCTTTGGGTTCGCTGCAGGTTGCAACTCGAGCTGTGACTTCACGTCAGGGTCTCTCACGTGTTGTGTTGTGGAACGTGACTCAAACAGTCGGGCCTCGATAGAGAAATGCATTGGTTTATGGGCTTTGGAATCTGCAAAACATTTCCCCGAGAGTTGTCTTAGGACACGGCCGCGTGTTATGTGTTCCGTTGCCAGGCTCCGGTTCCCCGGCAGGTTTCGTTGGCTCTGGAGCCGCTGCACAGGGCGGCGGTGCTTGTTCAGTGCTTCCCGATCCAGCGCGCGTCGTGGGACGGGGTCGCACCTCTCTGATAGCTGCGATCTGCAGCAGCTCGTAGAAAGCGCACGCACACACACACACACACACACACACACACACACACACACACACACACACACACACACACACACACACGCACACACACTACGCACACACCCAGACAAACGGAAATACACACTCACTACTCACTTGAAGTATAGATTTAAACACACACCATCTTATTATAATTGTTAGACTTTGGCTCCTGCTTCCAAATAGTGTTCAAACACACACACACACACACGCACGCACGCACACACACACACGCACGCGCGTACGCACGCACACACACACACATATACACACACACTCTCTCATGCACGAGTTGAGTGGCAATAAATACGCTGGCCTCCCTCCTGTTCCTTGCAGTCGGGGGAATACAATTATGTTAAAGCTTATTTATAACACAATTCAGTGTAAGTGAATGTGTTAGAACTCCCGCACTCGCACGCATTTTTTACGCATTTTTTTACGTGTGTGTGTGTGTCTGTGTTTGTGAAAATTCGAGTTGGGATTATTTAGAATTATTCAGAATCTAAAGCCAAACCAGTTCAGGGCTGAGTGACGTACATCAATTTGGCTGTTGACCCAATTTAAGGGTGGAATTTAAGATGCCGTAACAAAACAAACAATATATAATATTGGAATTTGATTTAGCTTTCCGAGGCACATACCTTGACGGACAATAGCACTCAACCAAAGCGGCTTTTAAGGAACGCTTTACTTTATGAAATGCTTTTATGAACACAAAACACAAAATATGGCAATTTCAAATCTCATTTAATGTCTATGAGGCCATTTCAGTGTTCCAGTATTTCCCTTGTAGAAACATAATGGGGGCTAGTAGATCATATCAAAAATAACCGTTTTTCGTTTCATCCATTTGATACATTACCTTGAGGAATGGGTTTAGGGCAGAGATCATTGGCAGAAATAACATATCTAACAAACTATTATTCCGCATATAAACATTATCCAGGGTTGATAATTGATCCGTTCAGCATCCTTATCACAAAATGACCTCCCAACATCCCCTCCTTCCTCGGCGTCATTTTGTCCTTGTTGTGATGTTTGTTGTTTGTCCTCTGGGACGGAGTGGAGGCCGCCCGGTGGCTCTGGTCTCATTTCACCCCGGGCTGCCAGGGCGACCGGAACACGGGCGCCAACGCGGGCGCCCCTTCCCTGCCCCGGCGCCCCGGCGCCCCGTCTCCGGCCATCTGCATGCTCCGATAAAGGTCACCCGCGCTCCACAACACCTTCTCCCGTGCACAGCGCCCCGGCCGGATATTGATCCGGCCGACCGGGGAGAGGAGCTGAGGCTGCGGAGTGCACGGGCCTGGGGTGACGGGGGCGAGGGAGGGTCTGCATATGAGTGTTTTTTTCCCCTTCCTTTCACGTGTTTGACTTTAAATTGGAGCCTAAAGGGCCCGTTAATGGAAAAGCTGCAGCGTTGACGGGATTTTTTTACAAATTTGCGAACGTGGAGGGGCGACGACAGCGCGGTGCTTCCGCTCGAAGCGCTCAAGGTCCGTCCGACATCCAGAGAAGCCTCATGGAGCTTAACGCAGGCGGAGGTCAGAAAGATAAATGGAAAAGAAAAAAACAAAAAAAAAACAGAGGATGTTATTTTTTGGGGGATTTTTTTATTTTTTTATTTTGACCAAAAATAGCCCTCCTCCCTGAGCGTGGTCTTTGAAATCAGACTAAATGCTTCAGGGCATCTCAGAGATAAAGGGGAGGCTGGTTTTTCCATAGACGGGGGATTTGTTGTCCCTTCCCGCCCGTCGGCGCTCGGTGCTCTGCAGCCGAGACCTTCATTTGTTCCAGCGCTGTCTCTTCTGCCCAGATGCTCATTTGCTCTGGTCACTCGCACAGGAAGCCCGGTCACCCCTTCGACCCCACACACACGCGCCGTGAAAGAAGGCCCTGTCCCGGTTGTGGGCGTGGCACAAGCACGTTTTTTGGCTTGCGGAACCGTGTGACGTGATCTCAGCACGTCATTAATATCGCACGGACAGGATGCCAAGTCGATGAAAGACGTAATTCAGCCTTAAATCATAAGTGCACTCAGTGCACTCTGAGTCCTGACTTGACACTTTATCTCCTCTGCTCGCTGCTTCCATGATGAGGTGAGTAGCAGGGGTGTAGCAGCACTCGACCCCCGCATCCCTGTGGAGGTTTGGCGTATTCCCTGTGTACATGCTTCCCAGTGCCGTAACTGCTCTATGTTTTCGGGTGGACCCACATGCCGGGGTAGGAGGCAGACAAGGATACTAATCTTCAGGTTCTGCAGCTGATTGCAGCAGTGGGTCATCTGGAGTCCAATCCCATTCCTGCACATCTCTCCCAGTCCGGCTGTGGTTTGAGTCCAAAGTCTTCGTAATCAATTGTACCGAGGGTGGTTTTTTTTGTATTTATTTTCTCACTTGCTTATCGCCGTTTGAGTAAGATGTAAAGGGAACTCCCTGTACATCGTGAATCCACTACGCACACACACACGCACGCACGCACACACGCACGCACGCACACACACACACACACACACATGCACACACCATTCACACCAATTACAGGTCTCTAAATAGCCTAACTGGCATGCCTTTTGAGGTGTGAAGAAACCAGAGCTTCACTTATAGTGCCGCTTTGTTTTTGTAAAAGAGAGGGGAGACCGGGACGCTTGGTTTGGTGCTTTCGAAGACGGAACTCGCCTTGTCATGCAGGCGGAGTGTCCGCGTGTTTTTTTTGTTTTTTGTTTTTTTTTTTGTGGGAAGATGTTTATGTGCAGCCATCGGGCTTCGTGCGACCAATACTCCATTAAAACACGGTTTGCATGAACGAGAGTCACACAGAGCAGAGGATGACCACCTCAGCAAGCTCAATGCATTCCAATGGGGCAAATGATTTAGTCTACTGATAGCCCTGATGACACCTATAGGTGTCTAGTTAATTTACCATCCCTCAAGTCGTGATTGAAACACGACAAACAAGTTATATAATGTGGAACTACTTTGAGAAATAAATAAATTGTTTCAATTCTCCATTCAAACTGTAAGTTGCAGTCATTACTTTTTTGAACAATGGTCATTATTTATCACCGAAGTCCAAGCTTCCCCTTTTCTGAAAGGACATCAGGAGTCATTCTGACTCTGCGCAGCGATCCATGAAAATGGCTTCTAATGGTATATTGGTAAAAAAAAAAAAAAAAAAAAAAAAAAAGACAACCTATTCTGTAATTACGATAAGCCTCCATAGGCTAATTTTATTTGGGCCGGGTTTCTATACTTAAATTGGATGTCTGCCTGCGATAGCGCCGCCGCTGACTCCTCGTTGTTCTGCGCGCGGGAGACGTCTCGGGCTCCGAGAGCCGAGCGCTGATTAGCGCCGCTAATGATGCTTTGATGTGCTGGTGTGATGAGGTCTCTCAAGGAGAGCGATGGCACCAGAGAGGCAGACGGAGGCCCGACAACCTCCGAAATCAGGCGCCGGGAAAAGAAACACCTTCCTTTCCCTTCTCGTCCCGCTGCCGTCTCTCCCACTTCTCGGATGCGAGGGGGGAGAAACAGTCCGACGAGTTAAGGGGACGCGCCTTGTGTGTGCACGTGTGAATCTGTGTACATAGCGTGTGCCTTATGTGCTTTTTGTCCAGGCATGTATTTCCATGCATGCTGACTCATAAGCGTGCATGTGAGCGTGTATTGTGTTTGTAGGTTGATGTATGTATGAGTTCAGGAATATATATGTGTGTGTGTGTGTGTGTGTGTGTGTGTGTGTGTGTGTGTGTGTGTGTGTGTGTGTGTGTGTGTGTGTGTGTGTGTGTGTGTGTGTGTGTGTGTGTGTGTGTGTGTGTGTGTGTGTGTCTGTGTGTGTGTGTGTGCGCGCGATATTCTACCTCTGATACATCTGGGACAGAAGGGTTCACTCAGGAGAGGAAATGGATCTTTTGTTTTGCCCCTAATCCTCCCCGTTGCCACTTGAGTAGCAGTCTTATTAGCTTTGCAGTCGGAGGACGGTTTATTCTCAGGGCTTTCCAGGCTCTCCAGGATGATCATATTTACATCAAACTCAAAAGGGGGTTGGTGTGTGTGCGCGCGTGTGTGCGTGTGCATTTGTGTGTGTGTGTGTGTGTGTATGTGTGTGTGTGTGTGTGTGTGTGTGTGTGTGTGTGTGTTGCAGGGTGCATGGTACATCCCCTAAGAGGCTGAAAAGAGAATGTGGTAATAGCGAAGCAATCCCTTTCACTTAGTGCTCACAACGGGGAACGCTGTCTGATATCTGGAGGCCTGGAGGATTTTTGCCAGACGGCACAAAACACGAGGGCGGGAGGATGGCGTCCTGACAGGGAGACTGGGGCAGAGCAGGGTGGGCATAAACAAACAAAGGTTAAAGGTTACGCACCGCAAGCTCCACAGGACGGGAACGCGAGCCGGATGTGAAGTGGACCCGGAGGCGGCTTCAGGTACGACCGAGGTTTCAGCTTGGTTTACCGCAGGATCTCTGGCCTCCCGTCCGCGCCGCGACACCTTGTCCTGAAGACCGTCGCCGTGTCTCCTTCACTGACCCTCACAAATAATCACTCGCACTAACCACGGCGATACGGGGAGGGCATGCCAACCGCACACGCCGAGTCAGGTCCCAAACCCTGGACCGCCATTGCTCCAGACGGCGGCGCTACGAACCACCCGTCCTCCGCACGGCAGCAAGGTGCTGAAACTCCTCCTTTTTTGGGCTCCGTTACAGGATTTACACTTCACAGACGACGCTCGGTCAAACGTCTATATCGTGTTTCGAGTTTGTGACGTCTGATGTACCGGCCGCATTTTCTATCAATTGATAAAATCAGTTCAAGATTCAAGATTCAAGATTCAAGATTTTTATTTGTCACATACATATACATACTTCCATACATATATGCAGTGAAATGTAATGCAACGCACCCGGTGATAGCACACAAGAAGTCCTAGGAAAAAGTACAAAAATAAAATAAAATAAAAAGTAGAAAATTCCTTTCTAATAGACCGACTAACTGACTCCTAAAACGTAATACAGTAAGTGGAATACTTATAGAATAGGATAAAAAATATATAGAATAAAATACAATAAAAAATAAATTGAAATACATCAGTTCAACTTGATTTAAAAGTGATGAGTTGAGTTGAAATCCTCAGCCCTTCCCAGGTCTCAGATCTGTCTCTGACAGTTTGGTGTAATGCAGCATTTGCAAATCTGCATTTCAATCTCCTTGAACCCGCTCACACCGGCCAACTGCAACATGTTGGCGAGATGGTTCGATTGATTAACTTTATGCCTTTTGGGAAATTACTTCATCCCATTTCAGCTGAAATGGGATGAAGTAAAGAGGGAGGGAATGACATGAATATATAGAGTATATACATCGATCAGCCACAACATTAAAACCAGTGACAGGTGAAGTTAATAACATGGATTATCTCCTTCCAATGGCATCTGTCAATGGGTTGGATATATGAGGCAGCAAGTGAAGAGTGAGTTGTTGAAGTTGATGTGTTGAAGCAGCGTAAGGATCTGAGCCACTTTGACAAGGAGCACATCGTGTTGCTGGACGACTGGGTCAGAGCATCTCCACAACCACAGGTCTTGTTCCCGCTATGCAGTGGTTACTACCGACCAAAAGAGGTTCAAGGAAGGACGACCCGTGAACCGGCGACAAGGTCACGGGGCCCATGGCTCATTGATGCACATGTGGAGTGAAGTCTAGCCCGTCTGGTTCGATCCCACAGAAGAACTACTGTAGCACAAAGTGTGTGAAAAAAAAAAATGTTGCTATGATAGAAAGGTGTAGAACACACAGTGCATCACAGCTTGCTGCGTATGGGAGCGCTCACAGTGTCCATGCTGACCCCTGTCCACCACCCAAAGCACCTACAATGGACACGTGAGCATCAGAACTGGACCATGGAGCAATGGAAGAAGGTGGAGGTCTGATGAATCCTGTTTTCTTCTACATCATGTGGATGGGCTGGTGCGTGTGCGGTGTTTACCTGGGGAAGAGATGGTACCAGGATGCATTATGGGAAAAAGACGAGCTGGTGGAGGCAGTGTGATGCTCTGGGCGATGTTCTGCCGGGAAACCTTGGGTCTTGGCATTCATGTGGATGTCACTTTGACACCACCTACCTAAATGTTGGTGCAGAGCAAGTACACCCCTTCATGGCAATGTTATTCCCTGATGGCAGTGGCCTCTTTCAGCAGGATAATGCGTCCTGCCACACTGCAAAAACTGTTCAGGAAGGAACAGGTTTCCTTTTTGAGGAACGTTTTGAGGGACATGACAAAGAGGTCAAGGTGTTGACTTGGCCTCCAAATTCCCCAGATCTCAATCCGATCAAGCACCTGTGGGATGTGCTAGAGCAACAAGCCTGATCCATGGGGGGGCCCCACCTCACAACTTCCAGGAATTAGAGGATCTGCTGCTAACGTCTTGGTGCCAGGTGGTTTTAAAGTTGTGGCTGATGGGTATATAAACAGAATAGCTGTATATAAAGATAGACAGGCGTGCAACTGTGAAGGAGGAAGCACAAACCAGCAGAAACACACGTGTGCATAAACGAGAGGCATTAGTTGTAAAGCACTTTGAGTGGTCATGGTGTCTTGCAAAGGGCTTATGGAAATGGTAATTGGCGTCTTCCTCACATTTGCCGTTTCACCTTGGCGTGTTCCCTTCGCACACACATGTTATTCTATTTTTAATCCGGCGCTCGGGACTCGGTATCTCCAGCTGCAGTTCAGCGCCCAGTGCCTGTCGATGCATCCGGGATGTGGTTCCGGGTGGATGTTATGCTTATGCAATGTGTCTGTCTGTCTGTCTGTCTGTCTGTCTGTTAAAATCCATCAAATTGCATTAGATGGATTTGTGCAAATGTTCTCTGCCGATAAAATCAAAAAAACAAATTCTGGATTTTGGAGGGAGGGGAGGGGATGTCAGGCCCGGGGGTGCGATGCCAGGTTGTTGGACAGACACCCTGGAGGTTCTGAACATGTTTGTTTGCAGTGGTCAGGGGTGGGTGGTGGTGGTGTGGGGTGGGGGTGGGGTGGGAGGTTTGGCAAGCAGAGCGCCCCCCCCCCCCCCGGCCCCTCTGGGGGTCTGGGCGCGGGCAGAGCTGTCATGTCGAGAGAGCTGGCGAGAGAAGGAGCGGTTACTGTGTTGGGATCAGAGCTCCGCCACGGGGGGCTCGGAGACCTCACCTCCACCTCCTCCACCACTTCCACCCAGAACCTCTCCCCCCCCCTCCTCCTCCTCCTCCTCCTCCTCCTTCTCCTCCACTTCCCATGATCCTCCTCATGATCGTATTGTCATGTTGTTGTTGTTCATCCTCCCTCCGTGTTCATCTCCCAGTCTCATCGTTTTACAACAGGAGGGAGTGGAATTCCCAACCAACCGGTGTTCTTCTTCTTCTTCTTCTTCTTCTTCTTCTTCTTCTTCTTCTTCTTCTTCCTCTTTTGGCTCTTGTTCCATTTCATCTCTGCCTTTATTCACTTTCATTTGAATCGTTCTCATTTCATTCCATTTCTTCTTGGCCTCGTTGGTATTTATTATTTAAGCCCCCAGCAGTGTCTCCGTATGTGCCCTTCCTCCCGCTCCGTGGCTGCTGGCCTACTTCTGTCTCTGCTGGTAATTGTACTGAGGGATTGAGTGGATCCACGCAAGTCCCTCATTAGAGTCACAGGAGTGGGGACGAGGTGCAGAAATGGCTCAGCATCTATCTATCTGTCTATCTGTCTGTCTGTCTGTCTGCCTATCTGTTTATCTGTCTACTAACTATCTATCTGCATATCTATCTATCTATCTATCTATCTATCTATCTATCTATCTATCTATCTATCTATCTATCTATCTATCTATCTATCTATCTATCTATCTATACATCTATACATCTATACATCCATCCATCCATCCAACCACCCCCCCACCTATCAATCCATCCATCATCCATCCACTCATCCATCCATCCATCCATCCATCCATAATCCGTCCATCCATCATCCATCCATCCTTGCTGAATGGACA
The DNA here is from genome assembly GCF_960531495.2 of Zeus faber. Taxonomy (NCBI): domain Eukaryota; kingdom Metazoa; phylum Chordata; class Actinopteri; order Zeiformes; family Zeidae; genus Zeus; species Zeus faber. The sequence continues at coordinate 5,246,586 of NC_137198.1, read as the reverse complement.
ATATGTCCACTGTCGAGAGATGGGTGTCATACTCTGCAGGGGCAAAATGATCTTAAAACCTTATTTATACGTCCATCCGTTCATTAGTATTCATAAAAGTCTGCGCACACACATCCTGTGTGTCCTTTTATTTCCGTGTCTCCCGTCTCTTTCAGCGAACTCTGAAAAGCTTTAAGTCGTCCGTGACCTCGCCCGTCCTTTCGCTTTGTCCCCGTTGTATTTTTGTCCCGGTGCACAACAGAGAAATAAAGGATTAAGTGGGGAAGCAAATGCTTGGATGTTCCGGGTGTTCCCAGCTGAGGTTATTTTCAAACGCACATTATTTATGTGCGACGCCAGCCTCTTCAGCTTCAGACCAATGTCAAAAGAAACGAGAGGGTGTCGTCTCCGGATGTAAACCCAGGAAATACATTTGCCTTCCTAGCGCGACGCTGGCAGCTGTCATGTCACATTCCATCCCAGTCGCTGGAACAGCTCTCTTCAACATGCCACCAAGTGTGGCAGCAACGGGACAGCGGGAGGGAGAGAGGGAGAGAAAGAGAGAGAGAGATAGAGATGGATAGATTGAGAGATTGGGAGATGGAGATGGAAAAATTGAATGGACAGAGGGAGATCTGGAGAGAGAGAGAGCAAGATGGATAGATAAGAGATGGAGAGATGGAAACATGGAACAGACAGAGGGAGAGAGACATGGACATGTAGAATAAGAGAGGGAGAGAGAGAGAGAGAGAGAGAGAGAGAGGGATCGAAATGTGCAACAGAGCGAGGGAGATAGAATGGAGCTGGGAGAGCGGGAGAGGGGGAGAAACGGGGAGATAGAGAAGCGATAGAGGAATAATAAATGCGATGTAGAAGACAGGGAGAGAGACACGCAAATGTAGAATAGAAGAGTGTGAGGGAGAAGGAGGGAGAGAGAGAGAGAGAGAGAGACTTGGACTTTTAAGGTTCCTTTATTTTCAGTAAGTCATGGAGAAAGAGAGAGAGAGAGGGAGAGAGGGGTGGAAACATGCAACAGAGCGAGGGAGATTGAATGCAGCTGGGAGAGCGGGAGAGGGGGAGAAAGTACAGGGAGAGAAAAATAGAGCGATGGAAATGTGTTATGGACAGAGGGAGATGGAGAAGGAAAAATGAGATATGGACATAAAGAGAGAGAGGGATGAGAGAGTGTGTGTGTGCGTTCGTGTAGATCCAGAAGATTTTCTGTAGATCCAGAAAAAGATATTAAAAAAAACAAACCTCAAAAAGAGAGATTGCACGGAGTGAGAGAATCGCAGAAGGTAGAGCGATGGAGAGGAGGGAGGCTAGGGTTGGGGGCTTGGGGGGCCGGGAGGGCAGGGTGTGACGGGGCCCGAGCAGGTGCAGAGAGCTGCTTACTGCGGATCGGATCGATATTTCCACTCTCGATCGGAGGGGGGAAAAAAAAACCAACAAATCTGCGCCGAGTGAGGGAGGATCCGTTACAATGAGGTGTGACCCGCGGGGGCGGAGTGCATTTGCCAGAGGCGTGGAGTGGGTTCCGGAAAGTGAATCCTTGTTTTTTTTTTTTAATATTATTTGACGCACTGTGTCACTAATCCAACTCACGATACAATATGGAGCCCGGCATCGTGACCGAAAACGGAAGTGAGCCGCGCAAGGCATTGTGGGTCTTCGGGGCAGGCGGTGGAGGCAGAGTCGTGCCGGTGTCTCTAACCCGTCCAACTTGAAAACATGGTGGGCACGGTGGACCCTCGCATTATAATTACCAACCGCCATAATCCTTCCGATCGTTTCTACTGCATCACGCGGATGGGCCGGGTTAGGGTCCGATCCGATGGAGCACCCGTGGGATGTGCTGGAACAACAAGCCCGACCCATGGGGGCCCCACCTCACAACCTCCAGGACTTAAAGGATCTGCTGCTAACGTCTTGGTGCCAGATACCACAGGACACCTTCAGAGGTGGAGTCCATGCCTCCACGGGTCACAGCTGTTCTGGCGGCACGAGTGGGAGCTGCACTGTATTAGTGGTTATTAGCGGTGCTTTTAATGTTGTGGCTGATCGGTGTGTTTACATCTTTTTGCAATTAGACCTGCTTTGATGAGAGACAGACAGGTCTGGATAAACATATTTATCATTGTTAATTAGTAATTTGTAAGTTGTAATTTTACCTCTGTATTCGAAACACGAGATTTTGTGCAATTACATTTTTTTTTTTTACTTCCAGTGTGAACAGTGCCTCTTTAACCAAATAGTGTTTTTTGGAATAGTATCTGTTGGAATATTTGAATGTGGAAATGACCTCAAACTGCCATCGCTAATGGACCGAGTTCTTTTAAAAGCAGCGTTTCAACACTGATGGAGCCTTTGATGGGAACTCCGTCACTTATCTGAAGGGTGAAGCATGTTAACCGGGGGGTGGAAAACTCAATAACGCATCCAAATGAGAAATGTCACAACAAATAGAACGTGAATTAGATGCGTGCCGATCAGCCGGATGGAGCAAAATGAACGCTCTACCTGAATTGATATCTTTTCCGATGCACGGTGCCAAAATAAGTCTCCTCTGCAACAGGCAGGCATGTGTTATCACAGTGTCATAGGGTGATATTATGACCGTGGCGTAAAATGAGCAAAAACTGTTTCTTGTACTAATAAAGATAAATTATTTGACAGTCAATCGCCAGATAGAATCATCATCAAGTTTGATGACGTGAGGATTAAAGCTCCTGATTGATAGATCAAAATTAAAACTAAACAAAATGACTAATTGCAATACTTTTTGAAGGATGGACGGTAAATGAATAATAAACTTCATAAGGATAAAAGAACGACAATGTGTTGGGAATGAGGTTGAAAGATGTTGAATGGCAGGTTGTGAGGAGCTTTTTAAATTTCCCATGTGGAAATATCTTTGGTGGCTTATGAATATCCAAAGAGAGGAGCCTGACCGACTGGTTTTCAGGGATTCACCGTGCGCGTTGACACATCCAGGAGTAATGGAGTAAACAGGAGGTCAACGTGCAGCTTTAACAGCATTTTCACTGAAGCTGGAAGTGCTCAAAATGCAAATTAGAACTTGCAGATCCCCTTTTATGCAAACCCAAACCCCACACTTCATTGGGTGGGTGGCAGGAATTTGCACCCCCTGCCAACCCCCTCCTAATGCTCCTCCTTCCTCATACCCCTCCCCTCATGTAAAAGAATCAGCGCCTGTTACAAAACCCAAAAAACCTTGTGTTGCCTCGACAGCCCTGAAGGCCTCCGCACACGTCCTTAGGGGACACGGACGGAGGGAATTCGGCGTACTTCGGCTTTGTTTCCCGCGCTAATATGGAGACTGTGCGGCTTGACGAATTTCTGTTGATACTAACCTTTGGTTGTAACTTTGGTTGTGCCGGGTCGCTCTGCCAGCGGTTTTCTGGAGACTTCAACCACACCTCTCTCTTTGCTGCACTTTCAACTTTTCAGCAATTTGTCAACTGTCCCACCAGAGAAAATAAAACGCTGGACTTACTTTATGCAAATTTGAGGGATGCATACAGCTCCACTGCCCTCACCCATTGTTCAGCAGCAACCTGTGACCACAAGGATTGTGAGGAAGTGGTCACAGGAAGCAAATGAGAGTCTTCAGGCGTGTTTTGAGGCCACAAACTGGGACGTACTCTGTGAGTCCCGTGGAGATGACATCAACTCCATGACTCACTGTGTAACACAGTACATCAACTTCTGTGTGGATAACACCATCCCCACCAGGATGGTGCAATGTTTCCCCAGTAACAAGCCCCGGATCACCAGCGCCCTGAAGGAGCTGCTGAATAAGAAGAAGAGAGTCTTCAGGAACGGGGATAGGGCGTTACTGAGGACTGTGCAGAAGAAGCTGAAAGTGAGACTGGGGGAGAGCACGGAGGCATACGGGCAAATGCTGGAGAGCAAGCTCCAGCAAAGCAACGTGCGGGATGTGTGGTCAGCAATGAAAAAGATCACAGGCTTCAAGGGGAAGGGGGATCAGGCTGAGGGAAGCCTGGACAGAGCCAATGAGTTGAATTTGTTCTTCAACAGGTTCCGCACAGGACCCTCAGCTGCCTTCTCCCCTACCCCCAGCCACACAGACCCCAAACCCTCCCTGCCCCCAGAGCTGCTTCTCTCTCGTGCCTCCCCTCACCCCCAACCCCCACCGTGGACTTCAATACAGCCCCATCAACACCTCCCCCCGCATCAAGAAACAAAGAGCCCCCCTCTACCAGCCACCTGTCTGTTTCCTGTCGTCAGGTGAAGAGGCAGCTGGAGAGACTGCACCAGAACAAGGCTGCGGGTCCGGATGGTATCAGCCCCAGGGTCCGGAAGGTCTGCGCGGACCAATTATGTAAGATTCTACAGCGCCTCTTTAACCTCTGCCTGAGCCAGCAGAAGGTCCCAGTGCTGTGGAAGACATCCTGCCTTGTTCCGGTACCTAAGAAGCCTAAGAAGTCCTCTCCATCTGCCCTCAATGACTACAGACCGGTTGCCTTAACATCACACATCGTGAAAGTCCTGGAGAGACTGAGATTGGCCCGTCTCACGCCTCAGGTGAGCACCTCTCTGGACCCACTGCAGTTTTCCTAGCGCCCCAAGGTTGGAGTTGAAGATGCCATCGTCTACCTGCTTCAGTGAGCCCACTCCCACCTGAACAAAGCAGGCAGCACTGTGAGGATCATGTTTTTTGATTTCTCCAGTGCTTTCAACACGATCTGGCCTGCACTGCTGCGAGAGAAGCTCCAAGAGATGACGAAGGACGCCTCCACAACCTCCTGGATTATTGACTACCTGACGGACAGACCACAGTGTGTGTGGCTTAGGGAATGCGTGTCTGAGCGGGTGGGTAGCAACGCAGGAGCACCGCAGGGGACTGTACTCTCAGCTCTCCTCTTCACCCTGCATACCTCAGACTTCCAGTGCAACTTGGAGTCCTGTCATCTGCATAAATTTTGGGACGACTCTGCAGTTGTGGGGTGTATCACCGGTGGACTGGAGACTGAGGACAGGGAATTTGTGGACCGCTTTGTGGCACGGTGTGGAAACAACCACCTCCTCTTGAATGCGATCAAGACAAAGGAGATGGTTTGTGGATTTTAGGAGGACCAGCACTAAGCCGAACACTATTTCCATCCTGGGAGAAGAGGTGGAGGTGCTGGAGGGTTACAGGTACCTGGGCGTTCACCTGGACAGCAGACCGGGCTGGAAATGCAACACTGAGGCTGTCTACAGGAAGGGACAGAGCAGACTCTACTTCTTGAGGAAGGTCAGGTCCTGCAATGTGTGCAGCAAGACGTTGCATATCTTCTACCAGTCTGTTGTCATTTGGGCAATTTTCTTTGCAGTCATCTGTTGCCAAGAAACTGAACAAACTATAAGGAAGGCTGGCTCTGTGCAGGCGGCTGCTCTGGAGCCCCTAGAGCTGGTTGTGGAGAGAAGGATGTTGCACAAGTTCAAGTTCAAGTTCAAGAGCTGCTCAGCATCATGGGCACACCCCCTGCTCAACCTACTGGTCAGACAACAGAGTGTCTTCAGCCAGAGGCTCCTTCAGCTCCGCTGCAATAAGGACCATTACAGGAAGTCAGTCCTGCCCGCTGCAATAGCACCTACAATGACTCCACCCTGTCCCAGGACGGGAAACTCCTCCTCTGAATGGTAATGCACAAGGCACATTTTTACCTCACATTGAACTTCCACTTCTAAGCTTTACCTTTCACTAAGTTCAATTCTATTTCATTCTATTTATTTGTTACACAGTACAGTAGTTCTTTTATATGTATATATAGATGTATATACACATACAGTATGCATTTGTGTGTATCTGTATATATGTATACTGTATATGTGTGTATGTGTATATACAGTATGAATGTAATATATGATATATATATATATATATGTACGTCTGTATATACACTGTGTATAGTAATTGTTTCAAAAACAACGTATGTTTTTGTAAATGATGTGTGTTTTGTCATGTATGTCATTGCTGCTGCAACACCTGAATTTCCCTTTGGGGATGAATAAAGTACCCTTATCTTACACTCTAAATTGTTTCATTAAACAGTTGTAATCAAAAATAATCTTGAACTTGAAATAATCAAACAAATACCACAGTATTTATAAAGATCAAACAGCAAATAATAACTGTGTATTATTAAAATGGCAATCTTAAGTAAGAAAAACAAAAGAAAATTAACAATTTGTATGAAGTTGTCGAGTAAACAGTGTTTATAAACAATGTTTGGGAATAACATTTTTATAACGACTGTTTGACATTTGTAATATATTTATCACAAAAACTAGGCCCTCTTAACAGAGGTAAATAAGGACATCTTTCACCTTCATTTCCCTTTCTTTTTTTCACCATTTTCTCTAACTTGGTAACGTCAGTCATATTGTCAAGTGTTGTAAAGAGATTGACAGATGATGTAATAGTTACTGTTACAACCACATTAGGTTGCATTGCATCATGGGTAACTTCTACATTCCACTCATGTTGCGCTTGAATTTCTCCGTGAGTTGGAATCTATTACAACCTTGGCGGTTGTGGTCGTCATCTTAAGTGTTGAAACCTTCCTGACTTCCCCCACACTTGGTGCATCCGTGGATGTTATTTTGCCCACTATTTCTAACGCTGCCTCCTCCTGGAGTCCCATGTCAGTTTCGTTCTCTGCGACTTCTACGTCTGATCTCGGTGCAATATTGAAAGTTTTTCCATTTGTGGGGTTTTTTTCACAGTATTTTTCATCAGTACTTTTTTTTTAATATTGTGATTGACCTTGAAGACTAGATTTTTGGACAATGGCTTCTTTATTGTCCTTATCGTATTGAGTTTCGGCTATTTTTCGGCATCTGGGACAATAACAAAACATTTTTTTTAATTACTTTGCATAAAAATTATAATAATTACATTTTATTTTATAAATATAATAAATACATGTTAGTTGTAATTACTACTTCATTGTAATTTTTCTGTTAATTATCTACAATTGTAAAATTCAGTTTAATAGAAGACTTGTCTATATGGTAATGCAGACAACATTTTTGGAACTTTAACATTAATTTGAAATTAGAATTATTTGGAAGGAATTTGTCAATACTTTCCGTCTTTTCGTTGAAATCTGCTA
>NC_137198.1:5229462-5231962 GCF_960531495.2 Zeus faber | reverse complement strand
CCGCCCGCGGGTGAGGTGAGGGGGGGTCCATCTTTTGTGGAGTCAGCGATGTGCCGTGAGAGGCCAGACGGGCGTTTTGGGACACTTTGCCAATAATATGATTTAATAAACTCGGCGGAATGTTCGGTCGGGAGGGTCAGCGTCCTCCGCCTCTGCCGTGTTTGCCATCGGAGCTCCGTGCGCCCTCCGTCGTCCGCGGGCCGTTACAGTACACGGTGAGAATTAATAGCTTTGGACCGGGCGCCCTTCGCCGCGTCCTGCAAACACTCTGACTCGGTGCGTGTCTATAAATGTTTGAACTGCTCCGTCCCGGCTTTATATGGCCGCCGCGGAGGACACGCCGGGCCCCGCAGCGGCGGCCGCGTGGAGGAGGCGTCACGCGGGAGCCCCCACCGCCGGGATGCCGCGGAGCCTTTTATGAGCGACGAGGGGGTGAGCGGGCGGGGGAGATGTTTGCCGGGTCACATGTGTACGGTTACACCGCGTACGCGCGACCGGGGGAAGGAGAGAAAATATCCGTGTGAGCGCCGTCAGGTATTTGCTTGTACATGCCGAGCGTCTGATGTGCCGCGTGTTTTATGATATCTATATTTATACGTCATTGCCACGCGAGACGATCATTAGGGTTTATGTTTTATTAACCGACCACGCGGCGGCACCCGAAGGAGTGCACCAACCTCCGGCGATGCCCGGGGGCTCCACGCCGCCCCGGCTCCCCAGAGGGAGCCGGGATCCACTTCCCTCGGTAACCCATCGCCCACTTTAACTTCACAGACAAATAGCGGGGAAGACAGGAGGTCAATTGTCACCAATTAACTGTGACCAGTGTTGGTTACCTAACTAACGTCTGTTTATTACAGTTATTTACTCTACGCCTTAAATGAGTGTTGTTTACAGGAGGTAGCACATTAGTGTAATAATTAGAAGGGACGGCAATGCAATTCTGCGGAAGACTGTTGCCCCAATTTGTGTGCGTGTGTGTGTGTGCGTGTGCGTGCATATGCGTGTGCGTGTGTGTGTGTGTGTGTGTGTGTGTGTGCAAGGGCCAATGGGGTGCGGAGAGGATCGCAGGCCAAAGGAGCTGTGCGCAGCCCTGCACATTCCTCGCGTGCGGCCCAGGCTCTGACCCAGACGCCGTTGGCTTCCAGTCTAGATTCCCCTCGGCCGAGGTTTCAGTCTGGATATAGCCGTGGGTTAATTATCTTACTCGGGGATGGATAACGTAATACAGTCACGATCCGTGATACGGAATAAAGAGTGGATATTGAAACCACGGCGGTTGACCTCAGGTGCATACAAAACACAACACAGAATAATTACCCAATGATTCATACCAACACAAACTAGTTTATTTAAAGTGGATGTGTTTGTGTGTGTGTGTCTCTCCCGGTGCATGCGTGGCTGCATGTTTGTGACGGTGCCAGGGAGCCGGGGCGCACATGCACGTGCGCTTACTCATGCACCCGGCCCCTGCGGAGGTGCGGACGCTGCGGCCGCAGCTTGTGAATGTGCGCTGACGCCGTACGCGTGAGCATGCTGCCACGCCTGTCGGAGCGCCGTCACCGTCACCCGACGCGGGGCGGGCGCTGGGGGCCGTCGCTCCGTGACCGCCGCTTCCACCGACGCCCCGCGCGGGATCGCATCCCACCACAGGTTTGCTCCGTTCACATTTTGGGCGTTGAAGAGAGGACATGCGGGACACGGGGGGGCGACGGCAGCGCTGGGCGTCGTGTAGACGTTGCTATGGCGATGGGGCGTGAACGAGGTGCCCGCCCCTCCCCAACAAGCCATGTTTGGGGGGAAATAATCAATTGCCAAGGATATTAGTGTCAGTGCTAAACCTCCCAATGCATCATAGCTTTTGGTGCAGTCTCTGGGCTCTTTTAGATTTTTTTTATTACCCAGCACATGGCGCGGTTTAGTTAAAATTAGAAGCCCCTGGCAGTCCAACCAACATTCAGTTGGTCTCTCCATGACGGCTTGACAGCAAAAGTTGAGAGACTTCCACTGTGGCCGTTGCCAGTGGGCAACCGTTGGCAGTTGCTCCACCGCCGCCACCACACAGACATACACACACACACACACACACACACACACACACACACACGCACACACACACACACACACACACAGACACATACACCCCCATCCCACTCTCGGCCTCCGCAGCCTACCCGCACTCCCTGGGCTTCCTCCCGATGGAAGCCGCGTGACGCGGTCCTTGGCTCCGGAAGCAGGTGGAGCCCCCACGAAGAGGCCTACGTCTCAAACGCACGAGGAGACAACGGACGGAGTCGGGGAGGGTTTGAGCCGCCAAACCCATCGCCCGTCCTCGTCCTCTGATGGAAGCGGATCTCCAGCGCGGACCTCCGGCCCGGACCCCCTGCAGCCCCCCCCCCCGGCCGTGCCTCTCCAGCAGGGCGATGATGGGATTCATGGATAAGCGCGGGGGCTCGAGAGGAGACACACAAAGGAAATAACATGATGAATGAAACATCAG
>NC_137198.1:5221962-5226962 GCF_960531495.2 Zeus faber | reverse complement strand
AGCTGTTAGTCTGTTCCTGGAGGTAATGTGAGAATGGAGTGATTGCGTCTCTCCGTAGCTCAGCAGCTTCAGGGAACAGAGTGAGGACGTTGATGTTTTCTCATGTTACACTTTACACATTGCAAAGCAAGGTGTAAACAAGGGCTGGAGCTGGAGCCTGTCTGCTACATGATGATCAATCATTATTACCAACATGAGAATTATTATTACTATAATAATAAATATAAATAATAATAAATAAATAAATAATATAAATAATAGAAAATAAAATCAATATTAAATATATTATATAATAATAATAATAATATATATTGTATAAAAAATAAAAATAATAATAATAACAATATAATTTAATTTGAGGAATCCTAAGAAAATATATCGTTTTTTTTGTGTTGTAAAGGTACCTGCTGCGTGGATGGAACCAAATTGACTGAAGTGGGACTATTTGGACCTTCTGTTTTGATATATTTTTTATTTTTTGTGGAACGACCCCGCATTGGCTTTCTTTTAGAGAAGCTGGAGCTGGTTTTATTCTGTTGTGTGATCAAGTGCAAAACAAGCTGAATCCTGCATCTGACGAGTCATCAAAAAAGCAAACAACGTCTCCGTTCCGAGCGCTCGGTGAAAATGTGCTTACATCGTCGCCGCTAATTGGAGCGGCTTGACACGCAGCCGCCACGGAGGAACCGAGACGCTGATGTGCCTCTATTCCACACACTTAAATTGTGTTGTATAATCACTTGGTAGTGGATAAATATAACTTCTGGAGTGCTGGCGGTGGGTGGTACCGAGGTCAGGGGGCGTGCTGTTCTGGGCTTTTCAATATTTTTTTCGGTTCGGTCCTCCTGAAGGTGCGTTGAGCCTGATGCTGCTGAACATCTGCGGTGGGCGGCGCCCGCATCAACCCTCCGAGCAGCGGTTGGGCACTTAGCACACAGCTGCCAGCGACTCCGGCGGAGCACGTGCACTTCATTATCGTATCGAAAATCTTTCTTCTTCATGTAGAATGGCATGAAAACACACGGTGCTGTGCAGAAGGAGCTGCGAGGTGAATGTTGTCGACCTCCTTTCTCAGCCCGGCCTGTATCTTACGCTGCGTTCCATTGGAACTCGGAAGTCCGCATTTCCCCTATTCCAAATTTGTGTTTGTTTGATTGTACAAACTACAAAATGCATGTTAACGTAACATAAAAACTGCACAGTAGTTAAGAGCCAAGCTAATGTGTTTTCAAGTAAAAAAAAAAGAACTGTAACGGTTTGTGCCGCCATGTTGCTGTGACAACAGGTCGGTCATCTCAGTAAATAATTCCATACGCAAGTAGGACTAGGAGGTTGGTTTTTCCGAGTTTGGACCTTAATGGAACGCAGCATTAGCGACCTCCCAGGATTATAGGCCCCTCCCACCCCCACCGGCTGATTTCAGATTTAAAGGGCATGTTGTATTATCCCTTCGCCGGTATTGGTAGAAACAGGTTTAGACAAAATAGCTCTGAGTTGAAGTAGAATGCACTTCCAGTTTATAAACATACAAATATATTGAGTACACTGATGCAATAAGACAATGAACTGTAGAATAAAGATTTATTCCATAGAATATTTTCAGGGTAACGGCAGGTAGTGCTGTCGTTATACTGTATACCGTTTTTTATTTGATTTATTGTTGGGATAATGGAATAAATAAATGGTAACACGGCCTTAGAAATAAGCCGCACTCATTTTTCCCGTATAATGATGCAGCAAGCAGACTTTCAAGCATTTGAGGGTGATGTTTTAATAGTTGCATTCCGAGTCTCCTCCTTTGTTCACAGACAAGGTTACATCAGACAGTTCGGTGCAGCGTAATGACGGGAGACGTCCCCCCCCGCGAAAAAACCCCAGTTTGTTTGTGGGTCTGGAAGGATGCTTCCCAAAAAAGCGCCCGAGGAGTGCATTAACAATAGCGTATGCTTTTAAAACGGCGAATGATTAAAGATAATGTTCTCGTGGCGAGCACGGGGCAGGGGGTCGGAGGATTGGCGTTGCGTGACTTCTCGCGCAACTCGTGTTTTGCATAACAACATGCTCTCCCGCCGTTATTATTGTGTCAGACATCGCGGAACGCGTTGCCGTGGCAACCCCCTCCGCCGAGCGGGACGGGCTTCACTCCGTCGGGGAGCGGATTCATGATGAAAAGCTTCATATCGTGTCAGGTTGCCACGGCCGGCGTTTTGAATAAATCACGGGGAGTCGTCGCCAACCGGGGGGGCGCAGGGAAGCGTTTAAACGCGCGAGACGTTTTCAGAGCAACACACACACACACACACACATACACACACACACACACACACACACACACACACACACACACACACACACACACACACGGGGGGGGGGCGCATCTTAAAAGTGGGATCTTTTAAGATGCTTTTAAGAAGAAAGTGGGACCTCGTGAAAACCTCCCTCTTTCAAGCGCTCGTGCACATGCCGCCGTGTCTCTGTACCGACGCGCAAACTGTGTGAGAACGCCACCCGGGCGGTTCGGCGTGAGCCGTCTATTTCGGATGACGCGCGGAACAACAGGCGGCTCGGATCTGAAGCGCCGCCCCGCGTCGAGGGGGCCTGCGGCGGGAGTGAGGTTCGCCTGGCGAGTGCTCTGCGGGCTGCAGAGACCAGCACGAGCCTTTTTAAAAAGAAGGAGGGGTGAAAACCGACTTGTCCGCAAGGAATCTGCAGAGGAGGGAAATGTGTGTAATAAGTGAAAGTTTACGGAGGGAATACAACGGAACCCAGAGTAACGCTGTAACCCCATTGGCTCACAGAACAGCGTGGCTGCTCATCTACATTTAAAACTACACACACACCAACAGAGCGTTTTGGAACAGGATGGTTTAGAGGTCTGTCATAATGGCTCGACTGCATTATCTGAGCGGTATTTTCAGCAAAAAACTTGTTTTGGGAACCTCAGAGACTTATATTAACTTGTTGAAAAGGAGAATAATAAGTCCCCTTTAATAATGGATTACTTTATGTTATTACAGTTTTAATTATAGTGTGTTATTAATAACGGTTGGCCCCTCTTGGGAAATAACTGCAACTTCTAGTGTGTGTGTGTATGTGTGTACAGTATGTATGCATGTATGTGTATTATTATGAGTGTATGTGTGTGTATATATGTACAGTATGTATGCATGTATGTTTATTATTATGTGTGTGTGTGTATGTTGTAGCTGTAATGGATTGTGTGTGGTAGGTTTTCTGTACTGTGCGTTTTTGCTTTGTGTATTTTTGTGTGTCGGTGTATATGCATAGATGTGTGTGCGTGTGTGTGTGTGTGCGTGTGTGTGTGTGTGTGTGAAGGAAATATGTCAGCACCTGAGGTATCGCTCCACACTTCCACTCAAAAAACGCAAACTCATGGACTCACCTTCCTTCCTGTAGTTTTTATCCAACTAACGTCAGAAAAAAAGTTTTCTCAAAAAATTCATTGTTCAATCTTTAAACATAGCCACCGTAATTTCTAGCAGCAACACGACGTATCAGAGCGCTAAAGGCATTCTGCGCATGATGTTTCTTTTTCTTTTTTTTCGGCATTCTTTCCACATTTTAATACCAAACATCCTCTGTTTAATTCAGTAGATATTTAATTTGCTGGGATTTTAGTCTTCTGCCACAGAAACTTGTTTTGTGTCCAAAGTAAGTTATTCTGTCGTGTTTCTCGAGTTTTAGAGCGATGGTAAGTCCGTAGAAAATGATGTCCGGTCGAAATTCTGCAGCGGTTGAGGTCGATCCTCAAGTGGAAGTGACGGACTCACATTTGAACATGAGCTCGCCACTATCGCCGGAGTTCCAAGACAAAAAAAAACAACAACAAAAAACCAGAGGCCGCGTTTTACCGAAAACCCCAGCGCCCCTCCCGGCACGCTGGCCGCCTCCCTCCGTCCCGGCCGACCCGCCCCGCCGCGGGGCGCCGCCCCTGTCTTCTCCTCCAGTCGGGAGGCTGGAGCCGGCGCAGGGTTGTTGTTGTTGTTGATCTTGGATTATGGCTGAGCGCTGACCTATCCGCCTTTTGTTGATTCAGCTTTGCGGCCTGCTCTCCGCTCCGGCCTCCGATGTGAACTCACGGTTATTTGATCTGGTGGAAGCTCGCTCTCGCTTTGTCTTTATGTTTTGTGATTTTTATTTCTATTTATTTTTTATTTTTTATTTTTTCTACTGTGTTGCGGCTGAGTGGAGGGGAACGGCCAGCGAGGGGCGGGGGGCGTTTCTTCACAAGCATGTTTGGCTCCGGGAATTTGCGGGTTGTGTGCGTGTGTGTGCGCGTGTGTGTGTGTGTGTGTGTGTGTGTGTGTGTGTGTGTGTGTGTGTGTGAATGTGTGTGTGTGTGTGTGTGTGAGAGGCAGAAACCACAGACGGATGTAGCGATGATTGAAAGACCAACACAACATGTGTATTCACTCCTTGCCTATTTGTCAGCATGTGTTTATGTATGAGTATCTGTGTAGATTGTGTGTGTGTGTGTGCGTGTGTGTGTGTGTGCGTGTGTGTGTGTGTGCGTGTGTGTATCTGTGTGGGTGTGCATGTGCGTGCGTATGTGTGTGTGTGTGTGCGTGTGTGTGCGTGTGTGTGTGCGTGTGTGTGTGTGTGTGTGTGTGTGTGTGTGTGTGTGTGTGTTTTTCCCAGCTCCCAGCATCATCGTGTGCATGTTCATACATGCGTTAAATTTAGTTTTGCTTGTAATGTAAATGTGTGTTTGTTTGTTGTTTGAGTGTGTTTTTTCTGTGTGTGTGTGGGGGGGGGGGGGGGGGGGGTATTGTGTGGCGTTTCCAGCGGCTACGGTTCCGGTGGTTTTGAGGCTGACAGCGCAGTGACACATCATTACATGTTGCTCATGGCGCTGCTTGCGACGGTGACCTTTTCTGCTGCCGTCGACTTCTCTGCGCCAGTGTGTGTTTGTGTGCGTGTGTGTATGAAGATGTTTGTTATGAATGAGCATCTGCATATTGGCGTGTGCGTGTGTGTAT
>NC_137198.1:5194462-5216962 GCF_960531495.2 Zeus faber | reverse complement strand
TTTTTTACATCCAGAAATCCTGGTTTTGCGAGCGTCGCTGATGCTTTTTCCTTCCCCTAGAAACTCTGCCGGGTCAAACGAAAGGTTTGGAGCGGATTAACCGTTCATCTGAATCGGAGTCCGTCCAAGTGCGTTTTCGCGTGCGAGGGATTCGCCGCGGGAAAGGTCGGCGCATTGCTGTGCAGACAATTAGTGTTAAAAAAACCCCACGAATATATCCAAATATACAAAAATGTACGGAAAGCGATTCGGTGCACGGGTTCGGGTTGGTGCGGGCGTGGTCCTCTCGGAAACGGAGAACAGAACAAAACAAGCAGTGAAATGTCCCGGAGCACGTCGTCCGGCCAGGCTCGATGGGATCGAGCCTTCGCGTGTCCTCGTTGCTCGGGATTAAAAAAAAAACATCATTCCCGGCATCATCCAGCCGCCCGGGCTCCACCCCCCTCCCGATCAGGATGACATTCATTTAAAACATGTCGGCCGCTCCTCTCCTCTCCCCTCCTCTGGCCTTGTGCGCTCCCCTGTTATGCGTCCGTGTCACCCGCCCTCCTCCGCCCTCCTCCACCTCCACGCATGTCAGCCTCGCTTATGTTGATTTGCCTCAGCTGGAGACCGGCGGCAGACGGACGCCATGAAGCCTCGGCGCGGTAAAGATCCAGGGCTCATTTGTAAAATACTGAATCCAAATATTAAATGTTAAAACCACGTAGTGTCCTTGGGTGTACACAGAGTTTCTCAGGGTGAGGATTGAAAATAAAGATATTATATTATATTATATTATATTACATTGAAATATATTATATTATATGTATGTATTATATGTTATATTGTATTATATTATATTTTATTATATTATATTCAATTTATTTTAATTTAATTTTGTTTTATTTGATTAGATTTTTTTAACCCTAACCCAGGAAAGTCGTGAAGAACAATTTTTTATTTACAATGGCAGCTTGCCAAAAGCCAAAGGCTCTTGAGGGAGAGGGGTCGGGGCTAAAATGAAATGTCAAAAGAAAAAAAGACATCCAAACATTTCCATTTATGTATATATATATATATATATATATAATAAAAATATAATATAATAAAAATAGAATAATACAATTAAATTGAATAAAAAGTACCCTGTTTATCAGTGGTGGAAAGTACAAATTCTGTTACTTTTTTCAAAGACTTCCACTCCAATACATTTCAAAGCAAATATCTCAACTTTTTACTCCCCTGCATTTCTAACACGATCGCCTTACTTTAGTTTAAAAGAAAAATATGTATTAATATTTATATACAGTGAATCAAAAGCGAGTGACAGCAAAAGGAAAAAAAAAAAATGCATCTGTCAAAGTGCTGATTTAGGATTGCTCATCAATGATTCATTAGCTCCACATCCTTGGAAATGACTGTGACACCGCCGAGACTGATTTATTTGTCATTTGTAATCTGGATGATCATGAGCACTCATCTGCAGAAAAACGCGTCCAGTAGTACTTTATGAAATATTATGGGCTTTAAGTACATTTAAGAACAAGTCGTTTTAGATACTTTTACTCAAGTAGAAGTGTCGTCGCGGTACTTTGACTGTCACGGGAGTACACTTCCCGCCGGGGTATTTGCGCTTTTATTGCATTTCTGGCCACGATCGCGATCAGCATCGATCCCGTCCCGCCGTTCCCTCGAGGGAGCGGCTTTGAGCCGTTGCCGCTGGCCACCGTCCGGGGCCGGGCCCGGTCCCCGGTGCCAGGCCGGGGCGCGAAGCGCGGCGCGACAGGAAACAGGCGTCTGGACGCGGGCGCCCCGGCGCCCTGGCAGCCTCCTCTGAGGGCGACTCGATGGTTAATAAGTAACGAGCGAGGCCTTGGCGCCGACTGAATGAGCGAGGGGAGGAGAGCGGAGGAGCCAGACGGCCAGAGCTGGCGAGACGCCGCCGCCCCCCCAGCGGGAGGGAGACGGGGGGGGGGGGGAGACGCTTGAAGAGCGGGGTGAAGGGAGAGGGGGAGATGGTTTTTTGTTCGATTTGATGATTTCTCACTTTATACACACCTTCATACTTACCTGCAGAGAGAAATCCCCCCCCCCCAAAAAAAAAAACAATATATATACACACACCGCGTTCCAAATGATTATGCAAATGATATTTTTCTCAGATTTTCCTAAATAGTGGATGCAAATGACAGTCAGCATAATTGAATGTTTTTGAACAAACCTCCCAGTGATAACAGTATTTTTTTCAAAGATAAAAAACTCAAAATGCACTGTTCCAAATGGTTGTGCACAACAGAGTTTCTAAACATTTTAAAGGTTGTAAAGAACTGAAAATGGTCACTTGTTGAATGTCAGCATTAGGAGGTCATATTTACTAAACTCAAAAGCTATTTCAATCAAAAACATCTTAACAGGCCAAGTTACATGTTAACATAGGAGCCTTTTTTGATATCACCTTCACAGTTCTTGCCTCCATTGAACTTGTGAGGTTTTGGAGTTTCTGCTTGAATTTCTTTGCAGGATGTCAGAACAGCCTCCCAGAGCTGCTGTTTTGATGCCAACTGCCTCCACCCTCAGATCTTTTGCTGGAGGATGCTCCAAAGGTTCTCATTAGGGTTGAGGTCAAGGGAGGATGGGGGCCACACCATGAGTTTCTCTCCTTTTATGCCCATAGCAGCCAATGACACAGATGTATTCTTTGCAGCATGAGATGGTGCATTGTCAGGCATGAAGATGATTTTGCTACGGAAGGCACGGTTCTTCTTTTTGTACCATGGAAGAAAGGTGGTCAGTCACAAACTCTATATACTTTGCCGAGGTCATTTTCCCTAAAGGGGCCCACCAGCTCTCTCCCCATGATTCCTTGCTGACGTGGCAGCCTTGTTGGGACATGGTGGCCATCCACCAACCATCCACTACTCCATCCATCTGGACCATCCAGGGTTGCACGGCACTCATCAGTAAAAAAGACTGTTTGAAAATGAGTCTTCATGTATTTCGGGGCCCACTGCAACCGTTTCTGCTTGTGAGCGTTGGTTCGGGGGGGCCCAATAGTAGGTTTATGCACAACTGCAAGCCTCTGGAGGATCCTACACCTTGAGGTTTGCGGTACTACAGAGGCACCAGCAGCTTCAAATACCTGTTTGCTGCTTTGTAACGGCATTTTAGCAGCTGCTCTCTTATTCCCATGAATTTGTCTGGCAGAACGCTTCCTCATTCTGCCTTTATCTGCACCAACCCGTCTGTGCTCTGAATCAGCCACAAATTTCTTCACAGTACGATGATCACGCTTAAGTTTTCGTGAAATATCTAATGTTTTCATACCTTGTCCAAGGCATTGCACTACTTGAGGCTTTTCGGCAGCAGAGATCCTTTTTCTTTCCCATACTGCTTGAAACCTGTGGCCTGCTTAATAATGTGGAACGTCCTTCTTAAGTAGTTTTATTGAATTGAGCTCACCTGGCAAACTAATTATCACAGAGGTGTCTGAGATTGATTTCAGTGATCCAAAGAGCCCTGAGACACAATACCATCCATGAGTTTAATTGAAAAACAAAAAATTAAATCCAATTTATATAATAATTTGGAATGCGGTGTATATATTTACCTGGAAAAAAGTACTATAGTAGTGATTCCCAATGAATCACCGTGCTATCTGCCCTAAGGGCACTGTCACCGGGTTCATAATCTGCCCCATTTCTAATACTTACCTCTGCACCACATACTGTACATACAGTATACTGTATATACTGTATGTACAGTACTACTCTTCTGCAATTCTCTATTGAATGAGCGAGATCAGCCTGTCTGCAGATCGGGAGGCTGCTTGTGATGTGAGGGCTCTCCTCTTCTGATTGCATCATCAGTCAGTCCCCCCCCCCCCCCCCCCCGCGGCGGAGCTGCGACCCCAGGGGGGAGGGGGTCCGGGGAGAGCGCAGGCCTCCGTCACCACCCCTTCACCTTCCCCCGAGGTGTCGATCACATCGACCCCGAGGAGCTGCTGCGGAAGTTCAGGACGGGTGGGGTGCGCGCCCGCTTCCGCTCTCCTCCCTCGCTCCCTCCACCCCCTCCTCCACCCCCGGCTCCCTCTCTCTCTCCCTCCTACATCTCCACCTCTCTCTGTCCCCCCCCCCGCCTCTATTTACCTGAATGGGCTCATCGGGGGGGGGGTCGCCAACAGGTTTCGCCCCTGGAGGCGGAGACGAGACGGCGCCAAGGAATTTGGCGTGGCGCTGGCTTGGGAATCAGGTCGGCGTCGTCAACATTAAGGAGCACGCGCACGCGCACACACACACACACACACACACACACACACACACAGGACACATGCACGCCGCCTAAAAATAACCAACATAAGCGACAGGACGCAAATCAAGACGATGAACCGGATGGAAAAGCAGTTTCTTCCGGAGGAGGAAGTGATGAGGCATCCTGCAGAGAGCATCCACAGAGGGGGGAAGCCGAGCAGAGAGAATGACAGTGAAAGAGGGAGCGAGAGAGAGAGAGAGAGAGAGAGAGAGGCGGCGGTGGAGGGGATGGAGGCCGGGCGGAGGCATGGGGGCGCTGACCGTATCCCAAATGATTGCTCCTGCCGCACCTTGTTAAGGAGACCCCCGCAGTGCTGACACTGTATAGGGAAGGGGGAGGACCGGTGCTGATGGGGCTGATGGGGCTGATGGGGGCTGATGGGGGTGATGGGGCTGATGGGGCTGATGGGGGCTGATGGGGGTGATGGGGCTGATGGGGGTGATGAGGCTGATGGGGGTAATGGGGCTGATGGGGCTGGTGGGGGTGATGGGGCTGATGGAGCCGGGGTGCATGGTCATGCAGGACGCTATGGAGGAGGGTTAGCTCAAACACCAACAGACGTAGGAATTTAAAACTGTCAGACCCGTCGCGAGAAGCAAATAATGGTTTGACCTCCGCTGTGCGGGTGGAGCTGTCCAAGAAGTCAGACCAATGACATCCACCCACTATCAGTGTTTTTAATTGCAACTGATTGAATCGGTAGACTAAGTGACACAATGGCTAACTTGTTGATTGATTGTTTGATTGATTGATTGATTGATTGATTGATTGATTGGGAGACTGACTGAAGGTCTTACCGATTGACACAATGACTGACTGAATGATTGATTGACTAACTGACAGACCGACAGACTGCAAATACTGACGTATTAACCAAATGACCGTTTGACTTATTGACTGACTTACTGACGTCTAACTGACACAATGGCCGATCGATTGATTGATTGATTTATTGATCCAGCGACCCAAGGCTGACTGAACGACAGTCGATGGGTGACTGAACGGCCAAAATGGCAGACTGACTGACTGACTGACTGACTAAATGACTGCCTCACAGACTGGCTGATGCGATAACCCGCTAATGCACCGGCACACTTACCGACTTAACGACTGTCTGACTTACCGACCGCCTCAGTAATTGACTGACTGACTCTCTCCCTCCCCTCTCCCTCCCCCCTTCCCCCCTTCCCCCCTCCCTCCCTCGGGCAGAAAAGAAGCATTAGACCTCATCATCCCTCGTCTCCACCGTGGCTCCGTGCCCTTTGCATGTTCCTTCTACATGACTTCCTGCCGCCTTTTAGCACTCTTTCCATTGAGCAGCATCAAAGGCCAGGTCAAGCACAGAGCGCCGCGGACCGGAATTAGAAAAGGATAAAGAGCGGGGAACCGACACTCGGGAGTGCGGGGAGCGCCAGCCCCGCCGGCACGCGGGCCGGGGTTCCTCCAACCCAGATACGGACCGCGTCGTCGCGGAAGCCTCGTTGCGTCCCGTCCCGGGGGTCCCGAGCAGCTGTGGAACCGCTCGTGTTCCGCCCTGCTGTGTTTTTTCCGCTCGACGGTCGCTGCTCTCTGCGTAGAATTTCCTTTAACCTTTCAGTGTCAAAGGAAAGGGGCGTCGATCACGCGCGCTCTGTTTCGGCAGCGTGCTGAGAGGAATTCATTCGGCCTCAGTGCACACATTCACTTCCTGGACGGCCTTTGACTGTCCAGTGCGACTTACCATGGACACCTTGCCAAGGAAGCACATCTTTTCCCATCCCGCTCTTCGTCTTATCCCTATGACGAAGGTGCTTCCCTGCATACATAGTGGGTCTGGAAATATTGGCCCAAACTACCACTGTGTATGCATTATGGCCTCCATGGAAACAGGCGATATGGTCCCTAAGTTACCCCCCGTTGTGATTCTCCCTCGGACTGTTATTATGGAACGCTGGATGTCTGCAGGGGAACGCACGGCTGCACAATGCCACCCGGTTCAAATGTCCTCAGAATGGACAAAACATGTTCGAGGTGTTGTTAGCGTTGCACAGGTAAGAAGGAGTATGTACGAATATGAATATGAAGGACCGGGGCAAGAGTGGATTCACTAAACGTCAAACCATTGTACGTTACACCCAGCGAGGAACCATGAGCAACAATAAACCACCGTATTTAGCGGCGATCCCTCACGTCTCGCCCTCGGCCGGTGGCTGCCGGTCGATATGAGCAGCATTGTAACCTAACATGTGCAAGGACATTGCGGCACAATGCAGGGATTACACGTCTTCCAAGACATTGTTATTCATAAGCTCTTGACCTGCAAAGTTTTTTGTGGAACCAGGTATGTTCCCTGCATGGAATCATTGGCGGTTTCTATTTGGCAGCTTATTTTAAAAATTGTGTCGTAGAAAAAGAGGAAAGGTTTGCGCCCGGTCTCTGTTTACTCTGGACTCTTCCCTTTCTCCTGTAAACTCATCATAATGGAGGTTTTTCTGGCGACCCGCTCTGTGGACCCGAATCGGCGCGTGGTATTTCTACTTCCCTCTTCAAGGCGGCGGACCTTTTTAATCCCATCGTTATTGGCAGAGACGGTGGAGCACTTCATCTTCACCGAAGACAACACAATGAGTGGGCCAGCGGGGAGGGAGGGTGGAGCCCGATTATAATCTCATATTTGACCAGAGGCCACAGAGCTCTGCTCCACCCTCACATGGAGAACAAGGCTGCCCAAAGTGGGGCCAGGGGCCCCATTAGGGCCCGCCAAAGGCTTTCCGGAAAAAAAACGAGTTGCTAATAATATTCACACATTATTACCTCTCACACCTTGACAGGTTTTTTTTACAGGAATTATTTGGGCGTGGCGTGGCTAGCTGTCTGATGTTTAATAAACATTGCAAGACCAAAGGCTCCTTTTCTACAGATACAGCTTCCAGTACATTTGGATTTGGTTTTAATTCGGTAAAGTGAGTTGAAGACTACATCTTGTGACTTTCTACCATTTTGTATTTTGGTAACACATACACACCTCCACCCTGCTTCCCTTATAGAGCAACAGAGGCTCTGCAGTGGGAGATGGGGTGTGTATAGGGGCTTGGTTCTTGAAATGTGTGTGTGAGTACGTGTATATCATGTGTGAAAAAGTTGTTGTTGTTATTACACCACCCTATGTGTGGTGTGGACATCCACATATCTCCTGTGTGAGTACTCTATGTGAGCGCTTTTAGAGAGTTTGTGTGAGTGTGTGTGTGTGTGTGTGTGTGTGTGTGTGTATGTGTGTGTGTGTGTGTGTGTGTGTGTGTGCGTGTGTGTGTGTGTGTGTGTGTGTGTGTGTGACTCGTCAGATGTATGGAGGCTGAGTGTGAAGGCTTTGGAGAGGTGTGAGCGTATATACAGCCCAGCATGCTGCTGAAGACACCCCCCCCCTGTTAAAAATTGGATCAGAGTGAAAAGTTTTACAGTTTTTGTTTTATGTGAACTGCATCATATTTGACTAAATACAAACATCAAACATCGTGAAGTTACGTTGTGGACTTTTGAATTTACATAATTTATTTGTAAACTTGAGTTGAGTTTTTTGATTGGATTACATTTTCAATAAGTTACGCTTCCGTGAAATATGAAAAACCCTGTGGTATTTCTGTGAGTAATTACCATTGCACGGCTTCAATTTTTCCAACACCTCGCTGGATCTTGAACACATCACTCAGTTGCACATTTCAGTATTTTCGAGTGGACCCGGTGACAAGATTTTGTGGATTCATTTTTATTGTATTTTTCATTAATCCGGCAAAGTTATGTGGACCACGGATTTTAAACATCAATAGAACCGATTTGATTCGTTCATTTTGTTTACGATTGGCGGCGTGTCATTTAACCAAGACAGCTGAAAATTTGGGGTCAAAGTCGTTCGGCTCCCATTAATATCTGCTGCGTATGTGGATCGATTTGGATGAAATTGAAACAACAAGATCCTTGTGACATTCCGGTTTAAACGACACCTCAACCTATGTCTTCCAGATAGTTTGAGCCGGGTTGGAAATATTTTGGCTGGTAATGCATTGGCCCGTGTCTGTAGTATCAATCTAAATTTGGTCGGTTTTGCGCTAATTTCTGCTCCGTATGTGGATCGGTTTGGATGAAACCTCAAGCACGAGATGTTTGTGACAACGCAACAAGACAAACAAGACGTCAACCGTGTTCCTGTGTTATGCAGAAGTGGGTGTTCCAGAGAGCTTTAGACCCCTCCGGGCTGGACTCCTTAGAATAATGATAATACACTGTGTTTGTACAACGCTCAAAGACACTTAAAATCACACCAAATAAAACAATCCATGGAGAAAAGGGTTAAAAAAACGTAGTGAGAGAGCTTTTTTAAAGCAATTTTAAACAGGTGTATTTGGAGAGATGTTCTGACTGACGCGGGCGGGGTCAGGCCTCGGGTGTGTTTGGGAAGAGAGAGCTTGACAACACGTGTGAACTCGCAGAGGCATGGTGACTTTCTGGGGGAAAGGGTTTGGTTGTTCTCTAGTTTTCGGCTGTTGAGGTCTACAGTGGTAAAGGGCATGGCAAGTGTAGTCATGGCAATTTTGTATTTGTTTGTTTTTACAGCCTGCAAAAGTGGTACTATCAACGGACTGCTCCGTCTGTTTTCCCTTCCTGGATTTGATGGCAGTTGAAAAATAAATTTGCTGGAGTGAATAAATATGTTCATAAATATGCACATATTACATTTGTGTGAGTGAATAAATATGTTCCACGTTGCTTTGCAATGTGGAACATATTTATTCATTTTCATTTCAGACAAACGTAAATGATTTCAAATCATTTCAATAATTAACAAAAAGATTTTTAATTTTATTTTTGTTCAGAATTGAAAAATGCTGTTTCACCATAACGTTAAACGGTGAAAAAGAACAGCTTCATAATAGTAAAAAAGAACCATGGAAGCGTCAAATTTGAACGTTATTTTGATCGTACGTCCCTTTGCTGCCGTATTGAATCGTACCGTCATCATTATCATATCCCGGGAATATCATTGTAGTTTTTGTAATTTCGCCAAATCTTTTCGGTCACGGTCAAATCAAAATGAAAATAGCATTGTGTCCTGGTGAAGCCTGATATTTACGACCCTTAGCCTGAGGATCTATTTATCATGATATAATTCAGATCCTTATGACGGCGATAAGGTGAACGAAGGGTCCCAATAACGGAGCGCGGCCCCTAACCCCTCTGAGCCAGCGGCCCCCGGCTGAGGCAGGAAGATCCTCCTGAGGTGGGGGTAAAAAAAAAAGAAGAAAAAAAGCAGCGTTTCTTGGCCCGGAGAAGCGATGGAGCGTTTCAGGGTCGTAAGCTGATCAATGGAAACTCGCCGGCGGAGAAATGGCTTTCTCACTCTGCGCCGTCCGGACGTCACCGGGGGGCATTTGTCCCCCTTGGAATTAAGTTTAACTGATCGTTGGAAAAAGTGTTTTGTTCCTTTTAATAATGAAAAGAAAAAAGAATCAAGACCGTCCGTGGAGGGTTAGAGGTTTGTGACACGCTGCGTAAGCAAACAGTATCCCTGTAATACTGAAGGAACGCTACTGATGTCTGCATGGTTGTGTGTGTGTGTGTGTGTGTGTGTGTGTGTGTGTGTGTGTGTGTGTGTGTGTGTGTGTGTGTGTGTGTGTGTGTGTGTGTGTGTGTGTGTGTGTGTGTGTGTGTGTGTGTGTGTGTGTGCGTGCGTGCGTGTGTGTGTGGGTGAGAAGTCATGACTGGCTCTCTACAGTATCTGCGCTTACAGCAAGCAAACACCACCCACACACACACACACACACCCACACACACACACACACACACACACACGCGCGTTCAGATACACACATATAGCAGCCCGCAAACAGAGAGAGAGAGAGGGGCCGGGGCGTGCAACCCAAACCCTCGCAGCTCCTCTGGTTCAAATGAAGGGGGGAAGCCACACGCTCCTCCTTCCTCTCGTCCTCCACCGTTTCCAGAGCCGCCCGCGTCTCCATCAGCCAAGCATTGGGGACGGTTCCTCCTGCTGCCACTGAGCACTTAAACACACGCACACACACAGGCACACGCGGGGCCCCCGGGCCGCGAGCCCTATCCCTTACTGTTACTGTAACCGTGCCGCCATATGCGCGATAAGACATAACGCACAAGAACATTTGCACCACATCGCACAAACTCTGACTCATGAATGGACTTTCTGTCGCCTGATTGGACGTTTGCTGAGCCGAGAGGATCCCCACCGCACCCCCGCACCCCCCTCTCTCTCTCTCTCTTTAGAATTGATGGCGCCCGGTGTAGTAACCCCAGCGGTTTTCCAGCGAGTGACGGGTGACGCGCCAAGGCGACACCGGGAGCCCCCCCCCCCGCTGGAACCTTCTCAAACCCATCCTGGCGGCCATTGTGCTTTTTTTTTTGTTTTGTTTTGTTTTGTTTTGTTTCCGCCGCCGCGCCCATTGTCAGACCCAGTTCTGTTCCTGGTAGATTACGCTCATATCTTCAACTCGGTCCCGCCCATTGTTCGCTTTGAATCCTCGGGGTACGACGGATGGACGGTGAACAACCCCTTTTTTTTTTTTTTTTTTTCGTGGAAGCTGAATGGGGGGCCGGCGCTATTTTTAGAGGGAAAAGTAAATGCAGGCGTATAGATAGCCAGACGAATAATTATGGCGTAATAAAATATAATAATATCAGTATTAAGTATTAATAATGACGTAAAAAAAAAAGGATGTTCCAAAATTCAATATCTGCTTCTTTTTTTTTTAAACCGAGCTGGCAGAACGTCATTTCCCAATTCGAGAAGGAAAGACTCACGGACGGCGAGTCGATGATTTGAACTCTTAAATGACATTTCGGGCGCAGGGAGCAGCACCTCGCTCACATCCACCCGACGCCCTCCTGCTATTCCGGGACACGGGCTGGTTTTCGTCCCGGGGCTTCCTCCCGTTCGCCCGCGCCCCCCGTCAAGAAACAGCCTGTGTGCCCCGCAATTTCGACGGGGGCACGTTTCCGAGAACCCCCGGCCTCCCAGGGTGCCGGGTGGGGGTGTTGTGGGTGTCGGGGGGTGGGTGGAGGCGGGGTGGGGGGCGACTTGTCGCTGTGTTTCGGGTCATTCACGTGTGATGCTGTTTGTCTCCTGGCCGCGGGCGCTTTGACTCGGCCGCTCTCTGGCTTCCCGAGCCGCCGCCGAGCCCTCTGCCGACGCCCGAAATAGACCCCCCCTCTGTTCACCCCTTCCTCCCCTTCCTCCCCTTCCTCCCCTTCCTCCCCTTCCTCCCCTTCTTCCGCGCCTCGGCCCCGGCCGTCCCCTGCGGCCCCCCCGGGGGGGGACCCGCGGGGCCGGGTGGGGGAATGTGTTCACACGGTGATGGTGAAGGAGTCTAACGCCGCGTGGTTATGAGCCGCGGGACGAAAACTCACAACC
The DNA here is from genome assembly GCF_960531495.2 of Zeus faber. NCBI lineage: Eukaryota > Metazoa > Chordata > Actinopteri > Zeiformes > Zeidae > Zeus > Zeus faber. The sequence continues at coordinate 5,205,258 of NC_137198.1, read as the reverse complement.
AAGGTCCACAATGTGAACGTTATTGTGGTTAAAAGACTAAAGTTAGACAAATAAACTGATAATAACAACAACAACAACAACAACAACAACAACAACAACACTTCTACTACTAATGTACTACTGCCATTGACTGATTGATTATTAGTTATTGACAACATAATCATATCCAATGTTAAAGAATACAACTGAAATCCAGCGAGTGAACTATGGATTAAAAGACTAAAATTAGACAAATACAATGATAACAACAACAATACTACTCTAGTACTCTATGTGGGTGTTTTTAAGAGAGAGAGAGAGAGTGTGTGTGTGTGTGTGTGTGTGTGACTCGTCAGATGTATGGAGGCTGAGTGTGAAGGCTTTGGAGAGGTGTGAGCGTATATCCAGCCCAGCACGCTGCTGAAGGCAGCAAAAGATAAATAAATTAAAAATGAATAAACAAATAAAAAACATGACAAGTTGAGATTGTGATCACATGTTGCATTTGAATAAATTCAAATTTGTTTAGATGCTGTTTGTAACCTCAAAAGAAATGAGTCATTGGATCAGCGTGAAACAAATAAAATTATGACAACAACAATTCTACTCTTGTAGGTGTAGCACATGACCTAATTACGTAGTAAATAAACAGTGCCACCAGTACTAATACTACTCAATATCATTTAGTTAGACTACAAAATCATGTATAATGTTAAAGAATCTAATCTATGTATATATGGTGGTATTAAGACAAAAACAACAATACCAATAGTACTTATAGTATTACTACTGCTAGTAATACTACTACTATACTGTACTACTATAATACTATTACTACTGCTAGTAATACTACTACTATACTGTACTACTATAATACTATTGCTACTGCTAGTAATTCTACTACTATACTGTACTACTATAATACTATTACTACTACTAGTAATACTACTACCATTTGGGGGGTTGGTGTTTTTGGGGGTTTTGGGCACGCTCCAGACACCCCTCCTCCTCCACCTTGGCGTCTCCTCCCTTTTTTCTCCTCCAGCCGCTGCACATGCGTGTTTCTTGAGGGAGACAGACAGTTTGCATGACAAGGGGAACAAAGTGGTTCTCCCTCTGTCTGTCTGCCTGTCTGTCTCTCTGTCTGTCTCCCTCCCTCTCTAGGAAGGAAATTCGTCTCTCGGCCCTGTTTCCCTCTCTGCCCGTCCTCTTCCATGCAAATGATTCTCAGAACTTGATGTTTGACTGTCTGGCTGGGATGTACTCCACCAAACACTTGGTCTCTGTGATGGACAGTTCACCTGGACCAATCAAAGGAGTTCCTATTGGCGAAGCCACGCCCACTCTGCACCCCAGGCCCCTTTGGGAAAAAAATACAATAAAAAAGCAGCAACGACTCGTTATTGTTTGGAAATCTTTCTGGCTGTGACCAGGTCACTTTTTAATAAGACCCTCAGAGCATTGACTGGTGTTGCTCACACCTACAATTTTCATGTGAAGAGCGTTGGTTTCAACACAGAGCAGTGGAGCTACACGCGGCGCCGTTTGTCCATTCAACAAACTGCAGCGCTGCCCATGGCCGTCGCTCTGTCCAGAGGATTACAACACGCAACAAGTGTGTGTGTGTGTGTGTGTGCGTGTGTGTGTGTGCGTGTGTGTGTGTGTGTGTGCGTGCGTGTGTGTGTGTGTGCGTGTGTGTGTATACGTTTGTGTGCGTGTGTGTGTGTGTGTGTTTGTGTGTGTGCGCGTGTGTGTACGCGTGTGTCTGTCTACGTGTGTGTGTGTGTGCCTGTGTGTGTGTCTCTGTGTGTGTGTGTGTGTGTGTATGAGTGAGTGTACCTCCTGTCTATGATTTCAACAAAAAAGTGTGTCAGAAAGTAAATTAGCATTAAAGTATAAATCCACAGTGAACCACATTCACATTCGTTACCACATTTCTCCTGCTCATTATTTATATTTAGCTTAGTTTTTTGGGGGTTTATTGTTCATGTCAAATGTATCCATTTCTAGTTCAAAGTCTAGTCAATGTACATTCTTCTCTCTTGTTTTTGGGGTCATTTTGTTATTGTTTTCCGGTTACTTTGTAGGTTTATAGTTATAGTTGATCATTAGGTTTATCGTTTATTTATGTATTTTCTGTTGTTGGCGGGGGAGCGTCTCCCAGAGAACACCAGGGGAGAATCGGATGTCGGGAAAAAAAAAATTCTGGGACAGACAGTGTTATGGATTATCACTTTAAAAGAGTGTGTGTGTGTGTGTGTGTGTGTGTGTGTGTGTGTGTGTGTGTGTGTGTGTGTGTGTGTATATGTGTATGTGTGTGTGTGTGTGCATGCGCATGTGTGTACTTGTTTTTGCTACTTGGTGGGGACTTGAACCTGATTGCACACCAAACCCGTGGGGACCTCATGTGCGGTGAGGACCTGAGTCCAGGTCCCCAGAGGCACAACCATTGCCAATGATAGAAAACACCATTTTAACATGCTTGGCAATGTTTCCCTAAAAATCACTATAGGTCCCTGTTGGGTCAGTTTCACCAGATTTAAAGTGTGTGTGTGTATCTCTGTGTGTGCGGATTGCACCCCTAGTGGTCATTGCTAGAAAAACTGTGTGTGAACTGTGCGTGCACCTGACATATCAGGTCCCCACCATACCCACCACGCCCCCACCCACGCCCACACCTAAGCCGCCTCCCAGAGATCATAGAAGACCTGAAGAACTTACTGGAAGTTTTAAGAACTGTGTGTGTACCTGACATACCAGGTCCCCACCGCACCAACCCCTCCCCCACCTCCAAGAGATCATAGAAGACCTGAAGAACTTACTGGAAGTTTTAAGAACTGTGTGTGCACCTGACATTCCAGGTCCCCACCGCACCAACCCCTCCCCCACCTCCAAGATATCATAGAAGACCTGACAAACTTACTGGAAGTTTTAAGAACTGTGTGTGCACCTGACATACCAGGTCCCCACCGCACCAACCCCTCCCCCACCTCCAAGAGATCATAGAAGACCTGAAGAACTTACTGGAAGTTTTAAGAACTGTGTGTGCACCTGACATACCAGGTCCCCACCGCACCAACCCCTCCCCCACCTCCAAGAGCTCATAGAAGACCTGAAGAACTTACTGGAAGTTTTAAGAACTGTGTGTGTACCTGACATACCAGGTCCCCACCGCACACAAATTTTAATAACACTATACACCATGTTTCTCACTGAAATTATTATTATTATTATTATTATTATTATTATTATTGAATATATAATATTGGTGAAATCATCACAGTGCAGATATTTTGGCACATAGAAATGTGAGATTAACACAGTCACACAGTGGGGCCGCCATTTTAGTTTATAAAAAACTTTGGATTGGACCAATGGATTGGACGGGACAGGGTTAATTGGAGAGCAGAACGGACATACAGACATTGCGATTGAGCCAGGACACATGTGCCGTTGAAATCAGATGATGGAGCATCATGGAAAAAATAAGGTAAGAATGGCATCATGCCCCGTATATGTCATGATATATATTTTAAATACTGGCTATTTTAGTTTTACTGTCTTGAGATATATGTCAATTATGAAGATTATGCATGTTCCTTCTACTTCAGGTAGATTTAGGTGACAAAGAAGGCTACTTTTATGTAGGCCTAAATGCCAAATAGCTAGGCTTTTGATTTCTGGTGTAATTAGTCAGAATTAGCTACAATATTCCATGATTTCGTTTAAATTGAACTTGGATGTTTTCACATGAGGAGCTTTATTCCAAAACGCGATAAACGCCACATTAAAAAAAAATAGTTTTTCATGCCATTTTGCTGTGTACTGAACCTATTCACTGCTCCATCAATGTTAAATGCCAAGTCGCTATATTTCCTTGTTTAGAAGGTACCGCAAGATGCGGTTTTTTTTCGTCCATCCGCGACAAGCGCCGAACGTATTTTTAGCCTAAATGCGATATATCCACCTCGCGTGTGAGGCCAAAGGTTCACTTTGAAGCAGGATACGGATGATGTTTTCATCTTTAAGGGGGTCTCCCTATCTCGTGAAAAAGTTGGCGCACCGCGCACATAGCCTTAAGCCCAACACACACCTCCGGCGCAGCGCAGCGCCAAAAAGAACGCTCCCATTATTTCCGACGTGCTAGCCCACACACGCTGCGCCTTGACGCGCCGCCCCGCTAAGCTTCACGCCACTGTTCTATTCCCTAGCGTCGCCGCGCGTGAAAAAGCGCTATTTTGTACATCCTGGCTTGATACAAGGTCCTGTACATATGGAGATTGTTGATACAGTAGATGAATAATTCCACAATGCAAAATGAATGAGCAATGACAGTAAATAAAGTGACTAAACCGCAAACAAAGTGCCCGACAGGACATAAGTAATGATGAATTAATGTGACGATCATGGGCATCAGGGCCATATGTGTAGTCATGTTGTGGTTATGTTTTGAAAGCAGCAGATCAACAAACATAGTCGGTATAGGCAACCATACCGTTAACCAGTTGTTTTATGACCACATATATGGCCCTGATGCCCATGATGAGCAAGCGATACCTCAGTTATTACATTATTGTCTCAGTAATTACATGTTCAAAGGATTTTTTTAATACAAGGCCAATAATATAATAAGTTACTACATTATTGGCAAAAAGGTATTGGCTTGATTACATTTAAATTATTACATAATTGGCAGTTATGACATTATTGGCCGTTATTAAGTTATTGGTTGCTACAGTCCCTGATATCGTATGTTGCATGTTCTCTTGTTAAAAAACAAAAACATTATGTAAACCATCAATGGATTTACAGCATTGTTGTTCAGACTGGGCCAACAAACCATTTTAACAGGATCAATTGAATATTAACAAAATATGTGGGTCTAGTTAAAAAATTGAATTTTCCTTAAAACTATTCAAATGGATTCATAGCGTTTTGGAAAAGAGCTCCTCAATGAATAGCTAATAGTTAACTATAGAGATTTATTTTAAATGTATTGACCATTCACACAACGACACACATGCTTTGAATGAAAATGCTAACTTAAGGTCGCTCGAAAGCACATGGGAAGTTATCTTTACTCACAAGCTTTACGCACGTCTTCTCGTTGTCAATGAAACTTTTATCCCATTGCTTCCTTGTAGTTCAAACACGATGACTGTCTGTCATGTTGTCTTTATGTGTAGCCTACATACAATGGTTACTTTTTCTTTACATCTTCAATAGATCAAATAAATGCACGATTAATAGAGGCCTGAGCAAGGTAGCCAAAGAAAGGTTTATACGTCGCATTGAAGTACTCTGGCGACATCATGATGAATGCAGCAGGAGACATTCACGACTGAAGGTGATGCATTTTAGCCAGTTCCATGTCACGCTTTCATTTCAGTAGCTTGTTAAGAAAACATTTACAAAATCTGGTGGATTAAATTAAACATAAATATCCATATCAAATCTAATGTTTCATGCATTACACATTTGTTTAAGCAGAACTATGTATTTCATGTACTTAACACTTGTGTAGCATGCAGAGTAAAGTGAATATAAAGGATTTGTATAACTACATTTACGTTTCAAACTTATTTCAGGCAAAGGAAAGTCCAGAGCAATCAAGGTTTGACACCATGACACCTCCGCAGGACCAAGACGCTGAAGCCCCACCTCCAAATGATGAAGCCGCCTTTGCTAATGTGAGTTCAGATCTGAATTCTTATGTTTATTTGTGAATGATTTTCTTACCTTTTTCAAACTACTTTTACTCTTTATTAATGATGTTAATTGATGTCAGTTTGTTAAAGCAATTAGCTTAACACAAGTAGTAATATTTCAAATTCAATTTCCTTGCAAGTTGAGAATGATGATGGTACATTAATTTATTTTAAGAGGGTATGTAGTCACAATTGGAACAGGCTGGAAGAAAATAAGTACTTGATATTGGTTGTCTCTTTCCAGGACACAGACAGTGACGCGGATACCGACATTCTGGAATTGCAAGTTTCTTCTTCATCCTCGGGAGCCCAAGACGTTCCAGAGCTAGAGAGGACTGAGAGTGTATTTGTAAGTGTCAGTCTCCCTCTCCCCTTCTCTCTCTATTCCTCTCTCTCCTCTCTCCCTCCCTCCCTCTGTCTCACTCCCTCTCTCTCTCTCTCTCTCTCTCTCTCTCTCTCTCTCTCTCTCTCTCTCTCCCTCTCTCTCCATCGCTCTCCCTCTGTCCCTCTCTCTGTCTCTCTGTCCCTCTCCCTCTCTCAGGTGATTTGTTTAACTGTATTGTTCTTTGTAGCTTGCTATGGTTATAAGCATTTAAACAGCAGGTTTTTAACAGATGCTGCATGTGTTTCATTGTACATTTTCTGTAGGCTTGTTTGGATGTTTAGGAACTTAAACTGAACCCTACATATATCAACTTTTATTGTTTTTAAACTGAAGCCATTTTTTTATTTACAGCTTACCAGAAAATTATTACAGATCAGTTCAGCTTCAGCTAGCAGCACTGAAAACAGCGATGACGATTTTGTGCCAAATTCAGAAGAATCAGACTGTTCCGAAGAATCTCAAGAGGGAAAAAGCAGACATCTGTCGTGGACCAGTCTCTCATCTCCCAATGTGACCTTAGACAGCAGCGATGCTAATTCATCTTCCATGAATGCAGCCCAACAGTCTTCCTCTCCTGAAGATAAGGAGACATCAACTCAGCAAGTAAAATATGACAGCAGTGATGTTTTGGTAATGAAATTGAAGAAGACTGCATATGGCCAAAGGGTGTATAACAAAAAGCATTATTGCTTTTCCTGCTACAAACCATTCAACAAAATGGCAAGGCACTTGGCCCAAATGCATAAGGATGAGGTTGAGGTAGCAAAAGCACTTTCTTTTCCAAAGGGGTCTAAAGAAAGAAAGGTTATTCTAGATCTTTTGAGGAATAAAGGGAACCGTGAGCACAACATACAGGTTCTGAAGGCAGGCAAAGGTGTATTGGTGCCACGTCAACAAACAGCTGCCAACCATGTGGACGTGAAGGACTACATGCATTGTTTACATTGCCAAGGACTGTTCCGACGAAAGTCTCTTTGGAGGCATATGCAAAGGTGTAATTTGGCCAAGAAGTGCCAGCTCACAAAGCCAGGCAGATCTCGAGTTCAAGCACTCTGCGCATATGCACAGCCCGTCCCTGAAGGTGTAAGTAAGAAGTTATGGAAGCTCATTAGTGACATGAAGCAAGACGAAATAACACAGGCAGTTAAAAGTGATGTGTGTATCATCAAATTTGGAGAACATTTATGCAACAAAATGGGCAGTGACAAAACAAAGCATGAATATATCAGAACTAAAATGCGTGAGGCTGGAAGGCTGTTGGTAAGTGCAAAGAAAACGGGAAAGCTTCTTAGTATCAATGACTTTTTCACGCCCTCAAACTTCAATCGTGTCGTTCAGGCTGTTAAAGATACAGCAGGATTCCAAGAAGATGAAGAGGTCTACACAATCCCCTCTTTGGCATTGAAACTGGGCCACACCCTCAAGAGAATGGCTGATATTGCTGAATGTGAGGCAATGATGGCAGGAGAGGAAGACAACATCAAAAATGTGAAGCGGTTCAGGGAATTGTACACAACTAAATGGAACGAATGTGTGTCAGCATCAGCCCTGAAAACACTTAGGGAAGCAAAGTGGAACTGCCCAGAACTTCTCCCTTTCACAGAGGATGTCAAAAAAATGCATGTGCATCTCAACAAGAAGATTAAACTCTATCAAGAAAAAATCAAATTTGAAAAAACTCAAAAGAACTGGTCAAAGCTTGCCCAAGCGACATTATGTGATTTAATTCTGTTCAATCGCCGGAGGCCTGGAGAAGTTTCAAAAATGAAGTTGAACACCTATCTTCTTCGAAACACGTCTGTCGTGCATTCTGATGTTGCTGATGCCTTATCAGAAGTTGAGAAAAAGCTCTGTCAGCATTTTCAGCGGATTGAGATCAGGGGCAAGAGAGACCGAAAGGTCCCAATACTCCTGACTCCAGGCATGCTAGATTCCATGGATCTACTTGTGAAGACTCGTCAAACATGTGGTGTACTGGATGAAAACATTTTTTTTTTTTCAACGCCCATGACTGAGAACTCATACTACCATGGCACATCTTGCATCAGGAAAGTTGCCCAGGAGTGTGGGGCCAAATATCCAAAGGCTCTGTCATGTACAAAGCTGAGGAAACATGTGGCTACCGTCTCAAAAGTACTGAATCTAAAGGACACTGAGATGGACCAGTTGGCAGATTTTATGGGACATGACATCCGAGTACACAGAAAGTTTTACAGGTTGCCTGAAGGGACACTGCAGCTAGCCAAAATCAGCAAGGTGCTGTTAGCCCTTGAACAGGGAAGAGTTGCAGAATTCAAGGGTAAAAATCTTGAAGAGATCAACCTTGAGCCTAATGGTAAGACACAAGACATTGCAGTTGTTATTATACCCTATTCACAGCTGTTTAGTACAGCTACAAGTAAAACAAGTAAAGCATGCATTTTCTCCACATTGCAGAGAAGGTAGATTTAGGCAGTAACTTGTCTGAAAGTGAAGATGAGAGTGAGAATGAGACGCCACAGCCAAGGAAGCGACACCAGTCTCCTACAACATCTACAGGTAAAGTAATCTGTGGAAAATTCACACATTGCAATTCTAGGCCTAATTGAAACTGTCTTGTTCCTGCAGACTTACAAGTATACCATTGTTTATGTGTGTCTTTCAGAGGAATCTTTGGAAAGTCAGTCTTCAAGGGTGAGTGAAAGGCCACAGCCAAAGAAGCGACGCCAATCCTCTACAACATCTACAGGTAAGGTAATCTGTGGTTTGATGAAAATTCACACATTGCAATTCTAGGCCTAATTGAAACTGTCTTGTTCCTGCAGACTTACAAGTATACCATTGTTTATGTGTGTCTTTCAGATGAATCTTTGGACAGTCAGTCTTCAAGGATGAGTGAAAGGCCACAGCCAAAGAAGCGACGCCAATCCCCTTCAACTGCTACAGGTAATGTAGTGGCTTGAGGATGAACTTGCCTGCTTCATCATTAAAAGTACCCTGGAAATCCAGAGTTCTCACAAGAGCACAATTTGAATTTGCTCAGCGGGTCACTCTGGGAACGAGCAATATACTCACTCCCCGATTGCCCAAACCCAGAACATTAACCAATCACATCGGTGTATCTGATATAGGCGGGCCAAAAGCGTTGCTGTTTTACCGATCGTATATGGCAAGTCTTATCTATTGGTTAGCTCCGCTGGTCTGGATATGTCACCCCTTGTATTCTTCTGATTGGTCATAGTGTAATCCAATTGCGGGCAGTGATATTTTCAAACGCATGCTTGGCTCCGCCCCTCGAGTTGGGCCATTTTCATTACTCGTTGCCAGACCCTACAGCTTTCTAGATATAGGTCTGGATTTCCAGGCTACATTGAAAGCTTAATTGTATTAAATCTCCCTCATATTGTTCCTCTGTTTAGTTGACTAAAACAATATTGTGCAACCTATGTGTAGTATCAATAGGCTGCTGTTGCTACATGTGTTGTATGCTTTTATTTTTTTATATTTATGTTTTGTGTATGGTGTGCCAAAAATCAAGTGTTTCTTTTGATTTGATTTTCAGAGGAACTTCCAAATAGCCGGATGTATACAAAAGGAAGAAAGATGCCTTCAAAGTCAGGTAAAGAGTGAAAATCGTTGAACTGAGAACTTGCATGCGTCGGTATAGTAATGAACTGTAAGATCTTTTAGTAGAATTTTGGCCAAATGTTTATGTGATGCTTTCTGATGCCTAAAACAAAGAAAACTAAGAATTTATCTAAAGTTAACATATTCTTTGTCATACAATGCTTACTTACCTTTGCACTTGATGAACAGGTGCTGAATCTGTCACACATAATCTGAAAATGACATTCACTAAGTCCCACAGTGTCTACATCTGTAATCACGCACCTGAAATTGTAGGTCTCCAGAGTTAGTTGGTTAACTTATCTTGGTATTAAATGCAGGCCAGCTTTACCATAACAGACAATGCTCAAGCACAGTGTTTCTCAAACTATGGGCCGCAGACCGGCGCCAGTCCGCAACGAGGTGCACACTGGTCCACAGAGCAAAGAAAGGACAAATATATGTTTCAGGCTACAAATCTAAAAGCCATTATGAAAATCAAAAAATAGGGGAATGACCTTTATGGTTTACTGAATTGGTTGGCTACTTCCCACAGAATCTGCCAAATAATATGTATGATTCTTTTACATACTGTATAGGCTATATCAAATTGCTTTATATTTCCAATGGGGGGTGGGGGTTTGACGAGAGTGAGACGATGTCAAGGTGGGCCCTGTGACGATAAATTCTGACATGACCGGGCCCCAGGCCCGAAAAGATTGAGAAACCCTGCTATTGCATACAATGTTTGTATAGCATATACTCTAAATGTTTAAACGATGAGAAAAATAACCATTTAAAAATTTGGGGCTAAATGTTGTGATTTTAGGTGTGTCAACAGCCCCAAAAAGAAAGTGGACAGAAGAAGAGGTGAAGGCGGTTGAGGACAAACTCTTGGAATGCATCACATCTGGCAGGGTACCAGGGAAAAGGCAATGTGAAGACTGCATCAGGTCAGCTCCTTTAGTTCTCAACAATAGAACCTGGCAAGCAGTGAAGTTCTACGTCAAGAACCGAATAACATCATACCAGAGGACATTTGGTAAAAGACAATGAATGTAATGGTCTGTATTAAGTCAGCATGTCTGAAGACTGGTGAAGAGACCTTGAGACTGTGTCTGTTAAATCGTTTCTGTCAA
>NC_137198.1:5186962-5189462 GCF_960531495.2 Zeus faber | reverse complement strand
CTCCTCTGCTCTTCCCCTACTATACCTCCCTCTTCTGTACATCTGCTAGTACTAATCCACTTATACTCTACCTCTACGTTACTCTATATCTACTCTACCTCTACCTCTACTCTACCCCTGCTCTACCCCTACTCTGGCCGTACTGTACATCTACTCAACATCTACTCTACATCTCCTCGACTCTACCCCTGCTCTACCTCCGTCTTCTATACATCGGCTAGTCTCTCTGTCTTTACTCTGCCTTTACGCTACCTCTACTCTGCCTCCACTCTCAAAGTAATGAGAATGAGACGGGACATGGGAATCCATGATTTTTCTCAATATCTGGATGGAAATATATGATATGGTTTGATCAGTATAAAGATGTAATATAACATCATGATCATAATATAATATAATATCACTATCGTAACGTACGACGACACAAGTCACGTTCTGTCAATTAATGAGACTATGTTGAAAAACGTCCTCATTGTCTTCCTGCTGGGAAACCGCAGAGCGCCGGGAGCAGCACGGGGGGTTGGGGGCTGCATGCATGCTGTGCAGGGTGTGTGGACGCTCAGTTCCTCGCCTGGTGTGTATTTTGGGATTGAGTATGCTCCGCTCATGCTGCTACTCCCATTGGTGGACATATTTTATTCAGCGGGCATCTGGCACCTCTGTGCCACCTCTCGCGCTCGCACCCCTCGACAAGCTACACTCACTGCACCTGGCTCGGGGCCGCCCGGCGCCACCGCCTCCGGCCCGGCGTGAGGTTTGGAATATTCGTGTCCTTGTTTGACTTTGGCGGCTCGGTCGCCATTTTAGGGGAGTCGACCCCCTTTGTGCTTGTGTTTGGGCTGGATGTAAGCTGGTGTAGGCAGCTTTCATGTGTTGCATCACTGCGAAAGAAGGGGGAAATAACAGGATGGAGGGAGGAGAGATGGACGTATAGATAGATGGATGGATGGATGGGTGGATGGATGGGTGGGTGGGAGGATGGATGGATGGATACTGTAGATAGATAGACAAACAGACAGACAGACAGACAGACAGACAAATAGATAGATAGACAGACAGATGGATAGATAGACAAATAGACAGATAGATAGACAGATAGGTAGATAGATAGACAGATAGGTATATAGACAGATAGGTAGATAGACAGATAGGTAGATAGACAGATAGGTAGATAGGTGGAGGACTGTGTGGAGGCTGCATCTTCAGCCTGGCTCCAGTTTGTCATCAGTCTGGCAAGAAATCAGTGACAAACATGTTGACAAACGCCGCTTTTTTTCCCGCGATTGCTCGGGAAAAGCAATAATCAGGACAATAATGAGCGGCGCCCGTAATCCCCCCGCTTGGTGACAGAAAGCAGGCCTGCTTAATTAAGCCGCTGATTTCCCACGAGGCACCGGGCCCCCCACCCCCTCCCCCTCCTCGTCCGCGTTCTGCCTTCATTGCTTTGAATTTATTTGGGCGTTTTTCGAGCGGCCGCGTCGCCGTGATCTGAGCGGGGGCCCGGGAGCGGTTTCGCCGCTCCAGGAGGGTACGGATCAACACGCGGTGCGGGGACGGCATTCGGCGACGGCATTCGGGGACGACATTCGGGGACGGCATTCGGGGACGGCATTCGGAGAGGCGGCGGCCCCTCCGCAGGCGGAGGCGGGTCCTCGTGTGACGTGGGTTTTTTTTTTTGTTTTTTTTTCCATTCGCTTTGTGCGTGTTCCGGGGGTGTTTCCAGGACGCTCGTCTGTCGTCAGAGCTGAGAGTCCGCCACCTGCCCGCAAGGAGGGGGAAAAAGGCTCCGTGACGTAACGGCGACGCCGGATCGGCCCCGATCGCGTTCATCAAGCGACGTGGGCCGCGAGTCATGACTCACGGCCCCAAGGCTACGTGGGGGAGAACTCCCCCCCGATTGTCTCCCTCGACTCATGGAACAAGCCGATTGGAACGGAGTCCAAGCCGCATGAGCCGCCGCCGACCGTCTTAATGAGATGACTCGCTTGTCGGAAGCGGTTCCGGCTCGAACGGGGGCTGTGGTTTTGTTTTTGTTTTTTTTCCCTCGCGGTAGTACGAGCGCTCGCTCTCGGCAGGGATTGGACGCGGCTTCAGGGAAGGAAAAAAAAGGAGAGGAGCCTGTTTTCGCGGCGTAACATTTCCTCGAGTCTCGCGCGCCCCGGCATGACAAAGCCGGGATAGCGCCTTGTCACGGAGGAGCGCGGTGCATCGTGCCTCAGTGTCTGACCTGAATACGCTGTTATGTTGCCATGGAGACGGAACCAAAAGAAAAAAAAAAAAAAAACACGCGCGCACACACACACACACACACACACACACACACACACACGGGTTTGTCCTTGACGGTTTGAATTCCTAACGCTCCGACCCGGAGAGAGGCTTTATCAGCTGACTGTCCATTTCGTCGACGGGGCCGCACCTCCTGCGCCTCCTGCACCTCCAGCGCCTCCTGCGCCTCCTGCGCCTCCTGCACCTCCTGCACCTCCTGCACCCCCGCCGC
>NC_137198.1:5149462-5181962 GCF_960531495.2 Zeus faber | reverse complement strand
TTGTAAGTGGTGAATGTGGGCGTGTGTGTGTGTGTGTGTGTGTGTGTGTGTGTGTGTGTGTGAGTGTGTGTGTATATATGAGGGAGCACCTGTGTGCAAGTCACTTTGTGTGCGTGTGCCAGCGTGTGTGTGTGTGGCTGTGTGTGGCTGTGTGTGTGTGTGTGTGTGTGTGTGTGTGTGTGTGTGTGTGTGTGTGTGGGTGGGTGTGTGCATGCCTGTGTGTGCGTGTGTCATCGCTAAGCTACAAGCCACGGTGCTGGCAGTACATCAGCCGCACGTCAGGCGGCTTCCATCTTTCTCCCCCTCCGTGTGGATTACACGATCCAGCAGCGGCGCCGTCGTCCATAATGGATGCCGCTGCCGCGCCACTTCCCTTATTAGCCAAACCCCTGCTTTTCCAGCCTTGCGCTACATAACGGCCATAAAATATTCACTCCGCGTGTCGTGTGGCGGAAACGCGTCTTCCCGTGATGGGCGCCGGCATCATCGCGCCGCTCACAACACTGCGTTCGGCTCTGCCCGCCTCGCCGGGGGGCGGCGCGCGAGGCCCGTCTCCGCCGGCGCATCCGTCCTGGAAAGCACGCGCTGTTCCTCTTTCTACGCCGCCTCCCAGGCCGCACCGCAGGGAGAGGGGGGAAAAGCCAGGGTCGCGGGGAGGGGTGGGGTGGGGACGCCGGGGGGGCGCGCGAGCCCCGGGCCGGCTCGCTCTCCCGGCCCGAGCCGGTTTGCCTCCATTTTCCCATTGATGACACGCTTCTTCCTCCGGTTGGTGGGTGGTGTTTGTCTTGCCTTGTCGTGTCTCCATCTCGACGGTCGCGGCCCCTGACAGCTCTCGGACTTTGCTGAAATTCGTCTTTATCAGCTTCGCAGTTTTTGGTTGGGGGCCGGACACGCTCGATGAGGCGGAGATAGCTGGAGCGATGAGCTCGAATCCCCACCCCCGCCCGCGGGACCGAGGAGCAGAACGTCCAACAGGTGGATGCAGGGGGAGGCGGAGGTGGCGGCGGCGGCGGCAGGCAAAGCGGGCGGGGCGGGGGCAGGCCCGGCCCGCCCGGTGGGCGCGGAGGTGCCGCAGCGCAGTCGGGTCGTCGGGACACGGCTCCGCCATGCGCTCCGCCTGCTGACCTTTCACCTCCGACCTTCTCCTCCATGCTGTGTATTAATCCTTCCTCTATCTCAAATTAACCTGTTTGTATTCTTCTCTTTCCTCCCCACCCCCCACCCTTTTCCTCCCGCCATCTACCCCCGCCCTCCCCTTTTTTATTCTTCTTCTTCCTCCACCTCCTCCTCCCCCTCTTCCTCTTCTCCTCCTCCTCTTTCTTCTGACCACTCTCCTCCCTCGCAGCAAAATTGTTCAGGTGAAAATTATTGACGACGAGGAGTATGAGAAAAACAAGAACTTTTTCCTGGAGCTGGCCGAGCCGCGCATGGTAGACATGAGTCTGCAGAAAGGTGCGGTACTGAACCTCCTACACTCCACCCCTCCGCCCGTCCCCCTCTCTCTCTCTCTCTCTCTCTCCTTCCCCCTCCTCCCCTCCCTTTCCTCTCTCTCCCTCCATCCCCGACACCTCTCACGTTGCTCCTATCGCTGTGCTCCTCTCTCTCTCGCTCTCTCTCTCTCTCTCTCTCTCCCCATCTCCATCTGTCTCTTGCTCTAACGCTCTTCTTCTCCGTCCCTATCTCCACGTCTCTCTCTCTCTCTCTCCATCTTCATCTCTTTCTCTTTTGCGCTCCCCGTGTCTCTTGCTCTCTCGCTCGCCCTGTCTCTCTCTCTCTCTCTCTCTCTCTCTCTCTCTCTCACTCTCTCGCTCGCTCTCCCTCCGTCTTCCTCCCACCTCTCTCTCTCTGTCGTCCGCGTCTCTCTCCATCTCCCTGTGCCACTCTCTCTCCCTCTCTCCCATCTCTCACTTTCGCTCTCTCTCCTCTCGTCTCTTTCTCCTTGTCCCTGTCATCCGTGTCTCTCTCTCTCTCTTTCTCTCCATCTTTCCCTCCAAGTCTATCACTCCTCTTCCATCTCTCTGTCTCCCCATGTCTCCCTCTCTGTCGCTCTCTCCCTCCATCTTTCTCTCACTCTCGCTCTCTCTTCCCATGTCTCTCTCTCTCCCCCCTGTCGTCCACGTCTCTCCCCGCCTCCCCCCGTCGGTCTCTCTCTCTCTCTCTCTCTGTCGTTCTCTCTCTCCATCTCGCTGTCGTTCTCTATCTCCCTCCATCTCTCTCTCTCTCGCTCTCTTTCCGCGTCTCTCCCTTTCCCTGTGCTCTTCCCTCTCCCGACCCTCTAACCCCCGCCCTCCTCCCTCTTTCCTTCCAGTCTGATTTGTCGTTCTTCATCCCTTGTTCTCTCTCCCTCTCTCTCTCCTCCTGCACGTCCGTCGGCCTCACGACGGACGCTTCTCACCGCCGTTATTCTAACGCCGTGTCTCCGCGTCACGGCGTCGCGTCACGGCGCACCCCCAAACACCCTCCAAAACACCGACCGCCCCCGCCCCCCCCCCCCCCCCCCCGGAGAAGCGGTTGTTGTCGTCGGCGTGAAGCCGGCGCGCAGCCCGAGAGAGCTGTTATCAGCCGCAGACCCATGTTTTACACCGGTAATCCATTCTAATGTGGGGGCACGTCCCCCCGCGACATGCAGGCTGGGGGAGATATTTTTAAGCCGCCCGCTTGGTGTGTTTTCCAGGGGGGGAAGTGAGAAACATTGGCAAATTGCCTCGGGTGGAATCACATTATCGATTTATCTCCCGCGGTTAGAAAGTCTAATTCACGGGGGCCGCCCGGATCCCGCCGCCGCCTCCCGCGCGAGAGACTAAATTTGACCGAACTTGTCCGGTTTGTGCATTCGGCGCCCGTCCAGGTTGTGAATCCGCCGGCCCCCGGCCGTGCGGCTCCCCGGGGGACACCGCCGCCGCATATCACGCCCCGAGAAAAGTGAAACAAAGCAGGCGGCAGGGGGCAAATCAGAGCGGGTTTTCATCACAAGTTGCGCGAGGGTTGGCTTTGTTTGCGGGCTGTTCCATTCTCTCAAGATCGGCGCGCCGTTACCTAAGAGCACCGTTACCTAAGAGCACCGTTACCTAAGAGCGCTGTTACCTCACGCCGTCGTTACCTCACGCCGCTCAGGGCCGGAATTAGGGAATTTGCTGAATCCAACACGCCGCCGCTGCCTCCGATCAGAGGAGGGACGTGCGAAAAACACCATTTTCAAATTTCCATCTATGATTTGGTGATAAATGACTTCCGTGGCTGAGGAGGGGTTTGCACATGTACGTAGCTGTGAGTTCAACCGAAGCGCTCACGTCGTTCATTGAAGCTACTGTACTGTGTACTGTACTATACTGTACACACACACACACACACACACACACACACACACACACACACACACATGCACGCGCACACACACACACACACACACACACACACACACACACACACACACACACACACACACATCCATCTGCACCTGGATGCTCTCCTTAAAAAAGTAGTCCGCCTCCGGTGCTCTGAATCACCATCAGGCAGATTGGAGCCAGCTCTGGTTTTATCTGGATGTTCTCGTGGTGACATTTGACTGCCACATAATGGCGTGAGCGGGAGATGCTCCCAGCGAATCACATTTCCCAAAATATGTTCAGCCAGTCAAGTTCCCTTTTTTTTGTCTGAAAGCACTGATCCCGTTGTAAACCAGCCGGGCCGTGCATCAACGGCAATTCAGCACGTCACGGCGGCCTCGCACACCGATCAGCGGGCGGCTTGGAAAGGCAGCTTCTCTGTTTGTTCTATTCCTATCTATTTGTCGACTTGAAAGTTGAAATTGAAATTCAGGAAAATAAATAAATAAAAACGCGCACACACGCGCGCGCACACGTAGAGCCTTATTTTCTTCTTTTCTCATTTTCTCACACCTACACCCATCAGGGTTCCTACTGTGAGGTTGTCGCGCTCAGTCCCCAGACATGCAGGTGACAGCGACACAGGCGACTAATGTGACAGAATAGGTGTGTGTGTGTGCGTGTGTGTGTGTGCGTGTGTGTGCGTGTGCGTGTGCGTGCGTGTGCGTGTGCGTGTGCGCGCGCGTGTGTGTGCTTGTCTGCGTGTGTGAAGGAGAGATGCGAACGCACGCCAGTGGCCAGGCTCTAGTCCAGGCACATTACCATCGCGGGCAGGGGAGCACGGCGCGGCCCTCGCTGCTTATGAGGATCACATCAGCATCTGTCCACCCGCCGGCGGCTGTTGTGCGGCGACCAGACGCCCCTGCTCGTCCGCTACTGTCCCGGTTTCCAGCCGGGCGTGCCGAGTCCCGACGGATATCCGTAAAACACCGAAATTTCCCGCTTTCCAACATCCAGGACAGAATTGTCTCGGGTTTTCCGGCGCAGTTAAGATATCGATAATAACGCCGCACTTGTTTTCGGCGCTCACATATACAGCGCAGACAGGCGCGCGGAAAAGAGCGCGGAGCGGCCACACTCGGGCCGCCAACACCTCCCATTGGTGACATCTCCAACTGAAATGAATATCGGTGTCAGAGATAATAGAAATGCAACCCTTGACGTTCTTTTTTCCTCTCCCCGCTGTTTGTGCACGGCATTTCCTTTCCTTGCTCAGCGCGACACTGCCTTTCTGGGTGTTGAACTCGTGACCGTCTGAATCCTTCACCCGTGACCATGTTGTTTTCGGCCTGCGCTGCAGCTACTAAACACAGCGTTTTGTTTTTTTTGCCAGGAATGTGAGTGTCAGGGTGCTTATCGCTTATTGGATTAAGTACACAGAGCAGCTATTGCAGGCGTGGTTAAATACATACAGTTGCTGTTCCGTAACAAATGCAGAAGGTTATACTTCCACAAAAGCAAAGACGTGCCTGGCTGCAGGATGAGGCTGAAGTCCCTTCTGAGCACCCGTAGGTGGCCATATTATGAACTGTTAAAAGTGTAATTTCTTACTGATTAGATACTTCATTTTAGGTGCTGGAGTGCAGCGTAGTCCTGATCGCTCGTGTGTTTGAGGTCATGGCGTCAAATACACCTTTTACAGTTTGTCTCTGCGGGCCACACCACTTACTGTAGGTTCAATCGTATTCACGTATATTCAGCACTGAGTTCCCTGAAAAGTCGCAGTTCTTTCCTATTCCAGCTTCTACATCTCTCCGCGCACAAAGTCTTCGAAGCATGACGACAAAACATTGATTTGGTTTTGTTCCATTTTCTTCCGAAAATAAAAAATTCCAGCTCCTGTGCTCGGTGTCCTTCCCTGCTGGAACGTCTGTTTCAAGGTCGCCGGGGGCGTGTGCCGCGCTCTTCTTCGGATTGCTTCCGTGATGGCGAGCGACAGCGGATCCCCCCTCCCGGCGATCTGTCACTCGGGCGTCTTTGTGCAAACGTTTGATCAGAGGCGATTGGCTGCGGCCCAGAATCCATGTCAGACTCGCGGCCAAACCCGCCCGGCTGACCGGCCGACGGTTTCATGTCTGGTTTGGTGATCTGGAGGAATGACGCATTTCTGCGGATTTAACATTCCGTCCGGCGCCGTCCGGTCCCACCGGGACCGTTCGGACAAAGCGCAACTCACAAAGCGTTTGGAATCAAATTATCTGGGACCTGCGGGGTTAAGTGAGAAACATTGCCATTGAATCCAACGTAGAATTATTACCGCAAAGATGTGGCTCCTTTTAGCCCAGCCTTAATAAGGGCTTAGCCATGTTTACCTTAACTGCCGGCTCTAATGAATGTTTGATCGCCGGCAATAAACATTAAATCTATATTTGATGAGCAGATAATGAAAAAGGTTCATTCTTTTTTTTCCTTGTTCCTATTAGCGTGCGACGCCTCCAGATTGAAACGCGCCGGAAAAAACCGACGCGGGGCGTTTGTTCTCCTCGTGCCGCAGCGCGCCGCCGCCATGTGATCCCACTCATTTGTGCGATATGATAATTCCTCACTTTTCATATATAATGTGCCCATTATATTGTTGTTTGCGAGCGCTGATGTGGGACTGATTGGGTTTGTTTTCTCCCTATTAAAGCCCGAGTGGGGAGCGGGGTTGATGAATATTCGATGTGGGTCTTTGTTTCGTGGCTGCGATGCTTCAGCCCTGCTCCATTTTTCGCGGCAGCCTTTTCTTCGCCGCCGTAACAAAAAAAAGAAAAAAAAAAAAAAGAAAAAAACATTTCACAGTAACTTCCATTTGTTTACCTAAAACATCTCCTACACGGTCACTCCTGGGACCCGGGGAGCATCTGTCACGTGTTTTGTCGTGGCGCTGCAGATCGGGGCGTCGTGTCCCGTGCTATCTGCTGCTTTTAAAATGCGCCTTTCACCTCGTGAAGAGAAAAAAAACAAAAAAAAAACAGCTTATGCGAGTCCAAGCCGGAGAGACTGACCGTAAAGTGGAGAAATGCATCAGCATGGTGGATACTCTGGGCTGGCGGGTGTGGTCCGGCGGCCCTGGCTCGGGACACTGTGTGAATAATGTGAAAGCAATCAAGCGCCCGCGTCCCGACCTGTCACTGAGTTGTTTACAGCGGCGCTGCCCTTTGAGTTCCAGCGAGCGGTCGATAGCGGCAGCACTACCTGGAGGTGGCGGGCCAAGCGCACAGCTCTGCCGCCGCTTCCGCCTGGGTTTTCAGGGGTCCGACCCACAGGGCTGGGGCCCTGTTGTTCTTGTTCTGATTTTTATGATTATTTTTCTCCGAGGCCTTTTGCCGTCTGAAGGTGTCTGACGCGACAGCAACCTCCAACTTGGATGAAGTGTCGCTAGATGGCTCTGTTGGAACGGAGCAAAATATAATAGCCTCAATCTAAGATAACGAAAATGCACTTTTTTTTTATTTGGAGGAACGGGCCAAAGGGAAGCACAGCGGCCACTGGGCCACCGGTCGTTATGTCACTTATTTATTTATTTATTATTAATTATATCGGCCCCAGGGTGCGTTGGCCCACTGGGAAAATGCCCGGTATTCTAGATTACCAGTCCACCCATGGATTTGGGGCAGTCCAGACATTTTATGCTCCAAGTTTGATCTACATTTATCTATATTTGGAAAAAACGTTGCCGTCGTACCGGAAGCAGCAGAACGTTTGCGGTGCGGGGCAGGCTGGGGTGGGACTTTCTCATGGGGCGAGGTGCAGGGTGGAGACACCATCGGTGCCTCTTGGTTGCTTCCCGCAGGATCTGCGTCGGGTCGAGACGACAGACAGCAGGAGCCGATGCTGCGTTCCATGGGAACTCGGAAAATTGTAACATTGTGTTGGAAGGAAGTTATGCTGCGTTTCACGAGAACTCAGAAAACCGTGATTAATCACAGACAATCGTCACTCCGACATTGCCTCACTGCGTCATCATCGCAAGAGCACGGCACACAAGGGAATATGAGACACCCACACCTGAAACACAAGCAGTTTATTAACTGTCCGAGCAGAGAGGATTGGTTGGTTGCTCCGCGCAGGGTGGAGACAAAGGACAGCAGGAAGTGATGCTGCGTTCCACGGGAACTTGGAAAATTGTAATTTGTGTCGCTTGGTTGTTTTTCACAGTAACTCGGGAAAACGGTTATCCTTGACTAACGCCGCTAACCTGGGCCCCGTGCGTTGCTGCCTGCGGCCGCGCTTCGCCCTTGTTTCGCCTTTTAACCTTTATTTGACTCGAGGTAAAGGTTCTTTCTCAGAAGCGCACCGGCCCCGGCCAAGAAAAGCAGCACACAAATTGAAAACACATAGACGTTAACAGAGCAAAACATCCCAAAAGTAGAAACAATTTGAAACACCAAACAGGTTGAAACCAATTTTGTGTATGAAGTAATGAATTGAAATGAAAAACTCAAGTATAATTATTATTAATTCGAGCATTAGAACAGAACCCTGATCTGACCCGTGGAGCCAGGTGATGGATGAAGTTATTTCAGCTTGAACTGCGCTTTGTGTTATTTGACTGAATGAATAAAGATTCAAGTACGAGGAGAGCCGACCAGTAACAGCTTTGCACAAAAAAGAAAAATGCTGCAATGATTTTTTTTTTTTGCCTTTCCACAGAACGTGAAGGCCAGACGGGCATTTCCTGTGAGAATCAGACGCGTTTTAATTTCCACTGAATTACTGGCGTCCGCAATGTTTTGAAGAAACCCTGGAAAACGAACACTGGGCCGGATCTGGTTTTAATTTCGGGCTTTAGTTTCGCTAACAGGAAGCGGAGCCACCGATTCGGGAAACAGACCTGGATCTACCTCTTGCTTCCCACCTTGGATCCCAGGTATCCTGGCATCCAGATGTCACGTATCGCAAATACAGCTTTTTTTAGCCTGATAAGAAGCATGTTCTCCATGGCTGCGGCGCCTCAGTCCTCACACAGCTCCACAGCGCGCACACACACACACACACACGCGCAGACACTTTCGTTTCGGGGGACAGCGCCGGACAGAACATATCGTCTTACATGTGCTTCCCATGTCGAGTGTTGCAGCGATGAGACAATGAGCGAGACGATCGCCCTTCAACCGGTGGTCCCGGGTTCAAATCCCCTGTTGTCAAACCGCATCCGCTTGCCCGAGGTGCCCCTGAGCCGCGCGCTAGCACACACACACACACACACTCACACACACGCTCCACTCCTCAAAGCTTCAGGGGAGTTGTTTTGTCACTGACCTTGCACTTTGACCTCGCTGTCGGGCGGCGCCAGTGAACGCAGCGTTTCCCTCCAGGATCAATAGAGGATCACATCGCATTATCCCACAGCGGCGCGGCGGCGCTCGGCGGCGGCGCTCGGCAGAGGCGCGTGCGCACAGAGCTGCACCCGCGAAGCACGGGCACTTTATACCGAACGGAGCAGCGGTTATCAAGCTTCTTCACGTCAGGGAACCTCAACTGGGCACTGAGCAGATTTTTATTGTTAGATACGATCCAGGATCCAAACATTCTCTGGTAGTGCTGTGGTGTGAACTTGCTGAAGTTTCGTGGTTAATCATTTCGATTGGGACCCCCCCGGAGCCTCTTGGTGGGACCGATGGCGTTCCCCGGACCCCAAATTGACGACCGTCGGCATAAAAGACAGAGTTGCATGAAATAAATGAAAGTGCTCGGTTCTACGTTCACGCTCTGGGGCTTTTCCCGACGATCGTTTCAAATGTGTCGCGCAGATCCCATGTTTTGGTCTAAAGCAGAGGCGGGGGAACCTGCGGCCTAACCCTAACCCTCCATTTACCGTCACATGGCCGCTGGGTGTTTCCCGGATGTATAGAGTCGGTGATATACCGTAGATATATATTTTTACAGTTTTCTAAAAGCAATTAGTCGTGTCCGTCGTTGGGTCCGATATGCTGTGCTCATGGTCTCACACTAATAAAAATCAAATCAACAAGCACACGGCAGAGAGCTCTCACCGTCCATGCCAAACAGTGGGTTCTGTGCCTCGGTAACAGGGAACGCTCTGGGCAGAAGTCGGATGACGCTTCATCACTTTAGGAGGAAGAGGACGAGCGGCCGAAAAACAGCGAGAGGCTCTGTGATCTGCACGACAGGGAATAGCACAATAATCACATGGATTCCCATCGCTCCGTTCACAGGTCACACAGCTGAGTGTGGGAGAACCCGGACCGGAGCTGTCTCACTGCCGGGCTCCTTTCCTGAGCAGATCAAGATCCGGGCATTTAAAAACACCGGCATTAACTAACCGTTAAATATGTTAGTATAATTTAATATAATTTAAAACATATTAATAAAACATTACAATCAATGTAGGTTTTCTCGAGTAATCTTTAAAATTGGGAAAACGCATCTAAAATTCTATTTTAGTTGTATTAAAAACTAAAAAAACGAAACTGGCACAGAAAACAAAAAGGTGTTGTTTAGCAACCGGTATTGAAGTCGTGATATTGAACATTTTTTGACGACTGCCCTGGAAAACCATTGAATTTCTCCATTTATTGTAATAGACGACACAGCGATAGACGGAGATCAGGAAGAAAGTTTGGAAAGGAAAGAAAGACGGGGGGGGGAAACGGGCCGAGGCAGTTTGAGAAGAGGGGCGGCGGGACGGAGGGGCGGAGGGATGCAGTGGGGGAAGAGCGCG
This sequence comes from Zeus faber, assembly GCF_960531495.2. Lineage (NCBI taxonomy): Eukaryota > Metazoa > Chordata > Actinopteri > Zeiformes > Zeidae > Zeus > Zeus faber. The sequence continues at coordinate 5,171,909 of NC_137198.1, read as the reverse complement.
GGGTGGCGTCGGAAACCTTCAGACGACACGGGGGGGGGGGGGGGGGGGGGACAAAAACACCAAAAAAAACCAGCGTCACTCGCAGAGAGAGAGAGAGAGAGAGTGTTCATGTATAAAAGCTAATGAGACAGAGAGCCACAGTGGCTGGGTGCATGCCTGCAGGACTAATGCAGGAAAGGATCCCCCCATTCTGCCACTTCCACTTGGGATCAGAGCCAACGTGGGGAGCACGGCAGCCTCCATCAGACTCCACACGCTGGACTCACATGCTACTGCTGGAGTGGCTGCTCTCTCCCTCTCTCTCTCTCTCTCTCGCTCCCCCCTCTCTCTCTCCCTCTCTCTCTCTTTCTCTCTCGCTCCCCCCTCTCTCTCCCTCTCCCTCTCATCCCCCCCCCTCTCTCCCTCTCTCTTTCTCCCTCTTCCCCCTTCTCTCTCTAGCTCTGTCTCTCTCTCTCTCTCTCTCTCTCTCTTGCTCTCTCCCTCTCTCACTCTCGTCCCCCCTTTCTCTCTCACTCTCTCTCTCCATCTCTTTCTCTCTCGTCCACCGCCTCTCCCTCTCTCTCTACCTCTCTCTCTCTTGTCCCCCCTCTCTCTCTTGCTCTCTCTTGCTCTCTCTCTCACTCTCTCTCTCTCTTGCTCCCTCTCTCCCTCTCTCTCTTCCCCCCTCTCTCTCTTGCTTTCTCTCTCACTCTCTCTCTCTCTCTCTCCCTCTCTCTCGTCCCCCCTCTCTCTCTTACTCTCTCTCTCTCTCTCGCTCTCTCTCCCTCTCCCTCACTTCAAATCTTTCTGTTCGCTGCCTCCACACCCCACCGTGACTCACTCCCGAGCGTCTAATTAGTACTTCATGTGAATTTACTTTTTTTATCTTTACAGAGAACTTGTCTGACTCCCTCTGGCTCATCGAGACGCAACAGTCAGAGAGCAGTCAGAGAACAGTCAAAGAACAGTCAGAGAACAGCCGTCCCGTCGTGTCTGTCTGGCGGTGCGTGCCGCCTGTCACGCCCCCCGCCACACGCCGGGCCTCCATCAAACCGGCGCCGTCTTCGCCACGGCACGGTCGCCCTTAGCCGCCGCGTCACCCTCCCCCTCCCCGGGCTACGGCGCCCACGTCATTTCACCAGAAAGCTGGGGGCCCCGAGTTCCTCCGGCTTGAGCCTTTGTGCGGGTCACACTCGGCCGGGTGCACGTCCGCGCCTCGGAGGGCGAGGCGCCGCTCTCTCTCAGAGAGGAGTCGCCTGAAACAAACTTTTTATCGAGACGAGGGAAAAAATGCAACCTCCTCCCCGCGCAGGCGTCTGAAGGTTGCGGTCGGCCCCTGCTCCTGGTTTCCCCGCCCCCAGCCCGTCAGGACGGGTGCCAAAGGAAAGAGGGGAGAGTTGGAGCTGACGTTTTATTTTATTATTTTTCTTTTTTTAATTTTCGGGGGGAGCGGATTCATTCGTTTCGTGGATTCGTTTTCTCGGGGGAAACGCAGCGGAGGGAGTTGGCAGGTGACGCAGGCTCCGTTACGTGACGACGGTAGGAGACACGCAGCGGCCGAGCCGAAAGGAGACGAAACACAGAGACATGCAGAAAATATCCCTCTTAACATCCATCCCTACCTCCCTCCACGCTGTGTGTGTGTGTGTGTGTGTGTGTGTGTGTGTTTGTGTGTGTGTGTGTGTGTGTGTGTGTGTGTGTGTGTGTGTGTGAAAGCTAAATAACGGAAGTGTGCAGCGGCGCGGTATTAAGTATTTAAGCAGCCTAAGTGGGAGGACGCCGTGCGACGGAGAAACCACTCGAGGTTTCATGTCGATGCCGACGTGCCGCTCCACGGCTCCACCCTCCGCCTCACCTCGCCTGCCGGCGAACGAAAGGCCTCCGCTCGACGGGGCTCGGGGGGAAAAAAAAAATTAAAAAAATAAAAAACACCGCCACCATCCGCCACCATCCACCACCATCCGCCCTTTGTGTGGCTGTAAAAGTCGGAGCTTATCGCGCCACCCCCGCCCCCCACCCCCCGGTTTCACCTCCGATGAGTCTCTTCCTCTTCGGTGTCGCGGAAGAATAAAAAAAAATAAAAATAAAGGCGTTATCTTCCTTTCTGCCCCCGAACGGTGAAACAGAAAAGTCAGAGGTGATAATGGATTAGTGCCGCGGGGGGTGAGGGTTGGGTTACCAGGGGGGAACCTCCCCCTCCCCCGTCGCCGTAAATAATCCTTCCCCCCCGGTCGACGTGAGGAGTCACCCCTGCGCCTCGGAGCTCCGCGCCTACGCCGTGTAATCCGGCGCCATTCCCCCCACTGCCCGAGCGGGACCCTTTTTTTTTTTCCGGACGGCAAAAAGCCCGATTCACTTTCCAGGTCGTTGGACGCGTGCGAAGGAACGTTTTTTTACGGCCGAGAGCCTCGTTAATTACCGACGAGGCCGTCACTGGCCCTGTCCTGACGCCGGCGGGATTTGACAACGTCGGCGTCACTGCCGCACGATCCCGGTAAAACCTTTTAAATCTCACCTGAGCCGCCTGACACGGCCGCCTGGATGTGCCGAGGACGGGCGTTTCTCGGGGTGGACGCGGGAGTTCGGAACCGGTTTACCTGTTCCGCCCCCGCGGTGCGAGACGTGCGACGCGAAGGCCGCGCCTTCAAATCTTCGAGTTCTGCGACTCCGGCCCGGGTCCCGAAACGTGCGCTGGGTTTGTGAGCAAAAGAGCTGCGACGCTGAAGCTCATGCGCCCGCCTCCGGGGGCGCGGCGTGCACGGGGGCGCGGCGCAGGCCCGGGACTCCCCACCTCGTGTCGTGAGGAGCCGTCGTTCGTGCACTGGGCTTCTGCATCCCAACATGGCGGGGCCCAGATCCAGGGACCCCGCCACTGACGGTTCCATCGAGTTATAATGGCGAGTTATGGCTCCGGGTCGGGCTCAGCGGCCCCCCCTCTGGGGCCCCCCGCGTCTCGTCGGAGGGGCTTTCGGCGCTCCATCCCGGTGCCGACTGGAGTCTCTAAGCGGCTGCTATTGAATGAATTAGCTGCCTAATTGGGCCGAGATAAAGACTCCGCTTCCTTATCGCTGGCCATTACAGATGACAGGAGGGATCTCCCAGATGGAAGAGACAGAGGGTCAGGGCCGAGCTGGTGCCGCTGTCGAGGGGGCGCAGCAGCAGGTGGAGGGAGGTTCTACGCCCCCTCCTCCGCTAGAGTCATCCAGCGGGTGAAATAAATGATCCGACGATCGACTCGGTGGTTGGAGATGGATCACGTGGGGTTTCATCATCGTTCCGATCGACCGCATGGATATTTTTCACGGGTGCTTTGAGACGTGCTTGACAACGTACACTGGATGGGAATGCTGGTCCAGATTTAAAGTTTAAAGTCGTTCAAGTTATTCACGTATTTATTACCTTATTTTACTGTCGTTTTTATGGTCCAAATTAATAACATAACATCACAAAATATATATAACCACAGGTTAATTGATTATAAAAAATTCGCTAAACATTTATTATAGCTTTAGAAAGTGTTCATTACTTTAATACTATAGTGAAGTATGCAAACATTGTTTTAATTATTGGATATACTGTGTGTATATGTGATAGACACATATACACATTTCTATAAAATGTATAATATATAACATGTTAATGAGAGAACTATAGTTCTAAAGCTACGGTCGCACCGCCGGCCACACGGCTTCTGTGACCGTGCACCAGCGTTGGTGGGCGTCGGCTCAAAATGGACTGGCTGTTGTGGGCGTGGCAAACATTTTGAACCTCTCTCCTTTTCCGTAGTTAATATACATTATATAGATGGATGGTGCCGTGTCCACTCTTTTTGAAATTAAAATGGTGTAACTGTGAACTTGGCAAAATAAATAACCTCACGAAAAATTACGGAAATATTCTTGCCATCCATCCCTTAAAATAAATGAGTACTTTTCATTTTAGAGAAAATGACCTGTTCCTTATTTTATCGATAGTTTAAGGGACGTTTTTTCATAAAAAAAATAAAAATAAAATAAGCCGAAATCATGAATTTTTTTTTCCAAGGATCAGCGCCATTGAGAGCATATCTTCCCTCCTATTGGCTGTCGCCCGGTGCTCGGCGCCGCTCATTTGCATGAAGTTGAAACCTGCTCAGCTTTCCTTGTCGCCGTGAAGCTGTCGGCTCGTCGCCGGTCGTGGCTGCGCCCCCGCGCGGGCGGATGAAGCCGCGCCCCGTTTGAAATGCATCGCGGCGCGTGACCGGTACCATGAGTTGCGTTCTTGTACGGAAAGTGCAGCTGGAACGTTGCAATCTGCGTCGACGCAGGAAGCCGTTAGGTTCACCGTCACCTCACCAGGTCCAGAGAAAGAAAAAACAAAAGCCTCCATTGGAAGATTAGTCGCTGCGAGAAAAGGTCCTCGCTCAGTGAGTTTCCTGTGTGTCCTGACCTCCTGCAGCGTCGTTTAGCTCCTCCGTAGGAAGAACGTCCCGAAGCTGCAGAGCCACGCCCCCACTGGGCCTCATTCACCAGCCAGAGAAATGTTCTTACGTATGATGATGAATCTCAATCACCCTAAATTGACCAGCATGTGCCCAGAACTTCTAATAAGCATAGACCACGCCCGATTTCTCCATATAAGGAAGTTCCTGCTGCTGCTCAGAGACGACTCGTGTACTGTATATTTTATACGGCATTGTATTGTATAATATTGAATATTGGTCCATTTTCAACAATTGTGGTTCGAATATGCCTATTACATTTATTTTAAGTTCGGCTTCATCATTTTCTAGGACATCTTTCTTGTTTGTGGGTGTGAGCGGTCTGAGGCAGTTCTTAATTCTTCATTTACTCCTGAAGTAAGAAAAAGTTAAAATGTGTAAATATTGATGAATCCCAATTTTTTTGCTCGAAGCGCGCAAAGCGTAATGTACAATTCCTGAGCCACTGTTCTCCAGTGAGGTCCACTGGATCCATGCGTCACCCTCGAAAGTGTGGAAACAATGTTTTTTCTGTGACATCAGTGTCCTTTGCCACGGCATTTACTGTGCTGTTTACAACGCCTTGTTGGATCTCAATGTGTGCAGTAAATGCAGATGTTTGTACGAGACAAGGTTTGTGCACCTTGTCTCACCTCTCGGGAGCCTTTGGAGATGGCGGCTGAGCAATCCCACTTCTCTCCAAGGGGCGGTGGGTCCGCCTCAAAGGGGCGGAACCTCCGCGGTGGCGCTCGGGGAGGACGGGCTGGCCCGCCGCCGCGCGCTGTATTCCACGGCGGGATCTCCTCCGGCTGTGTCAGGGCGGAAGGGTGCATCTGTTCCCGTCCCGTCTCCGGGGGGAGGGAGGCGGGAATGAACATCTCAGCCCTCTGAGCAGAAGCGGGGGGTCTCCAGGGAGGGGCAACAAGCTGCAGCTGGTGCTCCATCCAGGCGACGGCGTACATCATCATGGGGAAGGTTCTGCGGCTTGATCGTCATTTACCGAAAGGGAAAGCAGGGAAGCGCGTTTAAGCGCGGACTCAGTTACACGGAATTCAGCGTCATATGTTGAATGAGAGTTTGTAGCATTACGAAGCAGAGGCCGGTTACAGGTTATAACGCTCAGGAGCAGCCTGGCCGCTAAAAGCTGCCGTTCCGGCTGTTCTGCAAAAATCCGCCCCCGGTATTTGGGGGCAGGGAGGCCAAGGCGGGTGAGGGGTGAGAAGCAGCTGTCGCCCTTCGCCAGAGCAGCGACCCCAGCACCTGTTGGCACAGGGACGCGACCCTGAGATGCCGTCCCCGCTCTGGAACTGCCGCCGCCGCCGCGAGCTCAGGAGGACGGCCAGGCGCGGGAGGTGGACGCCAGAGGATTCGGGAATCTTTGCCCCCGGTAAAACTTTGCAACTGCCTTAATCCCCGCGAGACGCTCCCTTGGTCTTCTCTGGTCTTGCCGGTGGGGTTCTGTGCTGTGTTGAGCACCTCCCTTGCGGAGCCGTGAGCTTCGAGCACGGGGAGGTGGGAGGGCTGGGCGCTCCCGCTCCCGCTCCGAAAATCTGTTAAACCCCCTCTCGGTTGACAGCTGCCGCTCGGGGTCCTTACTTGGCTAATTTCCAAAGTGCGGAACTGCCTCTCTGAATGCAGATGGCGCAATTAATATAGAAATCCAAGAGGGATTACCTTAATATGGCCAGAGAATCCCAGAATTAGATCACTGCGACACTCATACCAACCCTTCCAGTTTAAATGGGCTCATGTGGAGATTATTCTGCACTGATGTACACAGATCCCACCGACCCTGCGTCAGGGCTCCGCGTGCATGAAGGCCTGGAAGGAGACGTTCCACCAGATCTGATGTGTGTGCGATGGTAGGTTTGTGCCGCGTGCATGTGAATGTATCCCTGCTCTGATTGAGTTACCCCTCCAAACCCGGACCCGGATCCGGGCAGAGGCGTACGAGGCGGCCGGGGTGTAAATTGTAACATGGGAACCCAGACTGAGCGGTGAAAAAAAACCACAACATTTAACATAATTGCATCCGTCCATCCATCCATTTTCGAACCCGCTCCATCCTGGTCGGCGGAGCAGCCCAGACGTCCCTCTCCACAGCCGCTTCCTCTCGGCTCTCCTGGGGGATCCCTCGGCATTCCCAGTCCAGCCGAGAGATGTCATCTCTCCAGCGTGTGGTGGGTCTATAGATGCCCGATGCCTAGAAGATGCCCGAACCGCCTCAGCCGACTCCTCTCCATGTGGAGGAGCAGCGGCTGTGCCCTGAGGTCCCCCCCGGATCGCGGAGCTCCACCCGCTAACACGGAGAGTGACCCCCGCTGCCCTGTGGAGAAACCCCATTACAGCCGCTCGTATCTGCGATCTCATTATTTCGGTCGCTATGCAAAGCTCATTATCATAGTTGAGGGTGGAAACGAAGCCCGACAGGTAAGTTCAGATCTTCGCCTTGTGGCTCGGCTCCCTCTTCACCACCACGGTCCGGTACCAGTACCTGCATTACTATACTGCTGCACCTAGCCGATCAATCTCCCGATCCCTTTTACCCTCATTTGGGAATAAGACCCCGAGATACCTGAACTCGTGCGCGGCGAAGATCAGGGTGCGATGGCGCCGAAAGGACGCACATCATCTGCGAAACGGCAGCGACGCCGCCCCCACGTCACCAAGCCGGACGCTCTCCAGACCCCGGCGACGACGCCCACCTCAATGCCAACGACACGGACGCATAAGGCACCGGACGGCTCGCGGGACGCGGGCCTCCCACGTGGCCACCTCGGGGGAACGCGCTTGTAAGCCTTCTCCAAATCCACAAAACACGTGTGGGCTGGTCGGGCTGGACTCCCGTGCGCCCTCCGTCACCTGTCCGCTGCTCCGCGGCCAGGACGGACAACCCCACTGTTCCTCCCGAATGTGGGGTTGGACAGTGGGTCGCAGTCTCCTTTCCAGCTCCTTGGCCGAGACTTTGCAGCTTCAGATTTCAGATAAAATAAATGAAAATGTAATCTATTGTACCAATTTAATTATAAGTACCTCGTTACCAGAATCTAAACTACAACTACCTCATTCAGTGAATGACCACAAGAACTCTCAGCAGTTTAAAAATATTTTGTTTGTTTGCCAGGACTAGCAGGCAGCTCAGTGTGCAGGTCATCATCTCCCCGCCCCCGCGTCGCTGTTCCTCCACCCGTGGCACCAATGTCACGACTCCGGCCCCACACATGCGCACGCACGCACGCACGCGTGCACGCGCACACACACACACGCACACACACACACACACACACACACACACACACACACACAGTGCCACCGAGCTCAGAGAAATCACACTCGCATGGATGAATGGCTCTAATTCAAAAACGGGAGCGCTATTCATTCTTTTATTCATTCATTCATTGGGAGGGTCCTGGCTTTATTAAATCTGCGCTGCTCTCTGGGGTCACATCTGGGACTGTCCTGACATGAATTATTAACAGGTCTCTGCAGCACCGTGCATTATGAGAGAGTGTTGTGTGGGAGCGTTTGAAGGGTGCCATCCTAAACACCAGGAGCTAACTTATTTAGGTGAAAGCAAGTCCCCCCAGCATCAGGGCGGTATCTTATGTAATTTCTTTTAACATAGCCCAAGGCAACTGGCAAACAACCGATAACAAATGCACGTTACTATTATATGTACATAATATACATAGAATCTACTCAAGAAATACCATAGAGAAACATATAGTAGAGTAAAACTATACAGATCAGCCACATTAAAACCAGTGACCAGTGAATAACATTGATCATCTGGTTCCAATGGCACCTGTCAAGGGGTGGGATGTATTATTATTATATACTATATACTGTTATATATTATAATTATATATATACTGTTATATATTATTATTATATATATACTGTTATATATTATTATTATATATATATACTGTTATATATTAGTATTATATACATACTGTTATATGTTATCATTATATATATACTGTTATATATTATTATTATTATTATTATATAGACATATACTGTTATATATTATTATTATATATATATAGTGTTATACATTATTATATATTATTATTATTATATGAGGCAGCAAGTGAAGAGTCAGTTGTTGAAGTTGATGTGTTGAAGCAGCGTAAGGATCTGAGCCACTTTGACAAGGAGCACATTGTGATGCTGGACGACTGGGTCAGAGCATCTCCACAAGCACAGGTCTTGTTCCCGCTATGCAGTGGTTACTACCGACCAAAAGAGGTTCAAGGAAGGACGACCGGTGAACCAGCGACAGGACCATGGGGCCCAAGGCTCATTGATGCACATGGGGAGTGAAGTCTAGCCCGTCTGGTTCGATCCCACAGAAGAGCTACTGTAGCACAAAGTGTTGAAAAGGTGAATGTTGCTATGATAGAAAGGTGTAGAACACACAGTGCATCACAGCTTGCTGCGTATGGGAGCGCTCACAGTGTCCATGTTGACCCCTGTCCACCACCCAAAGCACCTACAATGGACACGTGAGCGTCAGAACTGAACCATGGAGCAATGGAAGAAGGTGGAGGTCTGATGAATCACGTTTTCTTCTACATCATGTTGATGGGCGGGTGCTTGTTGCTGTTTACCTGGGAAAGAGGTGGTACCAGGATGCATTATGGGAAGAAGACAAGCCGGCGGAGGCAGTGTGATGCTCTGCTGGGAAACCTTGGGTCCTGGCGTTCATGTAGATGTTACTTTGACACCACCTACCTAAACGTTGGTGCTAACGTCTTGGTGCCAAATACCACAGGACACCTTCAGAGGTCTTGTGGAGTTCATGCCTGGACGGGTCAGAGGCCTAAACAATATTAGGCAGGTGGTTTCAAAGTTGTGGCTGATCGATGTATGTTGTTGTACAGAAAAAATTATAGAGAATAGAATTGTAACACTAATGATCTGATCATTGTTTTATTTATTTTGAATACACAATCGCACCATTTGAATGATTGATTGAATCGTTTTTTAAATCAATAACTAACATAACATTGTTGTTAGAAGTAAAATAGCAACTGGAATAGCCAGTAATTGCGTTGAAATATTGAAATAAGTAAACAATGAATGCCATAATTATATCTACTTTACATAATAATATACTTTCTTACATACTGTCATTAAAGTAATAAAATGAGAAATCCCTACTACAGAGTACTATAATATCCTTATAGTTAAATATAGCTACAGTATATATACTTTATAATATATCTATATATACTATATAATATACTGTAAGTATATGTACACTGCATACTCTATGGGTAGTTTGGAATTGAAGACTACAGACATGCTTGTTACTCTTCTAAATGACGGGAAATTTACAAAAGAGCAGAAAATAATCACTTCACGTTTTCTTTTCCCCCAATGGCTGCACCAAGCGAGCTGTCAAAACAGCATTGATTTTATCAACATGTAATTAAATGGTAATTCAGTGATGTATTGTTATTGCTGGGAACACTACACGAACAGTCCCTTTAATTATCCCTGATTGTGATTATAACTTTGCATATTTCCGCCGGCGTCGTTATCTGGCTGTGTTTCCCGCTGCAGTTCCGCATTGTTTGCTTGACTTTGTTTAAATAGGCAAAACTCAACTCAACTTTGGGATATACTCGCTATAAAAAACTAAAATGAAAAGATGACTTGACTAAAAATCTTTTATTTCACCGTTTCTCAAATGGGAAAACAGCATGGGGGGGGGGGGGGGGTTCGGTGGGAGAAAATAGAAATCATTAAATGTAATAAAATAATTAAGTTTAATGCGAACTTGCAAGAAGTCGGATTTACCAGTTAGTTAGCTGACGTACCATCTGTTGATAAGAACGTTTGATTACAATGATGTGTTTTGGCTCTTTATTTTCCTGACAATCTTTTATTCCAAAAATATATTTGGAAAAATGAGCGCTGTTTGGCTTCGAAAGTGACTGTGAGTGGGTGCGGTGGCCAAAAGCATCTGAGCACCGATGGCGGAAATTGACGTAACGGCGAGCGAGACGTCATCAGCATGTGAGTGAACTGCACTTCAATCAGGAGACTTATTGACGTGATTTGGCAAGAGGACTCCGTGACGCTGCGGCGCTTGAACCGAAACCAACAGATAAACGTATGAACGGAGGAGGGGTGTGTGGGTGTGTGTGTGTGTGTGTGTGTGTGTGTTGTGTGTGTGTGTGTGTGTGTGTGTGTGTGTGTGTGTGTTGTGTGCGCGCTCCTCCGGTAGACGACTTGCCGTGTAGATGGTGACGACGACTCGGCAGCTGTGGGAGTGAATCCTCACCTGAGCCTCAGGGTGTGGCTCCCTCCACCCCTTCATCCCTCATCTGTCCATCTCTCATGCCGGTGGTGATGGAGACTGCGCCGTTGCTGGCGCCCTGGGGAGTCCCGGGGCGAGGGTGGAGGCGGAAGCGCTCCGGCGTGGCGTCCGAAACTGGAGGAGCGGGCGGCTGTACAAACACTGGCGGGGAGACCGGATTCGCATTCCTGAGCGAACTTAGGGTAGATCTCCATAAGATATGAGTTTGGTTGATTGACAAATTTATCCTCAACGACGTGCTTTCCCTGCCGCCGCGCGGCCCCGTCGTTGGAGGCTCCCCGCCCATTCACCGCACCCTCGAGGACAGGCCACGCGGCTCCGCCCGTTTTTTTCCTCCCCCGACTCGGGGCCCCGCGCTCGACGGACACGTTCTGGGAGCAGGCCCGGCCCCTCCGCCCCCAAACGGATCCCTTTCCTCCCATCGGCGCCGCCTGATTTATCCGCGCTGACGGGACGAGGCGGCGGCGCGTGTGGGCGTTGAAGGGCGGAGATCCGTCACTGAGCGTGATGACAGCACCGCCCGCGTCAGAAAAACCCCCCTCGGCTTCCGGCAGACTCGCAGCCCGAGGGGGGAGGCGGAACGTCGCGAGGGGGCGGTTGCCTGGTTACGGTTGCCATGGGTGCGACGCGCCGTCAAGAGTCCTCGGTGGTAATGGATTTAAATTGAACTGTTGGATTTGGAGCTCGGAGAGGCGGAGGAGAGGTGGGCCGGGGAGATAAACACGGGAGGGAACGACAGAAATAGTCTCTAACAAAATGTAGAAAGAGCGAGGAGGGGGAGGGGAGGAGGGAGATACAGTCAACCAAAACAACAGTCAACCTCCTCCTTCCCGCCTGCCGGAGAGGCATGCAGGCGGGAAGGAGGAGGGCGTGCTTCAAAGCGGCCCCCGAACCGGGTGGCGGCCGGTGCTGATATTGATCTGTTCGTATATATATTAAGCTAAATAATACGTCTTCGATTTGACGACATCACAGAACGTGGGGCTGCTGCTCCTCCCCCCCCCCGGAAGAGTGGGAAGGGGCCGGCGGCGTGAGGAGGGCTCCGTTCCTTCGGGGCCCTCCTTCACAGCGGAGGCGGCTCGGCTCCTGCCTCTCTGCCGAGCGGCGCCGTTCGTCCGCGCTCGGGGTCCCATCGGTGACCCCAGCACCGCGGCCGCCGTACATCACGCCCTGGCACAGCCACTCCACGGAGAAACCCCCTGGTGAAGTGTGTGTGTGTGTGTGTGTGTGTGTGTGTGTGTGTGTGTGTGTGTGTGTGTGTGTGTGTGTGTGTGTGTGTGTGTGTGTGTGTGTGTGTGTGTGTGTGTGTGTGTGTGTATATATATGCAAAGTGTCCACGGTGCGCAGGTTCCGTGCATCGGCGCTTTACGCTGTGATCGTGGTTGGCGCCGCGCGTGCATGCGTCGGACCCTATTATCCCCCCTTCTGTCCGCTCCGGTGACAGTATCAGGCTGGTAATCTACTCCGTAATTGGCGGCTGCTGACACGGCGGCGTGTCTGATATGACCTGAGAACAAACAGACTGCTGGCAGGTGGGGAGAGTGGAGAGAGCCTGTTCTCCGCCCGGGTGACGTGGGCTGAGGAAGCCACACCGGAGAGGGGACGCAGGCGGGAGGCACGGGTGTAAAAAAAACAAGTCAATCTTTCGCGAAGTCGAGGCAGGGTGTGATCCCGCGCAAACATTTGACCTGTCAGCCGAGGCAGCCTTCGATGGAATGAGCCGATCTTCCAGGTGTTCCCGTCGGGGGAAGTCAGCTTGGCCGCCGGGACACGAGACTCTCGAGACTCTCGGTTTTTTTCTGGCACGGCGTCCGGTGGCCATTAGCGGAACCGCAGCTCGGGGGCCCTTCGAGATCGCCTCCGACACTCGTCCGTGACGCTCGCCTCCTCGTCCCAGACCCTTTAAAGGTCAGCGCGGCAGCTACCCCTCCGTACGTTGTAGTCCCGACGCCATTTTTCGTGACGTCCGCGTTGGATGAGGGAGGCTGCGTAAACGAGCCATCCAAGCGGCTCCAGACAGAGGACAATAATGATGACGATGATCGACCGGGAAGTATTCACCACGTTTTTACATCACCGCACTCCCGCGTCACCGTGCCTACAAATTCGATTGCCGCAGCGCCCTCGCCGGCCACGTATAACAAACATGATTGCGCTTATGATTGCGCTTGTGACTTAATTCTTAAGTCACGCTCGCCGGTCAGCCGTCTCGGGATGTTGGGCGCGACGTTTCGGGAGGTGGCGAATCAGGCGGTCGCGGGCGTCGTTCGCAGCCGTGCGGTCCATTTCTGTGGCGGTCACGCACGGGGCCCGATATTGGCCGATGAAAACGGGGCCTCGAACGCGAGTCTGCTCCCTCTCTGTCGCGCACACGCTGCCTCCTCCAGCTCCGCCGCTCAGCTGTCGTCCCCAAAACATCTTTTTTTTTTCCCCCTTCTCACTCTGGGCTTCAGGAAAGAGACTAATTTTCTCCAACTGATTTTTGAGTTCCCCATCCAGCGGGGACGTGACTGAGGTATTTCCGCACACGCCGGGTGTGTGTGTGTGTGTGTGTGTGTGTGTGTGTGTGTGTGCGTGTGTGTGTGTGTGTGGCTGTGCACGCGCTCTCCTCCGGTAGACGACTTGCCTTGTGGATGTTGACGACGACTTGGCAGCTGTGGGAGTGAATCGTCACCTGAGCCTCAGGGTGTGGCTCCCTCCACCCCTCCACCCCTCCACCCTTCATCCGTCCGTCTCTCATCCCTCTCTACCTCCAGCCACAATCGGCATCAGTCATCCTCCTTTCATCCAACCTTACACTTGGCTCCCGGGCACCTCGCTCTTTCTCTAAAACCAACTCCATCCCATTGTGCCTCTCCCTTCATCACCCCGTACTCCACCCCTCCACCCCCATCCGTCTCCAAACCCCAAAGACATTCGCCCTACCTCCACACACTCGCTCACCCAACCTTCCGGCAATCCATCAATCCATACAAACCCACCACCCTATCATCTGTCATCCCTCCAGCCATCTCCCCAATCCTTCCTTCCATCCCTTTAACCATATTCCACCTATCCCTCTGTCTATCCCTCCATCCATCCACCCCTCTATCATCTATCATCCCTCCATGCATCCACCCAGCCCTTTAACCGCCCATCTCTCTATCTATCTGTCATCCAACCAACCCTCCATCCATCCATCCACCCACCCATCCATCCATCCATTCATCCATCCACCCACCCATCCATCCATCCATTCATCCATCCACCCATCCATCCATTTATTCATCCGTCCAACCGTCCATCCATCTATATCCCCGTCCCTCAGTGCTTAGATCCTCCACTCTCCACCCCCCTTTCCCTGCGTCCACCCCAAAATGGTGCATCTCTCTGGTCCAGACCCCCTCCATCCATTCCCCTCCACCCACGTGTGCCCTGTGGTACAGCGCAGGGTGCAGAACCCTCCTCCGCTTCCAGCTACGGGGGCCAGAATAGCCGCCATAAGTCAAACGATGATTTGGCCCAAATGAGCTGTGTAGAGAGAAGCCGAATAACAGCGGCGTACTGATGCCGTGACTCAGAGGGAGAGAGGGAGAAGGACTCATTCTTTTGTAACGACACAGATCTGATTAGGCCCGAGCGCACAGGGAGAACATGCTGATGATGATAATGGTTAAACACTGAACACCCACCCACCCTGCCCCCGCCCCCACCTCCCTCCGCCCACGCCCCCTTATACAACCCCAACTTCAATTACATCCATTTGGTTAATTTTCCCTATCGTCATTGTATTGCCGGCAGAATGACAGCCCATCTGAGAGCCAGATACCAGCCTGTCGCACTGTGTGTGTGTGTGTGTGTGTGTGTGTGTGTGTGTGTGTGTGTGTGTGTGTGTGTGTGTGTGTGTGTGCGTCTGAGGGGGGTGCGTGTGTGTGTGTGTGGGTATGTGTGTGTCCGTGTGTGTGTGTGTGTGCGCATGTGTATGTGTATGTGCGTGTGTGTGGGTGGGTGTGCGTGTGCGTGTGGGAGGGGGTCTGTTTGTGTGTGTGTGTGTGGGTGGATGTGTGTGTGTGTGTGTGTGTGTGTGTGTGTGTGTGTGTGTGTGTGGGTGGATGTGTGTGTGTGTGTGTGTGTGTGTGTGTGTGGGTCTGTACCAAACTCATCCATTACCTTTGCTGAACAGTGCAGACTTGAATCGTTAGTTTGGGCTCATTAGAACATAATGATTGATGTTTAATTCATTTTTCTCCAGTAGAGACATCAAACACACTTCTATACGTCAGGGAAACAGGAAACTGGGAACAGGAAATTCATTGCTTTACTTTTTTTTTTTTTTCTAAGTCGACACCTTTGATATGTACCAGATTTATGTTCTGGGGACATTCGTTAATAATGACCACATTTTTGACTGATATTGGACTCATACTGATATTACATGTAACAAGCTACTTAGTACATAGTAATAATTCATATTTATAATTTATACCCTATATGCCCGTAACAATAATTCATCCTGTACAATATACATATTCTGTATATTTTTATATATGTCTATATTATGTTTTCTTATTTTGTATTTTTTGGCTATTTGTATATACGGTATATCTGACAATTTTAGTTTTATTTTTACTTCCCCCATTATCCAATTTTCTTCCATTATTATTTTTATTCTTCTTTTTTTTTTTTCAACGACTTTTAAGCTTCTTTTTTTTCAAACGCTAATTGTCTGTAGAGAAACGCACCCAACCTCACCAGAACAAATGATCCTGTCTCATGGAAAAAACACACACAAACACACAAACACACACACACACACACACACACACAAACTGAGCGCCACGTCACCGTTGGCCCACGGATTATCCGCGGTTCACACTTAACGATAATCACGCGAGCCGCCCACAGCAATTAACGCACTTGCGGCCGACTGCGATGAACCCGGGACCGGATGCGATTTGGGAGGTTGATGAGCGACCTCCTCCGAACACAGACAGGTTGATAAGCTGCCTCCTCCGAACACAGACAGGTTGATAAGCTGCCTCCTCCGAACACAGACAGGTTGATGAGCGACCTACTGCGAACACAGACAGGTTGGTTAGCGTCGTGCCTCCTCCTGGTGCCGAGGAGGATCTGGACGTTGGACGCCGCTCGCCCGTCCTGCGGTGTCGCGGCGACGGAGGCGCTGACGACCATGAGTCACCACTAGGGGGCGAGAGGCCTGGCAGCTCCTGACGTAGTGTGGCTGCCATCTCTGTCCATCTATCTCTCTGTCTGTCTACCTGTCTGTCTATCTATCTGTCTATCTGTCTGTCTATCTGTCCATCCTTCTATCTATCTATCTGTCTATCTATCTATCTATCTATCGGTCTGTCTATCTAACTATTTATCTATCTATCTGTCTATCTGTCTATCTATCTATCTATCTGTCTGTCTGTCTGTGTGTCTGTCTGTCTGTCTGTGTGTCTGTGTGTCTGTGTGTCTATCTAGCTATCTGTCTGTCTGTCTGTCTGTCTGTCTGTCTGTCCATCTCTCTATCTTCCTCTCTGTCTCTCATACACTCTCTCCCTCCCTCTCTCTTTGTCTCTCGTTCTGCTCCTCTCTCTTGCATCTGTGGCCCTCTCTCTCCCTCCCTCGCATCCTGTCATCTCGTTATCCACCTCACCCGGTGACTTTCTCCTCTGTTTCCTCCCCTCCACGTCGTTTTAGTTTGTGCTTCACGCTGCACGTGAAACGTGCCCATTGGTGGACTGCATTTCCCATAATTCCCAAACAAATCACCTTTGGACCTCCAGACCTCATGCCCGGACCTTCAGACTTTCATTCTATTTTTTTTTTCTTTATTGAATTCCCCGTAGGAACGGGTGTTATGTACACGTTGCACTTCTACTCCCGTGCATTTCAAAGCAGACATCTGAGCGTTGACGCCCGTGCAATTATCTGCGACGCCTGCAGGAGGTTTTTATTTGAACTGAACGGGTTTTTTCGTGACGATACCCCGTCGGTTTGGTTTGAAGGGTTCAACTCATTCTGAGCCTGATGTCAACCAGGGGGAACCTTTCTTGGAACCCAAACTGAACTATGGGATGTCAGGCTTTATAAAACCCCCTGGACGAAAAGAGTAAGAGCGTCCTGAAGGTGTTTCGACTTCTAACGACGTGAGCCCTGAAATGAGCCGGGTCTCGCGCCGGAAGCAACTCAGGTCACCTAACCCTCATCGGGAGATTTGATTTTATCGGCGGAATGACATTTACTGACATTCAAACTCAAAATTGCGTCACGCCCGCTTTTAATTGCGGTCCCCTCCGACGCGACGCCGCGTTTGGGTCCGTTTCCCGCTGCGCCCGGCCCCCGTCCGGGCACCCGCAGGACAACGACAGAACAACGGGGACAGTTTTCTCCGGACGGCTCGCTGCTTCCCGGGGAGCACTGCGCCGGGCGTCGGTACGGGGCGTGGCTCCCCTCCACCTGTCCCGCCCCTCCCTCGCCGCCGCCCCTCCCGTTCCCCGCCCTCGCTCCTTTTTCTCGCCGCGTTTCCTTCCTTCCTCACCTCGCTCCCTCTCAGTCTCCCTCTCCCTCTCTCTCTCCTCCACAGCCCGGTTGTTAGCTGCAGGTAAGCCCGCCCCCTCCTCCCCCGCCTCCTCCCTGCATCCCCCTCCGTCTCCGGCGTTTGCTGTGGCCTGACGCTCCTCTGCGCCGGGCAGGTGGCACCGGTCTACGCGCCGCCTGTTTTGAATTCTCATCGTTCCATTATGGTCACTCAGACGGTTCATCTGGGCCCTGATTGTTCGTCCTGGATCAGCGCCAGCTCGGAAGTTGCTTCCAAAGCTGTGCTCCGACCGTCGGTCCATTATGACTAACATGGATAAAGTAGACCAAGGCAGGACGCACTAGTGAACACTCCCTTCGTTTATTTAATCATAGTTTGACCTACAAATAACAGAGGTCAGGGTGCGGAAGTGCAGAATTACAATCGCTTTTTTTTTTTCATTACAGCGTAACAAAAATGATGATAGTTGATTTGTCGATTTGGCCGCTACACGACGATGGGTAGGACCGTGATATGAGCAGGAAGCGAGCTGGGTGCCGCGGCTGGCGTCCTCTCCCACGGCCGCAGCTTGGAGCTCATCTAAACAATACGCGCTTTTCCCTGCTCTCCGAGTGGGAAATCCGTACCCTAATCAGAGGATTAATTAATCATAAAACCATAAATGATGTTCCCCCGTCAAGAGAAAGGCGCCAACACTTGATAACTGTCAGGATAAAGCCCGCAGTCCAGATATTAGGAATTTAATTACCTTTGTGTGATTAATTCTGTTGGTTTTTTTTCCATTTCCCCGTCAGAGAAGTAGTGTCATGTCGCAGCGCGAGGGGAAAGGTTAGAAAATCACATTTTAGAAGAATCAGAACTTCTGTCCAAACTAATGTGTGCCTGTGTGTGTGTGCTCCCAGGTATATGCATGGTGTGTGTGTGTGTGTGTGTGTGTGTGTGCGTGTGCATGTTTTATTGTGCTCCCAGGTATATGCATGGTGTGTGTGTGTGTGTGTGTGTGTGTATGTGTGTGTGTGTGTGTGTGTGTGTGTGTGTGCTCCCAGGTATATGCATGGTGTGTGTGTGTGTGTGTGTGTGTGTGTGTGTGTGTGTGTGCTCCCAGGTATATGCATGGTGTGTGTGTGTGTGTGTGTGTGTGTGTGTGTGTGTGTGTGCTCCCAGGTATATGCATGGTGTGTGTGTGTGTGTGTGTGTGTGTGTGTGTGTGTGTGTGTGTGTGTGTGTGTGTGTGTGCTCCCAGGTATATGCATGGTGTGTGTGTGTGTGTGTGTGTGTGTGTGTATGTGTATGTGTGTGTGTGTGCGCGCATGTGTGCATGTCTGATTTCACATGTGTGCATGTTTGATTGTGCTCCCAGGTATATCCATGGTGTGTGTGTGTGTGTGTGTGTGTGTGTGTGTGTGTGTGTGTGTGTGTGTGTGTGTGTGTGTGTGTGTGTGTGTGCGCGCGCACGTGCACGCTTGTGCGTGTGCGCACGTGTGCATGTGCGGCAGCCCGCTGACGTGCCCTCCCATCAAGGGGACTCGGCTGCAAACTTTAATGACGATGTTAATATTTAATAGTAAGCGTGTTGTAACAGCATGCGACTGGAGGAGGTTTTAAAAGACGACAAGGTCCCCGGGCCAGGGGGCTGGGTGATAGATGGATGGATGGATAGATAGACAGACAGACAGACAGACAGACAGACAGACAGACAGACAGACAGACAGATGGATAGACAGACAGATAGACAGACAGATAGACAGACAGATAGACAGATAGACAGACAGATAGATAGATAGATAGACAGACAGACAGACAGACAGATAGATAGATAGATAGATAGATAGACAGATAGACAGACAGATAGATAGACAGACAGATAGATAGACAGATAGATAAATAGACAGATGGAGCATCGTGTTTGCTGTTGTATTTCGGCGCTGCTCTCGTTGCGGGGCTGCCATCGTCCTCCCTCCGTTATCTTACTCATCTCCGCTCCTCTCGCCCCTCCCTTCCAGACGTGCCAGACAGGAAGCTGTCATCGGACGAGGAGGAGGCCAAGCGCATCGCGGAGATGGGGAAGCCGGTGCTGGGGGAGCACGCCAAGCTGGAGGTCATCATCGAGGAGTCGTACGAGTTCAAGGTGGGAAGCGTGTTCCCGCCCGTGTGTCCCCTCAAAACAGACGACGGCGGTGCCGGCGCCCCACCTCCCCAACGCGTCGCCTCATCCCCGCTGCCCCGGCCTCGCACCACGTAATCTGCGGCCTTCGACGCAGAGTATGGATGTACGATGTCAGACGCCGTGCATTCCGTTGTACAGGCCTTCCCGCTGTGGGGAGTCTACAGTAGCCACCATGTTGGTTTCCAGAGCGTTATCATGCACCCGACGGAGGGAAGGGCCTTGGTGCCACTGCCATCATGTGGCAAAGCACATGCACACCTCTTTCTCATTGGCTTGGGGAACGGCTCAGTCGGTCCAAAAGCTCAGGTTCCGGATGTCAATGAACGCTGAATCGTTTCTCCCCTTGCTTGTGTCGCCCACTGCAGAGCACCGTGGACAAGCTGATCAAGAAAACCAACCTGGCGCTGGTGGTGGGCACCAACTCCTGGAGGGACCAGTTCATGGAAGCCATCACAGTCAGTGCAGGTAGGGTACGGCGCGGCCAACGTGCCTGCGTGGCCTGCAGGGGGCGCCACACACACTACACGCAAAATACAGACCTTTTAAACTCATGCAAAATATATTTGATGTTTTTATTTGTTTTTTGTTTTTTGATATATTCTTTAGTTAGGGAGATAACAGTGAACTTATGGTTTTCCTACCATCCTATGGTTGTCGCTCCTCTAGTGGTGTAATGTCTTGTAAATGAAATAATGATGACGTTAGATTATCACTCATTTTGCTGGGGGACCCCTAAAGCCTCTCGGAAGAGGGGGGTCCTGAACCCGAACCTCTGCTCCCGACTCCCTACATGTGCAGAGCCAGCTGGCAGCTCATTGTAATCTGTAGTTAAGGGACCCCGGGTGGAATTTTCCTTTAGGGTCCGTTGGGTTCAACTGATGGTCAGTGAGAGGGAGCCATTGAAACCCGACTCATCTCATTTGAAGGGATTAAAATGCATCCGCAGCTTCTCCTCCTCCTCCTCCTCCTCCTCCTCCTCCGCAGTCACAGGTCACACGCGACATGGCCCCTTCCCTGGACCCGCCGTTCGTCTCTTTGCGGCTGAAATATTTAATCCAACAGCACTCTTTATTTTTTCATGGGCACCTCTCCCACGCCCCCGGCCGCCCCCGCCCCGCTGAAATATGCATGCGCCTGGCAGCGTCTGACGCTCTCCGAGGACATTTCGGGGAGAGGACGTCCCCGGGCGCGGGTTTCCTCGCAGCGCGCGACCCCTTGCGTCCGCGTGTCGGTGTTTTCTTTCTTTGAGATCGGCGTCTCGCGGAAGGACGTCCCGGGCGGGGGTCACGCACCCCTCCTCCTGCACCCCGGCCCTTTTTTTTTTTTTTTTGGGGGAGATCTGAAGCCGCGTCCTCGCTGGGGCTGCGTCCGTCCCAGACGAGTGGAACGTTGTCCGGCAGCAGCGCTTAGACTGAAAGATCTTTACTGACGAAGTCAAAACTAGACGTAAGTTAGTCGGATAACTGACCGGCCGGGCCGTCTTCTTACCGTACTTCAGTGCTTTTTAAACCTGTAATGGTACTTCATTGAGTAGGACTAAAATTTGGTACTTATACTTTTTACTTGAGTTCATTTCTGATACATTTCTAAGTATTCTACTTGAGAATTTTCAATTTTATTAACTGTCACAGAGTAAAACTCCAGAAATTTTTCATTCCATGAATCTGTGCAGATGAATACAGATCACCTAATTGGAAAAAATCACAGGATCAATTTATAAGATTCAAATTCCAGTGCAAATGAAATACGTTATTGGCGTACTAAATTAGAAATTGTTTGTCTTTTTTTTTTTGGTTATATACTCTTATATTCTCCAGCTGTTTTACTTTTCATCATCGCTGCACCCTGACTCAAATTGGGAGTTCCAGGACTCCGCCCAGCTCTGAGTTTAGGAACAGCGGGTACAAAGCATGAATTATTAAAGGAGATAGTTATTAAAGGAGTCGTCGCGCTCAAAACTGAAAGCAGCCGGAAGATCCAGAATTTCAGAGTGATTGTGATCCGTGGATCTGCTGATCCACGTCGGTAAAAATGGAATCAAAGATGTCGACACAGTGACGGTGAAGTGGACGGGATGGGGTAAAATGGCCGGTTCTGGAGACAGGGGTGGTGCGGCGGTGGAGCCGAGCTGTCCCAGACCCAGAACGGGATGCTGTGTCTCCCCCTCTCCTGCCATTTTAAGTCAAATTTGTCCTCTCTCTCTTCCCTTCCCTTTCATCCCCCTGTTTTTTTCCCCCGAACTCCACCGACTATTTAATCCCTCCACTCCTCTCTTTCCCTTCCCTGGACTTGGTGCCTCCGCCCGTCACTCTGCGTCTTTCCCCTCCCCACCCGGTTCCTCTCGCTCTCTCTTTCTTCCTCTCCCTCTTCCCCCGTCTTCACTCCTGCTTTCTTTCTCTTTCTTTCCTTCTTTCTATCCTTCCCTCCCTCCCTCCTTGCACTCGACCCTCTCACGCTGTCATGTCGCTCGTTTCTACCTCCTTCTCCTCCCAAATCCTCTCCTCCACCCCTCCTCCCCTCTTCTCTCCTTTCTCCTCCTCTCGTCTCTCCCTCCCTCTCTTCTCCCCCGCTCTCCTTTCTACTCCCCTCTTCTCTTATCCCCTCCCCTCCCTCTCCTCACCTCTCCCCCGCCCCCCTCTCTCTCCTTCACCCATCCTCTCCTCCTCTCTCCTTTCTCCTCCTCTCCTCTCTCCCTCCCTCTCTTCTCCACCCCTCTTCCCCCCTCTCTCCTTCCTACTCCTCTGTTCTCCTCCTCTCCTCTCGTCCCCCCCTCTCCCCCCTCTCCTCTGCTCTCCCCCCCTCTCCTCTCTCCTCCTCTCCCCTCTCTCATCCACCCATCCTCTCCTCCTCTCTCCTTCCCTCTCTCCTTGCTCCTCTGTCTTCTCCCCTCTACCCTCTCTCTCATCCACCCCTGTTCTCCTCCTCTCTCCTTTCACCTCCTTTCATACCCTCCTCTCTCTCCTCCTCCCCTCCTCCCCTCTC